>NC_059359.1:5761250-6092500 GCF_019703515.2 Myxocyprinus asiaticus
TATTAGCACATGTACTGGTTCCGGCTGTGAATTCCTCCGCTGAATTCATGAGCCACAGGGCTAAGGAGGAAGGACATCCAGGGTTCACGGGTTCATGAACTCGCATGGGAAAAGAAGCGCACATCTTCGCCTCTTTGGAGGGGAAAGGTGCTATACGCAAGCGATACACCCGGCCAGCTGTCCGTATTCCCGAACTTACCTGTTCATACCTGACAGAACACGGGACGAAATCGGCTCAACCTGGAGATTGTAAAATCTCGTGAAGGTATTGGGTGTCGCCCAGCCCGCTGCCCTGCAGATGTCTACTAGAGAGGTGCCATGGGCCAGTGCCCATGAGGATGCCAGATTCCTTGTGGAGTGTGCTCGTATTCCCGAAGGGGCGGGCACGGCCTGGGCCTGATATGCCATAGCGATGGCATCCATGATACAGTGGGCAAGCCTCTGTTTGGAGACAGCGTTCCCTTTCTGCTGTCCACCAAAGCAGACAAAGAGCTCCTCAGAGCGTCTAAAGCTCTGCGTGCGATCCAAGTAGATGTGCAAAGTACGCACCGGACACAGCAACGACAGGGTTGGGTCTGCCTCCTCCTGAGGCAGCGCTTGCAGGTTCACCACCTGATCCCTGAAGGGGGTTGTGGGAACCTTGGGCACATAGCCCGGCTGGGGTCTCAAGATTACGTGAGAGTCACCAGGACCGAACTCCAGGCAGGTATCGCTGACAGAGAACGCTTGCAGGTCCCCGACCCTCTTGATGGAGGTGAGCACAATCAGGAGGGCCATCTTCAAGGAGAGGGCTTTCAAATCGACTGATTCTAGCGGCTCAAAGGGGGCTCCGCGAAGGCCCAGGAGGACCACGGAGAGATCCCATGAGGGGAACAGGCGTGGCCTAGAAGGATTCAGCCTCCGGGTGCCTCTCAGGGACCTGATGATCAGGTTGTGCTTCCCTAAGGACTTACCGTCCACTGTATCGTGCTGTGCCACTATGGCGGCCACATACACCTTCAAGGTGCAAAAATGCTAACTTCCAAGGCAGATCACTAGTTTTTGGAACAGAGTAACTTCAAAAACGACAAAAAAATATTAAATATCTTCTTAAGCTATGAGATAGGTTTGTGTGAGAAACAGACCAAAATGTCCAAAAAGTCACTATTTGCTGAATTGCATTTGCACTTGTTCAAACTTAGCACACTAGAATTCATTGTTGGATGTCTCATTACCGACGCAACACATTTGAATTGAACACAAGCACAATTTCAGCCTGCAGGATGTTAGAGAACAACACTCCTAGAACGAAGCTGTCCGAAACTCTAGCCATGTGTCCTATTAGAGAGTTGCGTGCATTCAGGAAATATGTTTTAATGTCACACTTCCCCGATCTGTTAGTGTGAGCTCATTATGAAGATGAGTGCTGACGACCCTTTGAATCTCTCTGAGTAGATAAGACACGTCTAAATAAAATGATGTCAAGAGATCAGACTAATTAAAAGTGTGTTTTATTTCAGTGTGTAAACAAAATGACTGCTGCACCTTTAAATATGGCTAACATGCAGCTTTGATTGGACAGCTGCACTCTGGTAGATGATAAGAGGGCAATTATTTTGGAGCTTGACTAATAAACAGCACAAGTTTGGTTTGGCATGTTTTCAAATTCCCAATGTACCCTAAACAATTCAATTTAATGCAAGTGCTGTGAGGTATTTGTGTGTGATATGAATAACGGTAGAGCTGATGTGTAACGTGAACGTCTCGGTTACTGTCGTTATCTCCGTTCCCTGATGGAGGGAACGAGATGTTGTGTTGATGTAGTGACACTAGGGGTTGCCCTTGGGAGCCCCAAACACCCCAGATCTTTGAGAAAAGGCCAATGAGAATTGACGAGTGGAATTTGCATGCCACTCCCCCAGACATACGGGTATAAAAGGAGCTGGCTCGCAACCACTCATTCAGATTTTGTGCTGAGGAGCCGAGACAGGGTCCCGGCCATTTCAGCGGGTAGTACAGCATTGTGGCAGGGGGGACACAACGTCTCGTTCCCTCCATCAGGGAACGGAGGTCACGACAGTAAACGAGACATTCCCCTTCTGTCACTCACTCAACGTTGTGTCGATGTAGTGACACTAAGGTCCCTATATGAAATGCCACAACTAGCTGAACCGTGTTACGTGGACTGCCGGTGCAGGTGCAAGCAAGCTGCTGTGTGCATAGTAGCAGGCGCACCGGTCTGCACGTAGCCTCCCCCAATGCCCCAAAAAATGTCGTATAGTTCCCCACATCCCTGGGGGGTGGGGGGTGGGGGGAAGAGACGTATCTAGTATGGAAGCAGGTGCAGCCTTTTCTCTCTTTGTTTTCTCTCCACAGAGTATGCAGTTATTCGGCTGGATCCATTTTAACACTCAATATATGTGCTGGGGAATGTGTTCTTTTCCTATCATATACTTTCAGGGGGAAAAGACCCTGTGGAGACCACATCCTGCCCGGAGGGGAGGTAAATGTGGCAAGCACGTCATGTGGGCTCAGAGCCACACATGGAAGAGGCACAGTGGTAGGTCCTGCCTGAAAGGGGAGGAGCTCTAAAACACGGCAACCGGGACAGAGAGGGCTCTGTCGAAGGGAGACCGTACTGCGGAAAATACATCACAGGGGGTTACCGGAGTAACCGGCACCTGTGGAGCACCTACCTCAGTAAGGGCATATTAGCACACGTACTGGTTCCGGCTGTGAATTCCTCCGCTGAATTCATGAGCCACAGGGCTAAGGAGGAAGGACATCCAGGGTTCACGGGTTCGTGAACTCGCATGGGAAAAGAAGCGCACATCTTCGCCTCTTTGGAGGAGAAAGGTGCTTTACGCAAGCGATACACCCGGCCAGCTGTCCGTATTCCCGAACTTACCTGTGCGTACCTGACAGGACACGGGACGAAACCGGCTCAACCCGGAGATTGTAAAATCTCGCGAAGGTATTGGGTGTCGCCCAGCCCGCTGCCCTGCAGATGTCTGCTAGAGAGGTGCCATGGGCCAGTGCCCACGAGGATGCCAGACTCCTTGTGGAGTGCGCTCATATTCCCGAAGGGGCGGGCATGGCCTGGGCCTGGTATGCCATAGCGATGGCATCCACGATCCAGTGGGCAAGCCCCTGTTTGGAGACAGCGTTCCCTTTCCGCTGTCCGCCAAAGCAGACAAAGAGCTGCTCAGAGCGTCTAAAGCTCTGTGTGCGATCCAGGTAGATGTGCAAAATACGCACTGGACACAGCAACGACAGGGTTGGGTCTGCCTCCTCCTGAGGCAGCGCTTGCAGGTTCACCACCTGATCCCTGAAGGGGGTTGTGGGAACCTTGGGCACATAGCCCGGCCGGGGTCTCAGGATTATGTGAGAGTCACCTAGACCAAACTCCAGGCAGGTATCGCTGACAGAGAACGCTTGCAGTTCCCTCACCCTTTTGATGGAGGTGAGCACAATCAGGAGGGCCGTCTTCAAGGAGAGGGCTTTCAACTCGACTGACTCTAGCAGCTCAAAGGGGGCTCCGCGAAGGCCCAGAAGGACCCCGGAGAGATCCCATGAGGGGAACGGGCGTGGCCTAGGAGGATTCAGCCTCCGGGTGCCTCTCAGGAACCTGATGATCAGGTTGTGCTTCCCTATGGACTTACCGTCCACTGTATCATGGTGTGCCACTATGGCGGCCACATACACCTTCAAGGTGGAGGGGGACAGCCATTCCTCCATCCTCTCCTGCAGGAAGGAAAGCGCTGAACTGACTGTGCATCTCTGAGGGTCTTCAGCTTGGGAAGAACACCAATTTGCGAACCGACGCCACTTCAGTGTATAAAGCTGCCTCGTGAAGGGAGCTCTGGCCTGAGTGTTCATGTCTACCACTGCTGGTTGTAGGCCACTTAGGTCTTCCACATCCCATCCAAGGGCCAGATGTGGAGGTCCCAGAGGTCTGGGCGCAGGTGCCAGATGGTGCCCCGTCCCTGAGAAAGAAGGTCCTTCCTAGTGTAGCTTTTTGAGTAACACCAAGAAGCGGTGTAATGTTTTTTTTTTTTTTTGTTTTTTTTTCATATTGTATTACAAGAATTTGTGGTGAAGTAAATATAGCATTACATATTAAGAAAATTCTACTGTACATTTGTACTCAATTCAAGCATGTAAAAATTAATGCTCCAACTTAAAAATAAATGTTATTTATGATTGTTTGTTATCTTTACAATGAGTTATCATGTACCAGTCCTAAAGTAGAAAACCTTGTCATATTTTTTCGCTAATTTGAGTAAATTTTGCATAGCTTTTCGAAGCTGGTGTTCCCAGCATGCATTGGGCTTGAATAATTTATGAGCTTGCTGTCAGGATTCTGTCACCTTTTGAGTCCTCGCCCTCTCTCTCTCCAACCCAACATTGACACTTGCATGGTTTCACTGTTTGCAAGTTTATTTACACCATTTTTATTGTTGATTTTGTTGTTGCATTTGGTAGCTTCTTGTTGTGTGAAGTCTAAAGTTCATTTTCTACTTAAAATTACCCTTTTTATGGTCAAAAAATTATCTGTTGACTTTTACCATCATCGTGTTTTGTGCACCATGTGCAGGTGCTGCTTAATATAGTGATTCCATCACCAGTTGTGCAAGGTGATATTGTCTAAAAGATTCCATAATGTAGCATGCATTAAGTTTCCCTAAGGAAGGCTTTTGTATGCCATGTGGTACATGGTTAAATGTGTTTATAAGGAAAGATCAAAATGTGAAATGTTGTAATAAACATTCGTTTAAATTTTAAAAAGTATATTTAAGAACCAAATACAGCAGATTTATAAGTAAAAGTTACTGTATTAACTGGAATGTCAAATTTAAAATAAAATAATAAAGTTAAATTTACTCAGTTTAATCAAGTAGATTTGACTTAATTTTATACCATTCAAATTTACTTAGAAAAACTTTTTAGGTAAATCTTATTTTTATTTATTTATGTATTTTATTTTATTTTTTTCAGTATACAGCCAAGTGAGCTGACAACATAACCAAATGAAAATAACAAAACAATAATAATTTTAAAAGTCCTAAACTTTAATCTCTCTCATATATAACACTGAAAAGTCTGATTGTTTTGGAGAATCAGTTCATTCGGATGGTTCGTGTGTCAATGAACTGTTAATAAAACAAAATGATTCCCCAACTAGAGTAATTTGCGAATTCCTTGCACAACATTTTGCACAGTCTTTTTTTACTGAAAATTATTTCGCTAAACGCTGCTGTTCACTGCTGTTTTCGACTATTTAGTCCAGTTGTGTTGTATTGATATAATTATTATACATTTAGTATAAAGTATTTGTATAATGTATAAGTTCTGTTTAAGTATAATGCAGTCAGCCGAATTTATATTCATTAATTGATTCAAAAACACATATTGTTTTTGTTCCAGATAAACAGTACTTTAATTACATTATACATTATCTAATCTAGTTATATATTTAAAGGTGCACTCAGTAATTTTTTTTCCTCATTAAATAAGTTTAACTCCTAAAGGCATGAATTGTAATTTTGCAATATTTGTAGGAAATCATGACCACTCACATTAAAATGAAGACTCCAGTCATATCAGTAATCTTATAAAAGCTGTTTAATTCTTCATGGAGAGGGTCCGCAAATAGGGGCTGCCATGTTAGAATCACGTGACCAACCGAATACTACTCGCTTAATCTTAGTAACCGTCATGTTATTTGACACTTTCACTCATTGATTAAAGTAATCATGGCTGACTGTGAGTACTAAATTTCTACAATGGCATCTGAAATTGAAAACTATTGCTGCATTGCTGCATTTAAATTATGCTGCATCCAAGACACTAGGTGTCAGTGTAAGTCTAAGATGACTAAAAACAACAGTTACTGAGTGCAACTTTAAAAGATAATTCCCCCTTATATCATTTCAGTGTAGTTGGCTATTTTTCGTAGCAGCTTGCAGTGTAGCTAACTACTTTTTTCAAAAAATTAATTTAACTACTTCAAATCATCAGTACCTGTAGTTTCTAACCCCACAAGCTACAGTTTTAAAGTTGCTTTCCCGACACTGAAAGCAATTATGTAAGGATTTAACTTAAGATCAGTATATACTGTTGTAGTTTTAACATTCACATGACTTTGACGTGACTGATGCAGCACCCCCTCTTCCACTCAGTTCCCTGTATGTCCAACTTTACGGCTGCCATGGGAACCGTTCTGTCTCCAGACTATCCGGAAGGTTATGGCAACAACCTAAACTGCGTCTGGCTGATCATCGCTGAACCGGGCAGCCGCATCCACCTGGCCTTCAATGACTTTGATTTGGAGCCTCCATACGACTTCCTGACAGTGCGAGATGGGGAGATGGCAGACGCTGTGGTGCTGGGACGCTTTTCCGGTGCGGAGGTCCCGTCCCACCTCACCAGCAACTCCAACATCCTACAGCTGGAGTTCCAGGCGGATCATTCAATGTCCGGTCGAGGGTTCAACATCACCTACAGCAGTGAGTGAATCTCTATGAATTAAATGGTTTGGATGCAGAATTTGTATTTCTTGTTGAAACTGAGGCTGCGTTTGGAATGGCATACTACCATACTATACATACTACCTGTTTTTGAAGTATACAGTTTGTATACATGCACAGTATGCAGATTTTGTGTATGCATGGAATACTTGTATAATATACTATATTTGATTATAACTTGATCTTTCATTTATAGTGTAACTAGAAATATCAGCTGTGATTTGAATGAAATGTTAAAATTGGCAAAAAATGTCATATTTTTACAGAACTTTAGATAACTAACTAACAGAAATTCTTTCTGAGATGAAAACTGGATGCCATTTGCGCAATTAAACATGCAATGACTAGGCATTTTATTCAGCCGATATTTGGCCATTTTGAGATTATTAGTATGCTATTGTTCCAATTCTGAAAATACTTCAATTCATAACTGAGCCGACATTTTTTATAAGATGTTTTCTAAATATTTCTATAAGATTGTTGCTTCTAAACTGGAAGAGTTTAGTCCGTAGCGCGATTTTGAGCGCAATGAGAAAAGCTCATTCACAGTGGCACGCATTATTTTTAGCACTAAACAATGCAAGCCATTGTGAATGAGATTCTCTCATAGTGCTTATATGTTTTTGCTAATAACATTTTTGGCATACGAAGTGTTGTCTTTTATCTGATTCAGTAGGACATATGGAAGGACATATTTATGCGATTTGAATCGTAAGCCATTTATCCACCGGCATCAAACAACTTAATCCTGTTCAGTAAGCATCATTCCATTAGCTCAGCCAAAATAATCCTCAGATGCCTATGAAACCCTTTTGATGTTTACCCACAATCCTCTGTTTCTTACAGCTTGCCATTCCATTATCTGTCCATTTTTTCACTTCCATTTTATTAAGTTAGTCACATCACCAGTAACAAGCTCTCTGCTGTGATGTTTTTTGTTCAGCGTTTGGACACAATGAGTGCCCGGATCCTGGAGTGCCTATCAATGCCAAACGCTTTGGCAATAATTTCCAGCTGGGAAGTTCCATATCAGTCGTGTGTGAAGAGGGTTTCATAAAGACGCAAGGCTTGGACACAATTGTGTGCGAGCTGGAGGCAGGAAAGGTCATGTGGAGTGGTTTGATCCCCAAGTGTGAAGGTAGGTTTTAAAGTGTTTGTGTCCTGTAAACATTTCTTTGGAACAGATTTATCAAAGCTGAGCTTTGTTGGGATTTGTATTGTTTTTGAATGTTTTTAGGAGCGATTTTAAACTTATTTTCAATTCTAGTTCATTTACATCCTACAAACTTGCAGAAAAGTTTAGTTCCCTTTCTTTTGAGAACTACTGTACCAACTGTAAAATTGGGGGGAGACACATTAAAGAAATGCAAACAATGATGAACTTCAGTTATATACATATAGAAAAATGTGTATAAGTTCCATGTGTGCCATGAAACAACCCTTTAAAGTTCCACATGATGCTGTAGGAGAATCTTTTTAAATTCCATATGATATCATAAGAAAACCCTTTTTAAGTTCCATATGATGCCATAAGAACCCTAAACCTAATCCTAACATCAATCCATAGTAAGTACATGTAGTTACCTAATATTTCTCAGTACTTTCTTGGGTAAGTACACTGTAAATATACTGAAAGTACACGTACTGTAAAGTAAAGTGCAACCGAAAACCCTTTATGAGTTCCATTGGATGCCATAGGAGAATCTTTTATAAGTTTCATGTGATGCTGTTGGAGAATATTTGTAAGTTCTGTATGATGCCATATGAGAACACTTTTTATTTCCATTTGATGCAAAAAAGAAAACCCTTTTAAGTTCTATTAATGCCATAGGAGAAACTTTTTAAGTTTCATATGTTGCCATAGGAGAATATTTTTAAGTTCCATACGATGTCATAGGATAATCTTTTTTTTAAGTTCCATATGATGCCATAGGAGAACCTTTTTTAGTTCCATATGATGCTAAAGGAGAACCTAATTCTAAGTTCCATATGATGCCATAGGAGAATCTTTTTAAGTTCCATATGATGTCATAGAAGAATCTTTTTTTAAAGTTCCATAGGAGAGCCATTTTTAGTTCCATATGATGCTAAAAGAGAACATATTTCTAAGTTCCATATGATGCCATAGGAGTATCTTTTGAAGTTCCATATGATAACATAAGATAATATTTTTTAAGTTCCATATGATGTCATAGGAGAACCTTTTTTAAGTTCCATGCAATGCCATAGGATATTTTTTTTAAGTTCCATGTGATGCCATAGGAGAATCTAGTTTCAATTCCATATGATACCATATGAAAACATTTTTTATTTCCATTTGATGCCAAAAGAAAACCCTTTTAAGTTCCATATACTGCCATAGGAGAATCTTTTATAAGTTCCATATGATGCTGTAGGTGAATATTTTTAAGTTCCTTATGATGCCATAGGATAATTATTTAAGTTCCATATGATGCCATATGAGAACATTTATTTATTTCCATATGATTCCAAAAGAAAACCCTTTTAAGTTCCATATGATGCTGTAGGTGAATATTTTTAAGTTCCATATGATGCCATAGGAGAAATTTTTTTAGTTCCATATGATGCTAAAAGAGAACTTATTTATAAGTTCCACGTGATGCCATTGGAGAACCTATTTTTAAGTTCCATTTGATGCCATAGGAGAACCTTTTTTAAGTTCCATATGGTTCCATAGAAGAGCCCGTTTAAGTTTCATATGATGCCACAAGAAAACCCTTTTTAAGTTCAATATGATGCAATAGGAGAATATTTTCAAGTTCCATATGATTCCATAGAAGAACCCTTTTAAGTTTCATATGAAGCCATAGGAGAACCTTTTTAAGTTCCATATGACGCTATAAGAGAACCTATTTCACGGACTGTGATGATGTGTTTCTGCCTTATTTAACAGCAAAAATCTAGCAAACTTTTTTATATTAGCAGTTTTTTAAATATTGAGTTTAAATTTATAACATCATGCTTTGTGTTATATTACCCTGGAATTAGTTAAATCAGTTACCACATCTGCGAGAGGGTTTCGATTACAGCTGCTGTGGTGGTGAAGGTACATTTGGCATTTTCTCTCATCTAACTGTTGTAATCCACCGCTCTCTATTTTTTTTTCCTCTTCTGGAAAGTCATTGAAAAGTAATAGCAGATTTTTCCATTTGCTGTTGGAGCAAATGGGTAAATGTAAATAATATTAACTGTCGAAATTTACCCTGCAATCTTTTACTTCCGTGTTCCAAAACACGGATGGTGAAAAAGGTATATGGATGAATAGGAGAATTGTTTTACATTTCCATATGATGGCATAGGAGAACCTATTTTTAAGTTCCATATGATGACATAGGAGAACCTTTTTAAGTTGCATATGATGCCATAAAATGTAAAACCCAGTTTCTGTTTCCTGCAGCTCCATGTGGAGGTCATTTCACTGCTCAGGTGGGTGTCATCTTGTCCCCTGGGTGGCCCGGCTACTACAAAGACTCCCTGAGCTGTGAGTGGGTCATTGAGGCTGAGGTTGGACGCTCCATCAAGATAAGCTTTGACAGGTCAGTTGGATAGCTCAGTGAATAAAACACACTGAGGCTTTGTGTGGATTCATGTCTGGGGATAAGAGACCTCCATGAAGACAAGGGTGAATCTCAAAAAGCCTACCAAGAACATTTCCTGATCATATTTCACCCCAAAATTAGCAGGAACAAAAATTATATTTTGCATAAGGAAAACAAAGCCTATTATTTTCTATATGTGAAATATATATATATATATATATATATATATATATATATATATATATATACTTATTATTTTTCCCTTTGATTTTGGAGTGAAATATTACCAGAACATTTGCTTGACAGGTTTTGTGAGATTCATCCACAAGTCATTTGACCACATATCACACTTAAAAATAAGGCAAACTACAAGCATTCATATTTCTACCTCAATATATATTCCCAGTATAAGACATCAACTTGCTTGGGTGCCAAGGCCATGCAGGTTTTTATAAAGTCTATCTCTTGCAATCTGCTGTAAAAGCTGAGTTAATAAAGTATAATGTCAAATGTAATTGAATCGTAAGCCTCAGCTGATCGCACAAAGTTCACGTGTAGAAACGTATGAAAGATGGCAACGTTTCAGAGTAATGTTTGTCATAGCACATAAACAGAGAGCACATGGGAGACGGTCACCATTAGTGTCTTTATAAATTATTACATAGTGTTATGTCAACGGGGCCTGATCCACATGTGCAATGCTTTCTGTATAAATCTATTGCATTGCTTGTGAAAGGGGAATGGAATTCATCTGTATCAAGTTACAAATGGTTGACTTTATTTCATTAGCATAGCAATGCTTCCCTTGAGTCGGGCATTGAAATAGCATCCGATCTTGAGTGTGATATAAAAGACTCCAGGGAGCTAATGCTTCGAGATAAAACACAAAGCAGAGTGTTTCACTGGACAAGCAAAGATTTTTTTGCCTCTGACAGTGTGATTGACAGCTCCTTTTTGACGTTGCATCTTAAAGGAATAGCTCAGCCCATAATTAAAAGTCTGTTGTCATTTAATCACTGAATATCTTTCTTTCTTTTGTGGAATGTAAAAGAACATATTTTCTAAGCTGCTCTTTTCCCATACAACAGAAGCATTTTGCGACCAAAGGCTGTTGAGCATCTAAAAGCACCATAAAAGTAGTCTGTATGACGTCTTCTGTAGTCTTCTGAAGCTATACACTAGCTTTGTGTGAAGAAGAGACAAAGGTGCTGTTGCCAAATATCTGTCACTACGTTATAGCTCTCAAATCACACATGCATACTTTCAAATATGTTGTACCAAGTTTGACAAAAAAATATTTTTTTCTTGCATGTATCATCATTGACGTTAAACCTAAATACAAAAATAAATAAAATAGTGCAAAGAAATACAATTTATTTAATAATTGGTTAAAAAAAGTGGTAATCTGTGTATTTATGTTTTGAAATTGTGTAAAATAATTTGTAAATTTGAATTGTCAAACCATTTGCAAAATATAAGCTGTGACAGGATGGTGGCGTGGCTGGGCCATGAGGGTGCATGGTCGTCGCTGAATCAGATGATCAGCGGGAGAGCGAGATAAAGGGATGCCGGAGACGCCAGTTCGAGAGAGAGAGAGAGATGCACGCGGCGACGCTGCATGTGTGTGTGTGTTTGTTTTAAGTTGAGTTTTACAGTTAAAACTTTACTTTGACTGTTCAGCCGGTTCCCGCCTCCTCCTTGCCCGTCCTTTTACTGTTACAGTGGTGCCGAAACCCGGGAGGGAGGAGGGATGTGCTGTTGCGGAGTCTTCGCCACTGCCATCTGCCAGGGGAGCAGCCACGGCCGTCTGCCTGGGGACTGAGGGGTCGCTGCCGGCCACCGAGAGCCGGAGGAACCGCTGCCATCTGCCGAGAAGGGGGGTAGCGGTTCCGTCCGCCAGGGGTCTGAGGGCTCGCTGTCGTCCGCCAGACTTTCTTTTACTGTTACATAAGCTTTTCATTATAAATGTTACAAAGTAAAATCAAGTAAAATGATAATATGTGTAACCTTAAAATTTTTTATAAAATACTGCAGAGAAATATAATTTTTTTTATTAATTAATAATTTAACTAAAAACTTATAAATCTCTGAATTTAACAAAAAGTTAAATAATTGTATAATTTGTTTAACGTTTTAAAATTGTATAAAATAATTTATATATTTGTGTTGTCAATAGATTTGAAATATAGATATATTATAATTATAAATGTGACAAAATTAAATCAAGAAAAGTAACAGTATAGCAACTAGAATAAATATGTAACATTAACAAATAAAGTAAATTAAAGTAAACAATGTAAAAGTATTTATTATCATGTAAAAGAGTTACAATTTACAAATTGATAAACCTGGTGTGATGCGTATTGGCACATAATATTTGAATGAATGCGAGCACAAACGAGATTTTAGAGTGATGGTAGAGGGGAAGATTTTTGTGAGCAACAAATTTAATGCCAGTCTTAATAAAGTAGTCTTTTATTTACTAAATATTCATATTAATTATGAATAAAATCTCATAATCGTAACAAATTTGCAAATGTTGCATATCTGTGGACTAAACTCAACATGCCAATTTTGAAACTGTGCAAACACAATAAGATTTGAGAGTTATGGCTAAGGGGAGTACTTCAGAATACTTGAAATATAGCACTTCTGTCATATGCATCAATTATATAGCTATTTGGTCCTTTTTGAAGCTTGACAGCCCCTGATCAATGTATATCTCCTTTTGTGTTTCAGGAAAGAAAGAAAATGACTGTATCCTTTTAAAACCCAGCTCACTGCAGTAAATCTTTTTATTCTCCACATTAAGAAACAGTTTGATCCCATCAATTCACAGTAGTTTGAACACTGGCCGAATGTACGACTTCTCATTAAGAGATGCGCTCAATGTGGAATCAGTTGGGCGGTCATGTGTAATGAGCTGTGTGTGTGTGTTTGTGTTTCTTGTTGTAATTTTAATTATCTCTTCTCTATGATCTCTTTTTTTCCGTCAGGTTCCAGACAGAACTCAATTATGACTTTCTCGAGGTTCACGATGGGCCTAATCTCCTCTCGCCCCTCATCGCCTCTCTAAACGGCACACAGGTCCCTCAGTTCCTATTCAGCAGCGGAAACTTAGTGTATCTTCTCTTCACCACTGATAACAGTCGCTCTAACAGTGGCTTTAAGCTCTTTTATGAAAGTGAGTTGGCCATCTTTTTAGTGTGTGTGCCTTTTACCTGAGAAATGATATTGTAAACTGAATCATATCTGTCTCTACACAGAAGCAAACAGCTTGAGGATTTATCTTTGTAATGTTGCTCTCTCTCTCTCACTTGCTCTCTCTCTCTTTCTGTTTTTTTCTTCCAATTTTTCAATTTAGAGTAGCATTGCAAAACCTGTTCATTTTATTGCCAAACCATTTGCAGCATAGCTGCCTTCTTAGCTGCTTTCAAAGAGAAATGTTGCAAAATTAGTAAAATAACAGAATTGCTGCTGGAATAAACTTTAAAAAAATAAATTTAATTTAATTAAAAAATTAAAAACATTAAATTAAGAAGCATGGTTAGTGTGAATGATCCAACATATTGAGCTGCCATTTTTATGTGAGGCCCGTGTTCGAGTCAGGCTTAGGACATGTTCCCTTCCCTGTTTCCTTTTTTTCACCCCTCGATTTAATGTCTCTCTTTGACTGTGTCTGTCAATAATGCTGGTAAATTACCTCCCTAAAATAATAAGTACAAATAAAATAATAGTAATTTATAAGTTTAACAAAACATTTTCAGATTCAGTTTTTTGTGCTTTAGTGACATAAAAAAAAAAAATATAATTTCTTAGAAAACAGTGCTACTCAAGAACAGTGCACTTACATTCTGTAAAATAGCCTCTCTCTCTCTCTCTTTGTGTGTTTGGTTTCAGGTGTGACTCTGGACATTCATTCATGTCTGGACCCTGGGGTGCCGGTGAATGGGATTCGTTACGGTCAGGATCTGGCAATCGGCTCTGTGGTATGGTTTGGCTGTGAGCCTGGATATAGACTGAGTCATGAGGAACAGCTGGTGTGTGAGAAGAACCACTGGTGGAGTCATCCACTGCCCACATGTGACGGTGAGCTTTCATCTCAATTACACTTATCCATCAGACCAATTAGTGTTGTTCTTTTACTTCTTAAATTCAAAACAATGACAAGAATATTCAGTAACACTTTAATTGAAATCTGACTGTACAGGCTAAAATGTACCATGGTATTTCCATGTTTATTTTGTCACAATATCATGGTAACACCATTTTATTGGACATCTACCATGATATTACCATGTTTTCTGGGCCTGTACCGTGATAATACCATGTTTTTGGACATGTACCATGGTATTACCATTTTTTTGGGCATGTATCATAATGCCTTGTTTTTTGGATTTGAGTCACTGGTCCTGCTCGACCTGCTCCAAGTGGGATTTGAACCGGGGTCTCTAGCTTGGGAGGCGCGCACACTAATGAGGAGGCTAAAGGCTACAGCCCCTACCTACCAGCTGGCTACCATTACACTCACCCCACTAAACCTCACTCCCATGCACCATGAAAATACCAAAATGTTTTTGGACATTTGCCATGGTATTACCATGTTTTTGGGCAAGCATCATGGTAATATCATGTTTTTGGACATATATCATGATTATACCATGTATTTTGGACATGTACGATGGTAATACTATATTGTTTTTTGAGATGGTACCATCATAATACCATAGTTTTAACATGTTTTTTTTTTTTTTTTTTTTTTTTTTTTTACATACCATTGTAATTCCATTGTATTCCTTGAAGTACCATGTAAATACCATACTAGCATTTTTAATCCATACTTTTCGGTATTGAATGAATTAAGTATTTTTATTATCAACATTTATCTCGCCATTTCTGCATAGGATACACGCGATACTGCCTTTGATTTTGACCCTTAGAAGCAATCTTAGAAGGAAACATAATTATGCTACCTTCTTTTGGGAATAATCTTCATGGTGGGAATGTACCAGTACTGTAGGCAACTAACTAGGTTTTGGAACAGAGCCAAGGTGTATTTTGAGGCATTATGAATATCTTTTTTCAAAAGTGTTATTGAATATCCTATTATTAAATTCCAGTCTAATGATGTGACTAAATTCTCACAGTTTTGGAATTTAAAAAGCAGCTGTGGCACTTTAAGAGCTGACAAGTTATTGCATTTATATGGAGATAAACAATGTATTATTTGAGATAACTTGTGCCAAAGATTCATGCACAATAAGACCAGGAGCATGTACAGTATTTAGAAAGTAAACATGATCAGTTTTGATTTCATGTTTATTTTAAACTTACAGCACTATTATCTTATTACAGGTCTAGCTCATTTAGCTTATACAATTTTAACAACTTTGTCATTCTGTATGAATAGAATACAGAGGAAACATTCCTGAGTCCTGAGGGCAAAGAGAAAAAGTCTTTGACAGCCTTAGGCAGATGTTGAGACTTTAATTGTCTCGTGGGTAGTAGCACTGACATTCATTATCATTTAAGGTGAATTCACAGAGGAACTCTCTGTGCATTCCCTCAACTCTGAGGTTCATTCTTAGTTTGGGGCATCTCAAGAAGGACTGATGCTATGGCTGTATCACAATTGGCATACTGTGACTCTGTTCCAAAACCAAGTGAGCTGCCTACATATATAGAATTTTAATATACACATTCCAAACGCCTTGCTCCAAAATAGTACATTTAAAAATGATTTTCAGTTCAGTCTCATAGCATTGACTGTGACTGTGATTTCTCAGGAGAGTCTTGGTGTGAGACTAAAATGCTTTTTCTGTGCTTTGATCATTACTCAAGATCTCTGTTTCCTAATCAATAGCTTAAGAGCTACTGAGATAATGTCACAAGCCTATTTCAGTTATCAGCTTGTGTGAAGACACTCTTATAAGATTTCTGAAGACACTTTGAGTCCATCTCAGTAACTGCAGAGAGGTGCCATGGCAACCATCCTCAACACTGTGGCATCGTGATGGCAAGATTTGCATGAACATCCAAAACTCACATTTTCTTAAAACATTTTTTACACAAACATGTTTGTCTTTTTTCCAGAAAAAAATACTTCAGAAGCAGAAGCTTCTTTATAAATTGTGTTATAAAGAAGCTTTAAAAGAAAATATCTTGAACTAAGGTTATTTTTCTTACCTCCTGCTAAATAAACCTAATTTAAAGGGATTATTTAACCCAAAAATGAAAATTATGTCATTATCTACTCACCCTCTTGTCATTCCAAACCCATGTGACTGACTTTTGCAGAACACAAAAAGAGATATTTTAAATTATGTCCACTGATTTCACTACAATTGCAGTTGATAGTGACTCACTTACGTCTTCAACTCTGGGGCATTTTTGGACTGCCACCTGTAATTTTTCACACTCAAATTGAAAAGCTCACCATTTACACATACTGTGGACTAATTGCCAAAAATTGGTCTCACCCCCCCCCCCCCCCCCATTTTTAAATACTGTTTTTTTGGTGTTGTCCTAACTTTGTAAGCATGTAATTCTGGTTCTGTTTACTCAATCTCCCTCAAAAAAGTGGCATTTTATTCCACTAGATGGCAGCAAGTACTAGAAAATATAATTTTTCCTCTATCGCCTTCCTTCACAAAATGCGATCAAAAATGTAGGTGGCACTCAAATGCATTTTAGCCCTCACAGATGTGCTCGTCCATAGACATTCAGTCTAATTTTCCGTTCATGCACCACCCCTATTGTTTCATCAAATATCTCAGCCTCTGAGTGGACTAGAAGCTCAATCTAGGTTTCATTAGAAAGCTGAAGTCCTCCAATGATGTATAACATTTTATTTGCAATGCAAGTGTTTTCAGGCCTTATTTTGTTATTTTTTGCAACATAAATGCAGAAGTGATGGCTATCTATAAAAAGTTAAGATTCTAAGCTTTCAAACGATACCACATATACCTGACTTCTGTGTTCGGACACTTGAACTTTTTAAGCGTAAACCTTTTTTGCGATATAGTGCCCCCTTTTGGACTCACTGGGGGGTCCACAGAGTTGAAGAGGTTAAAATAGCATCCTAAAAGTATCATAAAATTATGCCATCCATCAAATTACAAGTTTCTTAAGGGATACAATCATTTTGTATGAGACTGACATTTAAATTGTTATTTACTCAGTTCACTTCAGGAACTTAAAACCTTATTAGTTCTATTGTTATGATGTCTTGATGTTTGGTCATAAACTTGGAATAAGGTGCACAAGTCACATGGGCTACTTTTTTGACACTTTTGAGTGCTATTTGTAGCTTTAAAGTGAGTCACTATCAACTGCTGTTGAATGGAAATCAGCAATCCACAATCCACAGAAGATAAAAAGTAACAACTGTTTCTTCAAGATATATTCTTTGAAACAAGTCTTAGATTATGCAACTGAAAGCAAGTTTATCTTGTTCGAGGATGTTTTTACTGGAAAACAAGAGTGTTTTCCCCGCTGTGTATACTTCTGCCCCTTCATACAGATAGTAAAGTGATAGTGACCTTTTTTGGAGACAATATGCCAGTGGAGATAGAATTTCTCATTAGTCTCATTAACCTTTCAGTGGTATTTTTAACTCTGCTGAAGGTTAGTCTGCTCTTTTGAATTCCTCTACATCCCAATCGAGCACCTGAGTGGAGATCTGCTTATCTCGACAGAATGCAGATTCAAGGATCTGAATTCCAAGCACCAAAAATGATTCATGAATAGTTGCATCTGCGCTCTTCTTTAGTTCCTGTAAAGTTTCAGATCTTTTTAAGATTCTGTGGCTGTCTTCCCGCAGCTCTGTGTGGAGGTGACGTGCATGGCCCTGAGGGCATTATTCTCTCTCCCGGCTTTCCAGAGCTCTATCCCAACTCATTAAACTGCACATGGACTGTGGAGGTCAGCCATGGCAAAGGTACGTACTCAAGAGACCCCCGACATCAATGTTTATGTGCTTAATAAGGTGCCATACACTGTGTATTTTGTTATGATCAATCTTAATTATAGTCGTGCAGGAATACATTGTGAGTGTCTCATTTCCCTAAAGACCCCATGAAATTGGAGTTTTGTGGCTTTTAGTCCATGTTTGTTAGCTTTGAGGTCATCTGTATGCCGGTGTACTCCTAAATTTGACAAAATTAGCTTTTAGCAGATTTTAGCTTATAACAAATTAAAATTGTGATTTCCAGACTTGGAAAAGTCCTGGAAATAACTGTAGTGAATAGGAATATTTTAAATATTTTAATTTTAAGATACTGGTTAGATATTGTATTTTGGTAACACTTTATTTTAGGGGCCACAATAGTGCTCTAGTTAAGCATGAATAAGACTGTAATTATTAGTGAACTGAATGTAGAGTAAGGCTATCTTAGCCATAATTTAAATTTATTAAACATCTTTGTTATTTATTTATTAAACAAGACTTTATCCCCACCTTTGTAAGCATCCTCTTTGGCCTGATGAAGCAGCCTGAGTTCTGCTGTAAACCACGGTTTGTCATTGTTGTATCCTTCTAGGACTAGCTTCATCAGGCCAAAGAGGATGCTTACAGAGGTGGGGATAAATTATTGTACAATCAGGCCAGGAACACACTGAATAGTGGCTTAAAGAAACTATTCTGATAAGCTGAAAAACAAGTTTTCAGCTTACAACCCTGCATCAGTGTGGAGTGGCCTGAAAGACATTACTAACTTCAAGAGACCTTCCCCCAACACTGTAGGGAACCAACAACTGGCTGACGACTTGTGTTTTACTGTAGATTTGAAAGGCCCAATCTCACACCCCACACCCGCTCTGACCTTCACACAAACACCAACACCTCCTGCAACCCCCCTCCTTCCCCCCTCCTGCTACTCAACCTGCAATTAAAATCTGTGAAGAAGAGGTGTGCTGTGTTTTCCGAAAACAAAAGACAAGGAAAGTACAGGGCCCAGGCTGCATTTTACCTGCATCCTGTGCTAACCAGCTGGCCCCCATCTTCACACAGATCTTCAATAGATTACTGGAGCAGTGTGAAGTTCCCTGCTGCTTCAAACGCTCAATCATCATTCCTGTCCAAAAAACAAAACAAAAACAAAATCACAGGACTTAATGACTACAGACCCGTCACCCTGATGTCTGTGGTCATGAAATCATTTAAAAGACTGGTGTTGGCCCACCTGAAGGACATCACAGGACCCTTTCTAGATCCCCTTCAATTTGCATATCGAGCAAACAGGTCTGTGGATGATGCAGTCAACATGGGATTGCATCATATCCTGCAACATCTGGACAGACCAGGGACATATGCAAGGATCCTCTTTGTGGACTTCAGTTCAGCTTTCAAAACCATCATCCCAGCTATTCTCCAGACTAAACTACACCAACTCTCTGTTCCCCTGTCTATCTGTCAATGGATTACCAGCTTTCTGACAGACAGGCAGCAGCTAGTGAGACAGGGGAAGTCACTTCCAGCACATATACAATCAGCACTGGTGCCCCCCAGGGATGTGTGCTCTCCCCACTACTCTTCTCTCTGTATACAAATGACTGCACTGCCAAAGACCCCTCTGTCAAGCTCCTGAGGTTTGTAGATGACACTACTGTCATCGGCCTCATCCAAGATGACGATGAGTCTGTGTACAGAAGGGAGGTTGAACGGCTGGCTCACTAGTGTAGTCAAAACAACCTGGAGGTGAACACGCTCAAAACGGTGGAGATGATTGTGGACTTTAGGAGGAACAGCCCAACATTGACCCCCCTCACCATTCTGAACAGCACTGTGGCAGCAGTGGAGTCATTCAGGTTCCTGGGCACTACCATTTCATAGGACCTGAAGTGGGAGACCCACATTGACTCCATTGTGAAAAAGGCCCAGCAGAGGATGCACTTCCTTTGCCAGTTGAGGAAGTTCAACCTGCCACAGGCACTGCTGATACAGTTCTACTCAGCAGTCATTGAGTCTGTCCTCTGCACTTCAGTAACTGTTATCTGATATCCGATTTTGTAGCTGCACCAAACCAGATATCAGAAGACTACAAAGGACAGTTTGGACTGCTGAGAGGATTATTGGTTGCCCCTACCCTCCCTTCAAGAACTGTACACTTCCGGAATGAGGAAAAAGGCTGGAAAAATCACTCTGGACCCCACTCACCCTGCCCACTACCTTTTTGAACTGTTGCCTTCTGGCAGGCGCTACAGAGCATTGAGCACCAGAACCGTCAGGCATAGGACATTTTTTTTTTTCCCTCAGGCTATCCATCTCATGAACAGTTAAAATTGCCCCATTGAGCAATAATTAATGTGCAATACACAGCTTAGTCTATTTATATTTATCCAACATACCATACCTCTTCTGCCATTACATTCCCTTGCTTCTGTATATAACAGATTTGTATTTGTATATTGTATTATATTATTGTATTATTGTATTATATATATATATATATATATATATATATATATATATATATATATATATATATATATATATATATATATTATATATACAGTTGCAATCAAAATTATTCAACCCCCCCTGACCAGCAATACATTCTGGTGATGTGAATTAAAACACATCAACTAAAACCTCAGTAAACAGTCAAAGTAAGTTTTTAATACTCATTTAAGTGATTTTGAGAACAAAGAGTTCAGTTTACCCAAATTTTAAAATAAAAAATAATTAATTCTCTCCACAAATGTCATGTCAAAAATATTCAACCCCCAAAGTCAATCATTTGTGGAGCATCCTTTATCCTTAATAACAGCAAATAAATGTTTCAGGTAAGTGTTCTCAGGCTTCGGACACCTCTCTATTAGAATTTTTACACATTTTTCATGAGCAAAAGCTTCCAGCTCATTGACATTCTTTGGTTTCTGTGCTGCCACTGCTTCTTTGAAAGGTTTGCAATGGGATTTTAATGATGGACTGAAAGGGCCATTTAAGGACATTCCACGACCTATCCCTGAACCAGATTTTGGACAACTTGGTTGTATCCTTGGTGTTATTGTCTTGCTGGAAAGTCCAGTGATCACCGAGCTTCAATTTACACACTTGAAGGCATCACATTTGTTATGCCAAAATGGCCTGATACCTGAAAGAATCCATGGTGTCAGTCACATAGTGAGGATAGCCGTTTCCTGCAGCCGCAAAACACCCCCATAACAGGACTGACCCACCTCCATGCTTGACTGTGGGGATGGTGCCATTCTTGTCATCACCTTGTCATCTTACTCCAGACGTACTGCTGACCCATGGGTCTAAAACTCATTTTCAGTTTAGTGTCATAAGTCTATAAAAACTTCTTCCAGGACTCCACAGGTCTTTCCTAATTACTTCTTGAAAAATCAAGTCAGCATTTCCCTTGGTGAAGTTTTGCTTTCTTCCACACCCCAAGAAGGTTGCTGTTGTACCATATTTAAAAAAAAAATTATGAATGGTGCTGCCAACTTTGTCTATTGGAAATTGAAGTGCATTGGAAATGTACTTTTAGCCATGACCTTTCTTGTGTAATGAAATAATCTCCTCTATTAGCGTTTGAGACAGCTTATATTTAATTGCATTTTTGGCATAGAAATACATTTTTGCTTCCAACGCTAAACTTAAATTTTAAAACTTAAATAAGTGCCATTGCAGATTGATGACTTAATTTTGTTTTAAAACAATTACTTGTGTAGCCTTACATATTTAAGAAACAGATACATGCAATAGGGGTTGAATAATTATGACATGGCTGTATTTGCTGATCCTGCTATTAACAACTATTAGGTTATATATTCACACTATGACTTTGAATGTGTCACTCAACTAATATAGATATAAAGTTTAAAAATTCTGGGTCATCAGAAAAGCTTACCTTTGTAAATCCCTACTGTCTTGGGGGGGTTGAATAATTTTGATTGCAAGTGTATGTATGTATATATATATATATATATATATATATATATATATATATATATATATATATATATATATATATATATATATCTGAAACAGAGCATTAATTGCTTTACTTTCTACACAGAAAATAAGATAAGTTGCTAAATAAGTTATTATGGCTAAGATTGCCATACTCTACATTCTGTTATGCATTAATTATTGCCATATTCATGCTTAACTAGTGCATTATTGTGGACCCTTCAAATAAAGTGTTACCTGCATTTGTTCACAGAGTGCTGTATCCAAGCATGTTAACAATGCTTGGATACAGCACTCTGGTGTCAATGATTGTCTTCTGGACAACTGTCAGATCAGCAGTCTTCCCCATGACTGTGTAGCTTAGTGAACCAAACTGAGAGACCATTTTGAAGGCTTAGGAAATCTTTGCAGGTGTTTTGAGTTGATTAGCTGATTGGCATGTCACTATATTCAAATTTTTTGAGATAGTGAATTGGTGGGTTTTTGTTAAATGTGAGCCAAAATCATCACAATTAAAAGAACCAAAGACTTAAACTACTTCAGTCTGTGTGCATTGAATTTATTTAATACATGAGTTTCACAATTTGAGTTGAATTACTGAAATAAATGAACTTTCCCACGACATTCTAATTTATTGAGATGCACCTGTACTTCCTGTTTCAGTAGGAAACATGTCAACACAGGAAAAAAACAAATGCTTTCGTCAAGCCATTTCATTGGGTCTTTAAATACTTTGTTAGTAATTGATTTGATAATGGCTTTTGCTCTTACATGTGAGGTATCTGATACTCTCTTCTGTTCAGGAGTGCAGTTCACATTTCATGCATTTCACCTTGAGGATCACCATGACTACCTGCTCCTCACAGAGAACGGCAGCTTTGTGCGGCCCCTTGCCCGGCTCACCGGTTCACAACGACCCCTGCCAATCAATGCTGGGCTGTATGGCAACTTCAAGGCCCAGCTACGATTCATCTCTGACTTCTCCATTTCCTTCCAGGGGTTCAACATCTCATTCTCAGGTGAAAGAAACACTCTTTGTCCTCCATTGAAAATGTATGGTGCATTGTGATTTAAAATAAGATTTCCAACAGCAGCAACTTATTTTTCAAATGCTTTGGCTGCGTTTCGAATGGATACTACTATACTCAGGGTTACTTTTAAAATGTATTCCACTGCAAAATTACAGACTACATGCTGTAAAATGTCATTTGTAATGTATTCCGTTAGGTTACTCAAGGTAAGTAACGTAATCTAAATACTTTGAATTTCTTCTTCAGCACTGCAGATTTTTTCACTTGTTTTGACTATAAACAAGTTACTAACATGTGAATAAATAAATAAATAAATCTGCCAGTACAGTAAGACAAAATACATGTATATTAAAAATACATTCTCTGAAAAAAGTCTGTTATCTTTTGCAGTGTTGCCTCTAAAACAAGTTAAAGTAAATTGATTGAAATTTTTTACAGGAAAACAATACAACAATTCTCATCAATAACACAATTTTTGCAGTACATCTTTGCCCTAATATCAAAGGTATATATGGTATATGATCTAACTTGGATTTTCTTGATAGAAGCAATATAACCATGCCTGATAACAGGTTCATAGGAAAGGGCTACAAATAGCATTTTAGCTGAGTATAAAGCTAAATGTTCATAAGACAAGTTACACAAGATTAACTATTTCTGCTGCTCCAAACATACTTTAAAGCCTAACAGAGTGTACACAATGACATCTTTTTCTGATCTTATGTGGATTCTCTCTATTAAGCTCCCAAAGTGAAAGATCCTCGATGACATCATATCCACCGTTTCACTCATAACAGCGTGCAAGTGCCCTCTGTCTGCTCATATGAATGTTACATATCAAAAGAAAGTGTTTTACCGCTGTTCAAACGCTCTTTGGATTGCGTCATTTATATGGATAAATGTTTTCCACCTGAATATGGTAAAAATGAAATGAAACAAATGACAATAAAACGGTAATCAAAATACTTTTTGAATTTAACTTTATTCTAATTACTAACTATTTAAACTATAACTGTAGTGGAATACAGTTACTAATATTTTGTATTCTAAATACATAATACCGTTGCATGTATTCCTTTACTCCCCAACCATGACTACTTGCTTTATTTTAGCAGTGTTAAGTACGTACACAGTATGCATATTTCCGGTATGCATGGAATACCTGGAATAAACGCTATGCTAGTATTCCATTCTAAACATAGGGCTACGTTCATTCAATACAAGCAATTATCAACACAAACCTTATACAGTTTCACAAGCTATTTAAAAATAAAAGTGCAACAAATTAGTGCATGACAACATGAACCATTCTTGCTTAAATAGTTGTGAATTCGAAAAACTTGATGCAGATTTTTTTTTGTAAATAATGGGTAGGATACAGTACATACTCCACAGTATGCAGTAGGCGCTACACTATAATTCCATTTCAGTCATTGGGCCTCGTATATTAAACATGGATAAAACGAATTAAAGAACTGGTGTGTAAAACGTTAACCATTATTACGTAAATTGTTGTGTACGCAAAAAAATAAATAAATAAAAAATAAATAAATAAATAAATTGAAGTTTACTATTTACATTTTTTTTTAATATATATTAAACAGTACATACTGCACAGTATGCAGTAAGCACTATGCTAGTATAACATTCCGAACACACAACCTTATTCATTAAAAACGAGAACAACAAATTAATCAGTAAAATGTTAACCATTCTTTTTTTTTTTTTGTTATTAACAATTTTATTGATTCCATATAACATATAAAAAAAATATTTAAAAAAATAACAGAATATTTGGAATCACATTATATAATGTACAACCCTTCCCCCGGAATACCTTTTTGTTTTTGAACATATAGTTTTTATGTTTTATATAAAACATAAAAAGTATACATTCAAAAACAAAAAGGCTACAACACACACATTTGAAACAACGTCTCCCTCCGCTGCCCCTCCCCGAGAGCCTTCTAAAATGGATAAATAGCTGCCACATTTCTTAATGAACAAATCAATGTTGCCTAGCCTTCTATATGACAACTCTTCAAATGCTGCCGCCCTGCCCATCTCCGCGTACCACTCACGAAATGAGGGTGCTCCAGCTAACTTCTGTCCTCTATCATAACACCGGCCAGGATCCAATTCTTCATGTACTTATCCCCTACATCAATGACCGCTCCATCACCTAAAATACAGGGTCTGGGGCAAAATGAGATTTGAGTACCTAATACATCACCCATAAAACTCTGGACCCTCAACCAGAATTCTTGTATCTTAACACACCACCAAAAAACATGGGCTGTGTCCCCATCTTCTGATTGGCATCGCCAGCAGGTGGGTGTGTCTTTAAGACCCAGCCTATACAATCTAGAGGGGGTCCAATAGAATCTATATAAAATCTTAAATTGCATAAGGTGCACCCTTGCATCTTTAGATGTAGACTTTTTAGAATCCTAGCCCACTCTCCCTCCTCCAATACCAAGTTTAGATCTTTCTCCCATAATCTCAAACGAAGTTGAAGCTCCGTCCCCAGACTCTGAATTAGCAGGGAGTAATACACTGATGCCTCATGGCCTTTTTCAAATGCAGTAATCACCACTTTCATAGTATCTGCTGCTTTAGGGGGGTGTATACTACCCCCACAAATAGTACAGAGCAGGTGGCACAGCTGTAAATACCTAAAGAACTGAGATCTGGGAATCCTAAAAAGTTGAACCATATTTTCAAAAGATCTCAACACTCTACTCTCATATAGGTCACCTCAGGGCTGGCCCAGGCTCTGTTGGCGCCCTAGGTGAGATTTTTGATTGGCGCCCCCAGATCAAAATCACTGAGGGTGCTTCTGAAAATAGTTAGGGTGCTCTGTACAAAGTGGAGATGTATCGTAATTGCACATTTTTAATAGATTAAATCATGTTTAAATGCTACTAAAACAACATAAAGAACAGTTTTTCATGTACAAAACATGTTTTTTTTTTTTTTTTTTTTTTTTCACATGATCTGTCACTGAAAATGACAGCAAAATGCTGCGCCTGTAGATTAGGACATACATTGATGTAGAATTTTGTGTGTTCACAAAATGCAGCGATTTTTGTGTGTTTGCTGGGATTCAAGGAAATCTGCTTGCCAATTTACAGTATTTGTCTTACATATTCAATTGAGCCGTTAAGTAGAAAATGGAAGAGAGAAGATAAAAAGTTCTGCATAGTTGTATCTTTTAAGCCCAGAAGTAGTAGTGCACTCATGCAGTCAATGAATGATGCACATTTTTCCGAAGTGGATACTGACTGATGGGACCATTCTGCGATTGCTTGAAGTTTTGCTGCTACTTTTCTATCATGTGTTAGTAAAACTGAATAAAGGCTGAATAACATTTTTAATTGTTTATTTTACCATACTTCAATGCAGTTATTATATAGTATTCAATTTAACACTCTACATCAGGAGTCTGGTTTAATAGTAAAATAAAATATTTGGAAATTATAGATTCTAAAAGCTTATTTTAATGTTGTTTTATTCTGAAAACGTTACAAACCTGTTTGCACGCTCATGGGTCATGATGTGGGTCTCGTCAATGGTTTGTTTGGCATTCCATTCAGCACACAACTGAATAAAACAGGCTTCATGACACTGATAAATGATTACTGCCAGAGTAACATTCGCATACAGGTGTGAGGGACTTCAGCATTTCACAAATAACACAAAGAACAAACTCTCAAGGAATATTCCTCTCTTGCTTGGTTTTGCTCGCGTGTCCCCTCCGTGTGCGAATGATGTGAAGATCTATTGGGGATTTTATTAAAGTTCGTCACTGAAAAGGTTTGCTCGCAGACTTGACACTAAACAGCACACGCAGCCTCACAAATGGACATGAAGTGGCCACATCACACTTTTCTTTAAGCAGAATATTTCACTATTGTGCACTAAGTTGTTGTTTTTTTTTTCGAAGAGGAGAGAGAATGCGTGCACACTCACATACATGGTAGCCAGATTGCATAAATTAAGTATGACGTAAAGTGAAATATTTCCTATTTGTGCATGTATAAATCTCTGATTGGGATGTTGCATCTATTATCTGGCAACCCTAAGCATATTAAACGCTTGTGGATGCGCGATAGGTCCAAAAGCCAGATAAATGAAAGATCTAATAAAAAACATTCATGATAAATCAACCTACAGGCAGTAGTTTGCCTCAGATTTCACTGAGGGAATGGTAGAAAAAGACTCTCTCTGCTTTATATATCTAGCCAAAAGCTTCCCTGCTTTGTCCCCCGACTCAAAATATGTCTTATGATGATAATGAGGCAGCATAAACACTAGTTAAAATATAATCTAAACATTCATGTTATTTTTATATCATATTACATATCATATTTATATCATACAGCATACAATTTAAATACCCGCTTTAGCCGAAACAACATTTAAATGTAACTAAAACTTGCCTATTAGGACATATTTCAAATTTCAATACTCTGAATCCTGGCTGGCAAGTCTGGAAATAGTCCAACTAGTAAAATATTTACATGTTTATATAAAATAGCATGAAAACTAATATGTAAGTAAAACTAAATTACTTACTCATCCGAAATTATATCCTCGGCTGGATCAAGTCGCTCTTCAAAATGTAAACATTCATCATCGGAGTCCCGCTCTTCTTCTGAGAAATATGTGAACTCTTCATCACTATGCAGGACCATCTGTAGAGCTTCCTCACCTGTGTAACATGCCATCTTCCAAACGTGCAGAAAAGTGAATGAATCTGATGATGAACTTTGTGTTTTTTAAGGCATTGTTGGGGGCGTTTACCATTTGCATTGGGTGGGATCACATTAGCGATAATTAGCTGAGCCAGGAGAAACTGTACATCGCTTTGTTTCATACAGATTACATTGCAGGAGAATATTTGTTTTAAATTTGAATTGTTTTATTTAAAAGTAGACATTTTATGCTTTCTTTAGACATATGTTTCATGTTTGTCTGATAAGTATTTATGGAGTTTCAGTTCATTTTTGTGACGTGTCTCAGAAAGATGCTCGCAGAGACAGAGACGGCTGAAAGCGCACCCTGTGTATTTTCTTTATTTTACAAAAGCACAAGGTTTTGTTGTTATTGTGAGTGTACACAAATAAAAGTAGACCCTTTATAGTCTCTAATGATATCTGACACTTATCTGTGTGCCCAAAAATGACGGAGTATTTTAAGTTGTTTCCGCTGTTATGAGTAAAACATCCAGCAGGACGCGCCAGCGCGTCCGTCGACCCCAGAGGGTTAAACAAGGGTAAAATTAATGAATTGGTGCGTAAAACATTAAGCATGCTTATGTAAATTGTTGTGAACAAATCTTGATGCAGTTTACTACTTTAAAAGAATAATAGGATTTAAACAGTACATACTGGACATTATGCAGTAAGCACTATGTTAGTATTCCATTCCAAACATACGGCTTCATTCATTAAACACGAGAACAACAAATTAATGCATAAAACGTTAACCATTCTTTCATAAATTGTTGTAAATGTGAAGAAACTTGATGCAGTTAACTATATATATATATATATATATATATATATATATATATATATATATATATATATATATAATATATATATATATATATATATATATATATATATATATATATATATATATATATATATAAAGGGTTGTATACAGTACATACTCCACAGCAGGGTTGTGGACTCGAGTTGCATGACTTGGACTTGACTTGGACTCGAGTCACAAATTTGATGACTTGCGACTCGACACAATCAAAGAAGACTTGCAACTCGATTTAGACTTTGGCAACAATGACTTGCGACTTGACTAGGACTCGAGCCCTCTGACTTGGAAAACCAAAGATCAGAGTTGTACATTTAAAAATGTGCAGCAAATCAACGATTCATTTTACCCACTAAACAATTCATTTGATTTTCAAATCTGCATTTCCACGCTCTACATTCAACCAATCAGGCAACCAACCAATCAACTTCCACGAGAGTAGGACCAAGTTTGAAGATTGCATATTCAAGGATGACACAGCCAAAATGATACCAAAGGTAATATCATTTGGATATTAAGAATACAGTATCGAAAGCAACAAAATGATTGCAACATGTAGAACCTGTGGTTCAAAAATTACAGTCGCTTTATCAACAACGTTCAATTTTGTGAGGGATCTGAAAACCCACAGAGAGAGGTATGGTGGGATTGTTAATTTTACATGTCATCTATGGTTCAGTAGCGTTTAATTTACTGTGTTAGCTAGCTAGCTACTAGGGATGGGACAATATATCGAATTTTGATCAATCGTGAACCCTGAAAATTACAAAAAATATCAAGGCAAAACTCAATATTTTGAAATTTGCAACAAACATCATAATATTTCTATTGATTGATTTGACCCCTACTGCGCTTTTTCTACACTGTTTACAGGGTTCGCACAGGTCCTTGAAGTGCTTAAAGTTAGCTTTTAGAAATGTAAGTACTTGAATACCTGGAAAATCGCCTTTTTTGTTGAAAATTGCTTGTTTTGCTTTTTTTTTAATAATATGTAGTATATAATGCATACTGCACAGTATGCATATTCAGTGGTTTATTGTTAGTCACTGTGCCATATTCATGAAACACGAGCATGACAAATTTCTGTGTAAACTGTATGTAAAACGTTTTTTTACACAAATTGTTGCATTTAACTGAATTGGACAATTTGTCTATGAAAGGATTTATGAACGGATCATTAGCATTAATTATGTAAGAATGGTTTTACAGAACTGCTTGTAAATTGTCAATGCAACAGTTTCACAAATGATTTACAGACAAATTAGTTTTGCTTGTGTTTTAAGAATGAGGTCCAAAGCCTTCATCTTTTATTAGTAGAAGATCTAATAATGATTCACTAATCGGAGGACAAAATCGAAGGTTATTCTAAGGCAAGAGAATAGGCACGAAAGCCTAGATACTGCTTGGTACATTGATAAAAGTAATCAGTTGGCAACAGCTTGAGCTGCGTCTAATGCTACCTTCACATGCTATCAGAATTATCGTAAATACGAGTTTCCCACTCGGAGGTTGCACATGAATGACCCCTCAAGTCGTAATTACGACTGGGAAACTTGATAATTTTGATACTCGGGTTTCCGAGATGGGAGGGGTCCTAAACTTTCATAGTTTCTATAGTGAATGACAGGTTTTGTTCATTTTTCTGAATACAGCTAATTGTTATTGCTTGCCGTTTTGGTTATATTAATTTCTGTATATCAGCAGCCATTCTATGCATGTTTTAGATGTTTACACCATGAAGATAGCTTGATTTTGACCAAATTTTCATTATCTTCAGCAAGTTAACTGAGTAATATGTATTGTGGTGTCAAAATAGTAGTTCTTAAAGACATATGTATGAATGAGCCTGGCGTCGGCCATGTTTACTGTTCTTTCCGACAACAAAGCACTTGTACATGACGTACTCATAATTACCATTTCAGAAGTGGGAAGTAGGATAATTCCAATAGCACATGAAGGCAGAATTTGTGGCTTATTGAAAGTGTGCGACTTATCAGTGTTACCTGCAGTCTTCACGTCATACTTTAGGAGTGAACTGTTGGCTGATACGAGAACTCGCTCTGGGCTGAGTTTTGCATTAGGCACAGATTCCCTGCTGGATTTTCACACCATGCAGCTCAGTCACCTCCGGATGCCTAGGGGTTCAACTGGGCTGCCTAATGGAATTCGTTTATCCACCTTATGGTATAAAAGAGGAATAGAAACCTAGTTGACAGCTGAAAATAAGCTTGTAGACAAGAAACTGCCAGGAAGCCAGTTATATTATATATATATTATAACAAATCTTGTTTAACCCGTTCATGTTCATGGTCAAACGGCAGCCATTGTCGCAAAAGACACGTGGCTCCATTAAGACTTCAGCAGCACTGTCATGACATCATGGAGTGTGGGGAATACTGGCATAGTGTTGTAAGACAACAAACTTGATTCAGCAGTTTAGAAAGATGCAGTGGAAAAGGTATGGCCAATATGAACAGTTTGTGTACTGTACTGTTAATGTGGCATTTCACGCTCGACAAGGCAAAGGGAAAACTTATCATCGTTCATGGCGGCAGCTGCTCAGTCTCCACCAGGCATAGGCATCTCAGTAATAATGCGAGTTACAAGATGTGGTGTAATTTAAACATCTTTATTAAACATCTCCTGATTAAACGGAATTAACAATAGTAGCAGCTGTAGAGTCAAGAAACATGCACTCTTTCTCCGCTCTCCTTTCATCTCTTGCCCTCATGAGTGAGAGCGCGTGTTCCCCTCATTAAAGTTCAAGCATTAATACAATCATCTAAATGAAATCAAACTAAATGAAAAGGCAGGGAAGGAATTTATTAATATAATAATTCTTTATACAATATTAAGATACCATAATAAATAAAACAGAAATAAAATAAGGAATAATAAAAATTATATGAAATAATGACAATGAATCAATAACCAAAAATGTCACATTAAATTTAATTGCACCTATGGGTTATCAGTTTGTCTTCAGTTTGACACTAAGCTTAATTTTTTATCTTAATATAGAGAATATTTTGTTAGCCTATACTTGATTTAAAGTCTTATTTCAAACAGTGTTTTTTTTTTTTTTTTTTTTTTAAATAAGCCTTTTAAACCTTTTAGCTTTTTTTTTTTTTTTTTTTTTTTTTTAAATAAGCCTTTTAAACCTTTTAGCTTTTTTTTTTGTTTTTTTTTTTTTTTTTTGTCAGCAACAAGTAGGCAAAGTGATATAACTGGGAAGAGGGAAATTCAGGTAATAGTTACAGTGTGCAGAAAGCTTACATATAGCCAGTTATGACAGAGATCCTGAGATAAGGTGAAATGATCGAGATCGGTATCAGCCGATCAGGTGACAAGAAGATCAGTGATCGGTATCAGCTGTAAAAATCCTGATTGGAGCATCCCTACATAAAGGTCATAAACCAGGGATGGGCAACTTTCGGCGTGCGGGCCTGCAGTATCTTTGAATATGGCCTGTTTGATATTAGTACATTGAAAAAGTGTCATTGTGAAGATTACATTCAGGCTAGGGTGTTATTACTGCTATCTACTGCTATACTAGAGGTCGCTTGTTCCAAACAGTTATTGTTCGCCAAATTGAGTAATAAAACAAGAAAATTGGCTACAAAAACCTGCGGTTTCCAGTCGAAATGGGAAACAGTTTTCTGTTTACTGTTTTCACGGGGGAAACCCATATGTTTGCTGTGTTTGGAGATGAAATCTGTCATAAAAGATTTTCATTTGAATCTCAGTTACACCACTGCTCACAAAGAAACGTATGCTGGTGACTCCAGAGCTGCTCTCATAGCAGTTTTAAAAGGTAAAATACATTGGCAGCAAAACTTTTTACCAAATCCGTGACAGTGTGAAAATCACTAAAGGCATCTTATGTTGTTTCACTCAGGCTAGCGAAAAACAATACAAGTCGTTTTTTGCTAGAAACTGCAAAGAAATGTGTGATTGAGATGGACTGTCAGATTGTTGAAAAGTCTTGTGAACATTGATAATGTCTTTTGCATTAGAACTGAATGGTCTGTGCATGTGTGTGTTGTTTGACTGAGGTGGTGTGGAAATGTTTTGTATTTATGCACACTTTTTTTTCAGATTTAACAATTTTTATTGATTTTCATAAATGAATACAGAAAAACAAAACATATAAACACAGAATCAATCTTAACCCCCACTATTACCCCTCCCCCTCCCAATCCCCAACCCCACCCTGGCCCCAAACATCCCAGTGATCGCACATTATACAGACACATAGACACAAAAAATAAATAAATAAAATAAAACAAATTAAAATAAATAAATAAACAAATAAAAATATAATACAAATAATCACCCATCCATAAATGATATATATCCTCCCCATTTCTCCACGAACCTATTGTATTTCCCCATTCTTCTAAACGACCCCTCCTCAAAGGCCACCACCCTTCCCATCTCTGAACACCACTCCTGAAAGGAGGGTGCTCTAGCCGACCTCCAGCCCCTTAGGATGATCTGTCTGGCGATCATGACACTGGTTAAGACCCAACTCTTTATGTGTCTATTTTCAATGTCAATGACCTCCCCATCACCCAAAATACAGAGTCTGTTGAAAAATGATACCAAAGTACCTAATATATCGCACACCAGACTCTGAAACTTCAGGCAAAACTCCTGAATCCCAACACCCCCCCAAAAGACATGAGTTATGTCTCCATCCTCTGATTGGCAGCAGGTGGGTGTGTCTTTAAGACCAAGCATATACAATCTAGAGGGGGTCCAATAGAAATGATGTAAGATCTTGAATTGCATAAGGCGCATCCTTGCGTCTCTAGATGCAGTCTTGACGTTGCTCAGAATTCCAGTCCACTCCCCCTCCTCCCATAATCTCTTGAGAGTGGTCGAGATTCCATCCCCCAGACTCTGAATCAACAGGGAGTAATACACTGATACCGCATGACCTTTTCCAAAAGCAGTAATCACCACTCTCATAGTATCTGCCACTTTAGGGGGGTTAATGCTATTCCCAAAAATAGTACAGAGCAAGTGGCACAGCTGTAGATATCTAAAAAACTGAGATCTGGGGATCCCAAAAGGTTGAACCAAATTTTCAATGGATCTCAACACTACTCACATATAGGTTACCTAGTGTAGTAACCCCCCACCCACAATCCACTCTGACCAACAGAAAGGGGACCTTTTGATATGTAGTTTAGGGTTCAGCCATAAGCTCGAGGCAACATTTAGATAAATAATCTGAATTAAACACTCTGGACACTTTTGTCCATACCAAGTGCAAATGCGAGATAACGGGGTGTAGTTTAACCTCTCCAGTTAGATTGATAGAAAGACTTTGCAATTGCAAAATAGGGGCAAGAACTTCCTGTTCAATACAAAGCCAGGGAGGGGCTCTTTCAGGTGGAAGTGACCAATGAGCCAAATGTCTGAGACTGAACGCATAATAATAAAACAAAAACTTGGGTAGGCCTAGCCCACCTTTGTCAATCGGCCTATGCAATTTACTGATTACCATTCCAAATGAAAGACTTCGCTGTGCTCTCAAATTGCTTGAAATAAGAGAGGGGGACATCTAAATGGAGTGACTGTAGCAGGTAGTTGAATTTTGGAATATAGTTCATTTTAATATCATTAACCTTCCCAATCATCGATAAATGTAATGGAGCCCACCTGCCCACATTGCTCAAACCTTTTTATGAAAGGGTCAAAATTAACTCTAACTAAATCAATTTAGCTGGGAATAAAATACCCAAATACTTCATGCCCTATTTGGGCCACTGGAAGCCACCCGGCTGGAAAGCCGTTACTAGGCAGTACGCTGTCAGAGCCAAAGCTTCGGATTTAGACCAATTGACTTTGTATCCTGAGAACTTAGAAAAGGAATTAATAATTCTATGGAGGCAAGGCAAAGATCTAGTGGGGTCAGAGATTAGTAATAAAATATCATCTGCGTAAAGCAGAAGCTTATGCGCCATGCCTCCTGCCATCACCCCTGGAAAATCATCCTCCTTTCTTATCGTGGCTGCTAATGGTTCCAGGGCAAGACAGAACAATAATGGGGAAAGAGGGCAACACTGCCGGGTGCCCCTATCCAGAGTACAATAATCTGAAATTAATCCATTTGTTTGTACTGCCGCTACAGGGTGTCTATAAAGTAACTTAATCCATCCAATAAAAGTATTCCCGAACCCATATATTTCCAAAATCTTAAAAAGATAATCCCATTCTATCTCAAGTGAGATGGCAGCGACAGGAGTTTGATCATTCGCCACTGACCACATGATATTGATGAAATGCCTAATGTTATCAGAAGAGCTGCGGCCCTGAATAAACTCCACCTGATCTACAATACCGTTCAAAAGTTTAGGGTCACTTACTCATTCTTTATTTTTATTTTTTTCACATTTTAGAATAATAGTAAAGTCATCACAACTATGGATTAATATAAATGGAAATATGGGAATTATGTTGTGACAAAAAAATATCCAAAATAAATCAAAACTATGTTATATTTTAGCATCTTCAAAGTGGCCACACTTTGCCTAGATTTAGCAGAAATGTACTCTTGGCATTTTCTCAACCAACTTCTTGAGGTATCACCCTGGGATGCTTTTTAAACAGTATTGAAGGAGTTCCCATCTATATGCTGGGCACTTAGTGGCTGCTTTTCTTAATTATTCGGTCCAAGTCATCCATTTCAAAAACTTTTTTTTTTTTAAATAAAATTTTAGTTTTGTAATTAAATAAATTAATATGCTGGCACAATTATATTTGTGTCTACAAAACTAATTTCAAACATTTAAACATACGCCTTCAGATCAAAAGGTTTTTAAGATCATGAGAAACTCATGCTTCTGTGTCGACCATTCTGGCTACAGGGAATTCACAGTGGTCATTATCACAGCTGTGTACATCCCCCCACAAGCTGACACAGACTGGGCACTCAAGGAACTGTATGGGATTATAAGCAAGCAGGAAACCGCGCAACCTGAGGCCGCGTTCATTGTGACCGGGGACTTTAACAAAGCCAATTTTAAATCAATTGCACCAAAATCAGTTTTAACATACGAAGGGATCGGGTTTTGGACCATTGCTACTCTCCGGGATGGCTACAAATCCCTCCCCGCCCACCATTTAGCAAATCGGACCAGTCTTCCATTCTGCTTCTGCCCGCTTACAGGCAGAAACTGAAACAGGAAGCACCCACCCCCAGAATGATCCAGTATTGGTCGGACCAATCAGACTCTATGCTACAAGACTGTTTTGATCACGCGGACTGGGACGACATCGAGGTGTACGCTGATAGCGTAACGTGTTTCATCAGAAAGTGCACAGAGGATGTTGTTCCATCCAAAACAATACGGCTCTACCTGAACCAGAAACCTTGGATTAATAGAGATGTTCGCACGGCACTTAATGCGCGGACCTCCGCTTTTAATTCTGGGAATGCGGAGGAGCATAAACAAGCCAGTTATGCCCTCCGAAAGACTATCAGAGCAGCAAAACGCCAGTACAGGAACAAGATTGAAGGACAGTTTAACACCACCAACTCTAGAAGCATGTGGCAGGGAATTAATATCATCACAGACTTTAAAGGGAATAAAAACTCTGCCGTGAACACCGCTGCCTCTCTCCAGGATGAGCTAAATACTTTTTATGCACGGCTCGAGGGAAATAACACAGCCCTTGCAGAGAGAGCTCTCATGGCTGAACCTACAGAGGTTAGTTCACTCTCCGTCTCTGTAGCGGATATGACACAATCCTTCCGACGGGTGAATATCCGCAAAGCCGTGGGCCCAGACGGCATTCCGGGCCGCGTCATCAGAGCGTGCGCGAACCAACTGGCTGGTGTTTTTACTGATATTTTCAACCTTTCCCTCTCTTTGTCTGTAGTCCCCACATGCTTTAAAATGTCCACCATTGTGCCTGTACCAAAGCAATCCAAAATCACTTGCTTAAATGACTGGCATCCTGTTGCTCTGACCCCCATTATCAGCAAATGCTTTGAGAGACTAATCAGAGATTACATCTGCTCTGTGCTGCCTCCATCACTGGACCCATTGCAGTTTGCTTACCGCAACAACCGCTCCACTGATAATGCCATTGCATCTACAATACACACTGCTCTCTCCCACCTGGAAAAATGGAACACTTATGTGAGAATGCTGTTTGTAGACTACAGCTCAGCATTCAACACCATAGTGCCCTCCAAGCTTGATGAGAAACTCCAGGCTCTGGGCTTAAACAGCTCGCTGTGCAGCTGGATCCTGGACTTCCTGTCAAGCAGACGCCAGGTGGTTAGAATGGGCAGTAACATCTCCTCACCACTGACCTTTTTAGCCCACTCCCGTATTCCCTGTACACATATGACTGTGTGGCAACACATAGCTCCAATGCCATCATTAAGTTTGCTGATGATATGACGGTGGTAGGTCTGATCACTGAAAATTATGAAACAGCCTACAGAGAGGAGGTGCTCACTCTGACACACTGGTATCAGGAGCACAACCTCTCCCTCAACGTCAGTAAGACAAAAGAGCTTGTGGTGGACTTCAGGAGAAGAGAAAGTGAACACAGCCCCATCACCATCAATGGAGCACCAGTGAGAGAGTCAGCAGCTTCAAGTTCCTGGGTGTCCACATCACTGAGGAACTCACATGGTCCGTCCACACTGAGGCTGTTGTGAAGTTTGGAATGAACCGCCACATCCTCACACGGTTCTACACCAGCACTGAAGAGAGCATCCTGACTGGCTGCATCTCTGCCTGGTACGGCAATAGCACTGCCCACAACCGCAAAGCCCTTCAAAGGGTGGTGTGAACTGCCAGACACATCATCAGAGGTGAGTTTCCCTCCCTCCAGGACATATACACCAGGCGGTCTGTGAAAAAAGCTCGGAGGATCATCAGAGATCCAGCCACCCAAGCCATGGGCTGCTCTCACTGCTACCATCAGGCAGGCGGTATCGCAGCATCAGGACCAGCCGACTTCATGACAGCTTCTTCCCCCAAGCAATCAGACTTTTGAACTCTTGATCTCTCACGATCAATATACATCAGCACTGCACTTTATTAATCTTATTATCTCACACTGGACTGTCATAAATGATATTCTCTTAACAACACACTGGCAACTGACTATCAACCGACAGCCTGAATGTCAATACAGTACAATACAACTTACTGTACATTTTATATATACTATATATACTATTTTTTTATTGTATAATGTGTATTCTATATTGTATGTATTGTATAATGTACATTGTATTATTATTTGTATATTGTGTTGTGTGTAATTATGTGTATATTAGATTTTAAATTGTGTTGTGTAAATTTTATGTTTATTGTAGATTGGTATATGTCTCATCACTGTCACGACTGCTATGTTGCTCGGAACTGCACCCAAGAATTTCACGCACTATTGCACTTGTGTATATGGTTGTGTGACAATAAAAGTGATTTGATTTGAAACATTTCAGGCAACCCCAAACTTTTGAACGGTAGTGTATATGTATAAGAGATGTCATAACTTTACTTAATCGGTTAGACAGAATGTTTGACAAAATGTTAACGTCTATCTGAATCAGGGAAATTGGATGGTAACTCTTACACTCGCTTGGATCTTTGTCCTTTTTAAGAATCAGACTGATCCGGGCTTGTGTCATGGTTGGCGGAAGCTTTCCATCCTTTAATGATTCCGTATAAACTTCTAGCAAATGTGGAGCCAGTTCTGTAGCATAAGATCTAAAAAATTCAGCAGCAAAGCCATTTAGACCCTGAGCCTTGCCTGTAGGCAGGGCCTTAATTACCTCGTCAAGCTCCTCCAAGGTTATCTCAGAATCAAGATAATTTTTTTGCTCAGTCATCAATTTAGGGAGTTCTAGAGGTTCCACAAAGTTTCTAATATATTCTAAGATAAAACTCTTTAAAAGCATTATTAATATCAATGGCTGAGGTAAATATTTCACCACCAGCAGATTTCACTGAGGGAATCGTAGAAAAAGACTCTCTCTGCTTTATATATCTAAACAAATGGTTTTCCTGCTTTGTCCCCTGACTCAAAATATGACTGTCTTGCCCTGAATAACCAAAACTCCACTTTCCGTGACAAAATAGTATTATATCTGTATTCAATCAGGTCAGTTCTCTGAGGCCATCAGCCGACATTCTGCACTTCAGCTCTGCTTCAGCACTTTTAATATTCCCTTCCAACTCCACGAGAACTTGTGCTTTGGATTTTTTAATGAATAAGGCATACTGTATGATCCGGCCCCTAAGAACCGCCTTAAGTGCCTCCCAAGTCACGCCCACCGAGGATACTGAAGACCAGTTGGTCTCCATATAAACACTGATTTCAGCCTTTAACATTTGTTGGAATTCAGGATTTTGCAAAAGGGATACATTAAAGTGCCAACTATATGATTTCTTTTTCTCACATGTGGCAACACCTCTAAACTCAGCAGGGCTAAGATGACTAAGATGTTTCCAATTGAGCAATCCATAACAGATGAAATGAGGGACTTGTGTATATATATATATATATATATATATATATAAAATCTATTCTAGAATAAATCTTATGGACTAATGAAAATTATGTATAGTCCCTACCAGTTGGGTTCAAAAGTCACCAAATATCTGCAAGACCAAGATTTTGACACATCCTGTGAATTGTCAGTGTTGTTCTAGGGGGCTTACACACTTTTGCTTCACTATGATCAAGGACTGAGTCCATCAAAACATTACAGTCTCCTCCCAATATTATATCATGAGGGGTGCCAGCGGCTTGCAACATCCCTTCAAGATCTATAAAAAAGCCCTGATCATCAGCGTTAGGTGCGTAAATATTAGCCAAAATTAACCTTTGGCCCTGAATTTCTGCTAAAACAATAATGACTCTTCCTAATTTATCTTTACTTTGTTTGAGACATTTGAATTGTAGATGTTTACTTGTCAGTGTTATAACTCCTCTGCTCTTACTTGAGCCAGCACTAAAGAAAACATGTCCAGCCCATATCTTCCCAAATTTTTCAGCTTCCTGCGAGGAAAGATCAGTTTCTTGAAGAAACACTATTTCATACTTCTTACGCTTAAGAAAAGAAATAACCTTCCTTCTTTTTATGGGGTGCCCCAGCCCATTCACATACCACGTGGAGAAAGATAACCCACCTTATATTAACATTTGACGTTTTGATATAATAGAAAAAATAAATTGTGTGTCAAAAATAAGATTACAAAGACCACATTCCAACATTAGTGCAAGAATCAAACCCCGAACCCCCCCCCCCCCCCCCGAACAAAGCAAACAGAAAAAATACAAACATGTGCATTAACCCTACGCACGACAGCGCCAACCGGCGTCCATTCCTCTAAACTCAAAAAGTCTATGTACGCCTACGAGAGTCCCCACAACAAATTTGCTCAAGTCCAGTGCTTCTGTACAAATTTTGTGAGGCAAAATTAACACATGACAGAAAATAGTTTGTAAATCAAACCCCAGCCAGTAGGCAGAATAAACACAAAGGTTGTGTAGATTCATTCACAGAACTGTCTCGTAGGTGTGTTCCTCCACAAAACAAGCTCCAGCCTCTTGTGGAACAGCACCAAAAAAATAAAAATAAATAAATAATAATTAAATTTTTATATATATATACGCACGCACGCACGCACGCACGCACATACATACATATATACATACATATAAATAAAGCTGTTTAGTTTCCTCGGACAGTCAAACGAGTGTTCAGTGAGCCGGCTGTTCATGAGTGCAGCAGATGACTTAATCCTCCCAATGTGCTGCAAAAATACTCCACAAAACAAACTCCAGCCATTAGGAGGCATAAGCATAAAGAACGAGCAGATTCATCCACAACTGTCCCGAAGGAGTATTATTCCACAAAACAAACTCCAGCCGCGAGGCGGAACCAACACAAAAAGAAACAAAACAGGCGTCCTGGTTCCTCGGACAGTCCAGAGTGTATTGAGTGAGTCAAGTTCACTCAGAGGCCACATAAGAAACACACCATGACTTCCTCAGTATATCAACTTTTTAAAAGACATCGCTTGTTGTGGGCATCCAGTCACTGGATTTCTCCCACCTCACTGTCCAAGCCAAGTCCCTATATGTGTAGGAAAATTTATAATGGAATTAGTCATGTTCGACAAACATTATAGGAAAGATAAATGACAAATAATTAGATTATTTGTCTGAATAAAATTCTCCACCATTAAAATCGTAATACAACATCTTGCTGTATCCACTCACAATTTCAATTTTAAAGAATTAGCTTTAATAAGGGAATTATGGTTAATTAACTTATTGGAGTAATACTATTCTCATGGCTTATTGAAAATAGTATCACAAATGTTTCAGATATGGTCCGAGCTTAGGTGCAAGATCTTTGAAAAATTAAGTGATGAGATTATTTATCAAAATATACCACAGTCAATTAATCTTTGAATACAGACAAGACTTTATTGCTAATCTACAACATAAAACTGACTAACATACAACTAAACTAACACATAGACAAACAAACATAAACACGGGTTGGTAAGTGAGCTTTGACAGAAGATGAATGGAAAATTATCTGTAACAGAAAAATTTATTTTATGGAGTCTATAGACCTTGCCTTGAACAAATCCTGAGAACTTCATTTAGTACACCACAATTTGAGATTGAGTTATTTAAATTATATTAAAGAAAGCACCAGATTTCAGAGAAAGTCTGGAGGTCTGTACTTGCGTTGCGTGCATTGTTTAGCATGTGGAGTTCTTTGGCTTGGTTCAGTTCCATTAGGCCTTTGTTTGGTTCGATGGATGGGTGATGGCATTCGATGGATCAGGCAGAGCCTTGGAGGTGAGGACTCCCGGCAGGGAGAACTCGGGACTTCCTGAGACAGAGGTCAAAGTTTGTGATGGCTGTAGAGCAGAGAAGAACTTGAGGGGGTTGTCCAGGCTGGTCTTTTAACCCATTCAGTTTGTTCACACCCCAAAGAGGCTCTAAGCCAATCAGAGGCAGCTTTTCAGAGGGCCTGTGGTCGAAGTGTCCTCCCCTCATGATAATTAATTTATGGCCTTTGTTCTAAGGTTTGTCAGTTTCCCACTCAAAAAGTGAACATTTTAATCATGAATTTCATAAGAAAACGTCATGGTTACTTGTGTAACCTCCGTTCCCTGATGGAGGGAACGAGACTTTGTGTTGATGTAGTGACACTAGGGGTCACTCTTGGGAGCCCGAGACACCTCTGGTTGTTGATAAAAGGCCAATGAAAATTGGCAAGTGGTATTTGCATGCCACTCCCCCGGACATACGGGTATAAAAGGAGCTGGTATGCAACTACTCATTCAAGTTTTATGCTGAGGAGCCGATATAAGGTCCGGCCATTTCAGCGGGTAGTTCAGCATTGTGGCAGGACGGACACAGAGAGGTCGGTCGCCGAGTGCAGTTCCTGCATCAAATCTGGGGCGGAACTACCCTCGTGCAGTTCTTTCAACACCTTGGCTTTGTGGACCTGCAGGAGAGCCATGGCGTGCAGGGCAGAGGCGGCTTGTCCAGCAGCGCTGTAGGCTTTAGCCGTCAGGAACGACGTGAGCCTACAGGGCTTGGACGGGAGCTTAGGGCGTCCGTGCCAGGTGGCAGCGCTCTGCGGGCATAGGTGCACCGCGAGCACCTTATCCACCGGGGGAATCGCCGTATAGCCCCTGTATGCCCCGCCATCGAGGGTAGTGAGAGCGGGGGAACTGCGGAATCGGGGCCAGGCAGTAAAAGGTGCCTCCCACGATTACATCAGCTCCTTGTGCACTTCCGGGAAGAATGGCACTGGAGCGGGGCGTGGCTGCTTTGAGCAGGAAAGCATGTCCGTCATTTCGGCAACGGCCTGTTACTGGGCAATCGTCCCCGAAGTCGGAAGCCCAGCTGAGGCTTCTGCGTCCAACTGGACAAGCCCGCTCTCCGATGCTGCGCTCGAGAGCTCATCATCTTCGTGGGCTCCGAACAAGAAGCCAGACTCGACATGAGACGAGCCTGCAAACTCATCCGGAAGCCCGATTGGGGCAGACGAGCGTGCTGGGGAATGGGAGGTCCGCGGGGGGATCCCCGGCGGAGACGATCCCATTGGGGTCCCCAAATCGCCCCCAGTGCTAGCCGCGCTGGCCTCATACCCGTAGGTAGAAGGACCGAGGCGGGGAGCCGCTGGGGTTCTTACAAAAGCAAGCCGTGACCGCAATGTTGCCATGGTCATGTTCTCGCAATGAGAACATGAACCATCCACAAACGCTGCCTCCGTGTGGGTTGCACCCAGACACAAAAGACAGCGATCATGACCATCCGATGTTGAGAGATAACGACCGCAACCTAGAATAACACACAATCGGAAAGGCATCTTTAAAAAGACACATCTTTAAAAAGACGTTCCGTGTGTGCTGCTCTTTTAGAGAAATATATACTCTTTTAGAGGAGAAAAAAGCTCTTTCAGAAAATATACTCTCTTGTTTTTCTGCCGAAGCGCCCAGGGGCGTTCTCTGCAGTGCACCAGTGCAGAGGAGGGAGAAGCCGCTGAAATGCGCCGTCAGATCCAGCAGAGGTGAATGAACAGTAGGATTCAGCTCAATGAGCATGACCATTCGGCTCCGAAGAGAAAATCTGAATGAGTGGTTGCATACCAGCTCCTTTTATACCCGTATGTTCGGGGGAGTGGCATGCAAATACCACTCACCAATTTTCATTGGCCTTTTATCAAAGACCAGAGGTGTCTCGGGCTCCCAAGAGTGACCCCTAGTGTCACTACATCGACACAACGTCGAGTGAGTGACAGATAGGGAACTATAACTGCAAATAACTCGAAAATACTTCACACCATCATTCTGGAATTTAAGAGACAATCAATTACATACCAAACACTATTTTCTTATAAATTACAGTTATAATTCAGTTATAATGCATGATAAAACTTCCTACTAATTAGTTGTTTAGTTTTAACATGGATAATACATTACACATTATGAAAAACATAATTGTCAGGGTTATCATCTGCATAGGATGCATTTGTCCATATTTGTAGTATAATCCTACACGTCTGTGTATTTGGATTGTAGTGAAATAGAAAAGGCCAAGGTCCATGTCAACTGTTCATGAATGAAGCTTCATGTGAGCTGGTGAGCTGGAAACATGTCTCATGATTAGTATAATAGTTGAGAGTTGGTTATATTGAAGAACAATGGGTTTCCATGGGTTTCCCTGGTGATCATGAAAAGAGCAGTCCCTCAGCAAATGGCCTGTCATGTGATGAGTTAGTTTGGGGGTTTATCTGATTAACAACAAAGACAGATGTGGTTCACTGTGCCTTTCCCAAGATTCCCCACTGTTTTTACGGCAGTTCATCTGTGATGATCTGGGGGTGCTTCAGCAAGGCTGAAATCGGGCAGATTCGTCTTTGTGAAAGACACATGATTCAAGCCATGTACAAGGTTACACTGGCAGAAAACTTGCTTCCTTCTGCTCTGACAATGTTCCGCAACTCTGAGGATTCAAACTAATTCAAACAACCCATCAAACAAAGATGAGCTGCTTGAATTATTGCGCCAGGAGTGGCATAAAGTCACGCAACAGCAATGTGAAAGACTGGTAGAGGGCATACCAAGACGCATGAGAGCTGTGATTGAAAATCAGGGTTATTCCACCAAATATTGATTTCTGAACTCTTCCTAAGTTAATTCATTAGTATTGTGTTGTTTAAAAATGAATATGAACTTGTTTTATTTGCATTATTCAAGGTCTGAAAACACTGCATCATTTTTGTTGTTTTGACCAGTTGTCATTTTCTGCAAATAAATGCTTTAAATGACAATATTTTTATTTGGAATTTTGGAGAAATGTTGCAGTACTTTATAGAATAAAACAAAAATGTTTTTTTTACTCAAACACGTACATACAAATAGCAAATCCAGAGAAACTGATAATTTTGCAGTGATCTCTTCATTTTTTCCAGAGCTGTATATATATGTTTATATGTTACTTTTTATAGTTAATAAAATCTTTAAAACACATTGCATTAGTCATGCATAGATTACCCAGAATAATGAGGAAAATGGAGTAATGGGGTAAACATTGTGAGAATGTGGATTTGTAATCTGGCCCTTTGTTAGAAAGAATAAAAAAGTTGCCCATCCCGGTCATAAACTGTTTACGCAAAAAACAGTCAGCATCCATAGATTCTTGCCTATTACACTGATCGCGCGTTGCATGCAGACACCTTTGCTTAATGTATGCAAGCAATGTCACATGACTATTTACGTTTCGTCAACAGCAGAAAATAACCTGATGATTTCAAATCTCATGTAAATGTGATTTTTTTTCACATTGTCTGATTTTTAGAACAAGCTTATTTTTTGTAGTTATCAGCATATTTGTGTTCATGTTAACACATTCAATACAAACCTTCTGCTGCACTGAAAATCAGAAATCTCACATTCAGATCCAAAATTGGCACCTCAAAGCACTGCACCAGGTTGACGCCATTGACAACAAAATGCCATGTGTCATAATCGACCGTGGTACACCAGTTCAAGTATGTAGTATGGAGAATGAGATTTGAAAGCTGCAGTGGAGGAAAGTTTGTTAGTAAATATCGACTTAAATTTCAGCCTCTTTCTCATAGAAAGCAGAAGACTTGGAATATAATGTATATATGTCATATGGACCACTTTAATGATCCGTTTTTTGTCCTTTTTGAAAGTTTTACAGATATGGTCACTTTGAACCGTCGTTGTTTGTAAAAAAATGATCCTTTTGTGTTCCACTGAAAAAAATAACAGCATTCAGATTTGGAACGACATGTGAGTTTATTTGCGTGGACTCTTCCTTCAAGGCCATAGTGATGCATTTTTAGAGGACATGCCGTTCTGATAGAAAGCCAAGAAGCAATGAGAGCCCATAGGGTTTGGCTCATGTTTAAAAATCCATCAAATACAGTACATTGATTTAAGGGTTAGCATTATGAATACCCATACAATTATCCACAAGCCAAGTTCCTGAATTAGCCTAATATAATATTCCCTGAGGGAAACCATGGCTGACCTTTTTCCGGTACTGAATATTGATAGGATTGACAAAGCACACATGCATAATGTGAAAAATATAAGGTGTGAAACCGCAGACAAAGACTTTCCACCATTTACATTTTTTAGCATTAGAGTTATTAGAAAGTTCAGGGACAAGAACTGATCTCCATGTGTAATATGAAATCTATTAATATTTCTATTCAGCCACAGAGTGACACGGTGGACATACACGTATGCTGAACACGTTCTGTTTCCTCAAAGTAAATTTAAAAATGGAGATATGACATTATTGTAGCTCAGAAAAGCAAAAGGGACAAACAAGCAATTCAGGTCTTTTTGCAATCAACCATTAAACTGATCTGAATCGCACATAGTACATCATTTAAAACACAGCTGCGGTCCTACGCTATCCATTTCTGAATATCATTTGCATATGTTGAAATGATTTCAAATGTTCCTCCGCTATCTCTAATTGATTAAGTGTTTATATCTAACACAGGGTTATGTTCACTCTCTGGGTTACTCTAATGTGATATTAAATGAAAAATTGGTTTACTTATTATCAACACTGACGAAAAACAAAACAAAAAAACATTTATATGCTTAAAATAAAGCAATAAGCCAGTGTATTACAGTAATAGTGGTATCAGATAGTAATACTGAATGAACTGTAAGTCACTTTGGATAAAAGTGTCTGCCAACTGAAATGTAAATGTTATTCTTTTGTATAGCCTATTTTTATTTATTACACCTATAGTTAACATGAATTGAGCACGACAGTATGGTTCCGGAAGTAAAAATCCCATTCATATTTCTATGGGGGAATTTATTTTTAACGATAACATATGAACCTTTAAAGACAGACCTAGCATGAGCTCCAAGGTTGTTAATCAGTGATATTTGCTTCTTTTAAAGCTATCAGTCCCCATTATTTCAACTTCATAAAAAAACTTTTTTAATAGCGGTATTCCTGGTGAGGAATTGCACTACTCATGATACTGAAGGGAAACAATCCACCAATCCACAGTGCAACCAACAATGTGCACCAAAAGATCTTCTGCCTACACTTTCAATCTACTTAAACTTATTGCATAAATCGAAATATTTCACATTAAATATGTTGTTTCTATACTCAAAATCAACAACTTTAAATCAATTGTTTTAGATTTGCCATCATTTTTAATTTAATGACGTAATTCGCAATGCTTCATGGGTTTGTAGTTTATTCCCTCATGAAAGACGTTAAGTACACAGTCTTGTACAGTCTTTATGTCTGATTTTCAAATACTTTTTTGCTTCAAATCAAAGTTGTAATGTTGTGATGCACCTTGAAGCTGGTTGGTTTGGTTCTTGGCTTAAAACCTTTTTATGAAGGATTTTAAGAAATCCCTATGGAAAAAAATGAATACGAAAAATGCTTCTGGAACCAAGACAGCTGAAAAAGTGGGCAGGCACTGTTGCACTCAATATTTTTTATGTTGCATCCTTCATCAGCTTCAAAAATGCATATTACAATACATTTTAGATACAGCGAAGTTCAACATGATGCATCTTTTGTATTTTTATTTTTATTTTATTTATTTTATTTTTTTCAGAATACGATTTGGAGCCATGCGAGGACCCTAGTGTGCCCCAGTTTGGCAGGCACAGTGGTGGCAGCTTTGGCATTGGCGACACCCTGATGTTCTCTTGCGACCTTGGTTACCGCCTGCAGGGTGCTCGGGAGATCACTTGCCTGGGCGGTGGTCGGCGCATATGGGGTGCACCTCTGCCAAGGTGTGTGGGTAGGTGGTCAGCTGCTTTCATTCGCTTAGACATCCAGACCACAAACATCTCCATGGTTGCATTAGAGTTGAACAGCTGCAGACTATAAAGATTGTTGACTATGGCTGTGTTCAGAATGGTATAAAAGCATACTGCATACTGCACAATATATACCACTTTGTTATTGTAACACTGTGTGCATACAGTCCAGATTTTTTGCTACAGTTGCGCCCTAATTTCCCTTAAGGGATCAAAAGAGTAACTTAATTACTTACTCATTTACTTACTTTTTAAAAGTAGTACATGAAGAAATATGTCATATGTAACATTTCAAATAGTAGTAAGTAACATTGCTGTCACATGCAAATACATTGCTTGTTTAATTTCATCAAGTGGCTTTTAATTATTGTTTAAAGGTGCAATATGTATCATTTTTCATGTAATATTCACCTTTTTTTTTTTTTTTGCCATTGTGTGAACGGCTTGTAACGCAACTTAAAAATGAGCCCTTCCCGGACTTCCTAGGTTGCCTATTAAAGCCTGTAGACAGATTTTCATGCAAAGGGAGCAGGTCACTTTTGCCTGGAAAATCCAAAGGATGTGACGTTTATGCGCGCTCCCAAGAGCCTTGCCTCAAACAGTAGCTTCTCTTCCGCTATTCAACAGCGACAACAGTCTGCAGCACTAGGTAACGTTATCTTAGTGATGGAATCCAGCAAACATCCGGCTCCCAGCACAACACCGACTCCTACATAAACTCTGAGTAAGCCCAAAAAAAAAAAAAAACATTTATGTACTGAATCCGGTCTAGCTAAGCGGAAACGTGATCGTGGTTGAGTGAAAACTAGAGTGAACATCGGCAAGGTATTTGATTCCTGGAGGGACCTTCGTTCGGTTTTGGGGATCAAAACTGACCCTGAATTGGCGTTCTTCTTATTCGACAGGTAAGCTTACATAACTGCAAAGCATGTGTAATATAGTGCCATAAGGATTGATCTGTGTAATTATAGCTAACTTGATCTTGCCTGCTAACGCTGACGAATTGCAAGCTACCTTGCTTCGTAACTTTCAAATAATTTCAACGATCTTTTCTTTATGCTAAAAGTCAGGTTAATGTCAATGTTAATCTGTAATTATTCAGCAAGGTAAACTACAATAACACATGAAATGAATGCTAGACAATGTTCAAGATAATGCAAAAAGCTCCATTCATTAGTGTAACATAACTTGGTTATACAGAAAATATATAAATTCTGTTATTATAAAACAATAGCACATAGATATATCAAAATGACAGTTGTGATGGAATCACATCAATACTGAATTATGTCAACATATTTATAATGTACAGTCTATTTTATAAACAGCTACTGTCATCATCTACCAAATTTAGCAAACAGCTATTGATAAAGCTGGCTAGCTAGCTAACGCTAACATAGACTATCGTATAAATGCAATCAATGTATCATGCAAAGAAAAGTGATTACTTCAAACTACAGTCTCGCATGGTCAGACCTTTATCCACACTTTGTTTTAGCCCTGTTCCAGCACTGGAGATTCAAATATAATATACAGTCTCAAAGTTTGTAGTAAAACAATCATAACTATGTAATTTTAATTATGCTACCTCATCTGTTAGCATGATGCCGGTGAATCACGTTCAGTTTCTTTGTACGTTACGTCATTGTTTTGGTCGATGCTCGCATCCCTATGGAGTGTGTACGCGAGCACGAGCAACAGGTAGCTGGCTGCAGTGAATCTTTGTCAGAGTTGTATGTGTTTTTGTTCATGACTTTTACTTTGATAAATTTGTTCCATGCCATGTATGTTCCTTGTCATGTGATTTTGTCATGTGTTTCCCATGTTCTTGTGTCTTGTCCCCATTGGTTCATTGTTTCATTAGGTTGTTAGCAGTCTTGTTATCTTGTTTAGAGTCCTAAGTGTTCATTGGTTATCATTGTCATGTGTTCTCCCAAGTCCTTGTATTTAACCCTCATGTTTGCCATTGTCCATTGTTGAGTATTGTAATTTTGGTTCTATGATTAAGTCAAGTCATGTTTTGTTTCATGGTCAAGTCATGTCATGTCATGTCAAGTCAAGTTTAGTTAAGTCGTTCATGTTTATGTTTTGTAGTCACGTTTGGAGTTAGGGTTTATTGGATCTCACTTTTGTTATTAAACTGCACTTGGGTTCATCGCACTTCATCATCGTCTCTTCGTTTACCTTGTTGCCAGCCAACATTACAATCTTACATACTGCACCTTTAAGAGATAAATCTGATTATTTTGCATTTATAATCCAATTTTGTGTAGAATGTTTAATTTTTGGCTGCACGATCAAAACATGAGCCACAAAAGAGATTTCCGTTGTTATTATTATTATCGAGGTAAATAGTAATGATCACAGATGGCTTTAGGACAAGTTTACAAACTCTCCATGTACTCAAATGCAACTAATGAGTGACAAAAAAAAATTTCTAGATGTATTTTATCAGTCAATTGCATGTTGTTAATATTAACTACCAGTCAAAAGTTTGGACCCTTGCATTAAATATATGTTTCTCTTAATCTTTAAATTGTTTTGGGTCTAACGGCTTATTCTTAAATGATTAAAATTATTTTTGACAAATATAAATTGTGCTTAATTTATTTTTTATTATTTATTTGTTTTTAATGAATGTGTGAAGGTGTCTAGCATAGGCTATATGGGAATTCATTTTAAAAAGCATCCCAGGATGCCCCTCATGAAGTTATTTGTAGTTTTAGCTTTTCTAAAAAAGATTTGCTGGTTACTATATAATTTCCCTTTCTGTTATTTTATAGTGTTTTTAATGACTTTGCTATAATTGTAAACTCATAAAACTAAAGAATGAGTAGGTGTGTCTAAACTTTTGAGCGGCAGTGTACATGAACATTCTCTCTTTAAATACCTTGAATAATTTTTTTCCCCAAATTTACACTTTGTACACATTGCTGTTTCACTATGTCACTTCGGTCCTCCATTGTCCATAGCTGAGTGCGGCTCGACTGTTTCAAAGAACACTGGCATCCTGTTGTCACCAAACTACCCCCAAACATATGAGAACAACCACGAGTGCATCTACAACATTCAGGTCCAGGCAGGAAAAGGAATTAACATTTCGGCCAGTACTTTTCATCTCGCTCAAGGTGACGTTCTCAAGGTAAATACAACATGTTTTTCATGTGCCCTCACATTGACGTCCTACATAAATGTCCAGAATTTGGTGGTAATATCTCATTCTGTTCAAGAGTTATGACCATTTAAGTAAATGTGGCCATGGCCACTTTGAACGGTTTGGCATACTGATGTGATGATGAATCGAAAGTTCAAACTTATTTTGATAATTATTTATACTGGGACACCACTGGTTTGGTTCCAATCTGGCGAACGGCCTAGGATAAGTTTGAAAAAGTAGTTTTTTAAAATAATCTTAAAATAATGCTTCTTGAGGCAAAGTTGTTCAGAATGATAAAATCTATCATATGTTATAAATAACCTGTGTCTGAGTGAAACACAGCATTATATACAATGATTTAAACGCATGAAAAACACGATAGCGCCTCCCGGTGGCAATTTTTTTTCAAATTTTGCACAGACCTCTTGGGCCAAGAGACAAATAGGCCTACCACGTTTTGTTCCGATCTGCCTTTTCTAATCCTTTCTAATAGCTGCTAACATTTGATTGGTCGATGGCGGCCATGTTTTTCAAGATATGACACTGTCCTCATAGACCTTGATGGCACCTTGAACAGAGGCACTGTATGCAATATTTCAAGTTGATCGAACCAAGAGTTCTATAGCTAGAGCCATTTATATTTATTTTATTATTATAGCACCACCAAGAGGCAGAGGCGCACAATTTGTGTGTGTGTCCTCAGAATGACCCCGTACATGTGTGTACTAAAGTTGGCGAAAATATCTCAATCCGTTCATTAGTTATAACTGTTTTAGTAAAAGTGGCCACACCCACTATGTACATTTTGGCTTACTGTTTGACGATAAATCGAAAGTTTAAAATTCCTTTGATAACTTTTCATATTGGGACTCTGCTGAATCTTTCTGCACTGGTTTGGTTCCGATCGGGTGAACGGCCTAGCACTAGTTCGTTTTTATTTTATTTTTTTAAATGATCCAAAATAGCGTGAAAACTAAAGGGCGGAGCACTTTGAAATCAAACAGAAAACATGGAGGAGGCTACAGGTGGCCACAGTCACACGTGTCCTAACCTGATGGCAAACAACACGCAATAAAAGGTATATTTTCTATTATAATCAGAGTTTTTGTCCTAACAAGCAGTGATGAACGACGGTACATTCTATCGATCGCTTGTTTTCTTTTTTCGCCATTGCACGGGTAACTTTGTCCACTGTGAACTGGCATCGGTCCAAAAACTAAAAAAACTAAAAATAAGGCTGGGCATAGAAATGCATCAATTAATCAACTACAAACTCTTCAGACATGTTTATTAAGTTCTGTTCTCTGATATTTGTGCAGCTGTGTTGTGTTTTTTTGTCACTATCGCTGTGGCAAGTCTGTTTTTAGATAAACAAACTAGTTTTCGTTTGAACGCCCCATGCCACCAGGGGGCTACTTGAACTGTTGCTCTCATGCCCTATCATGAATGTGTACAGGAGGTCAATGGTCAGTAAACATTTTTACTAAATAATACATTAGATTTTGGTTTGTTTCTCACCAAACCTTATCGTATGCTTTCATAACAATCATGAGTCTCATGGAATAGTTTATTAGACTTCTGAATTATATTTTGCATTCTTTTGAAGCTTGAAGAGGTAGTCACTATAAACTGACTTTGTATGACATCACTGAGCACAAATATTTTTCACACTGCACAGCATGTACCAGTTGGCTGCCATTATAATCACCCCCCTAAACCTCACTCCCATCTGGCACCACTGTAATCGGTCCTGCTTGACCCCCTCCGAGCTGTATTCAAACCGCCATCCCTGGCATGGGAGGCGGGCACATTAACAAGGAGGCTAAAAGCTACAGCCTCTAGTGTCAGTTGCTAGTGCACCTCTTGAGGCCAGGGAAGTGAGGTTTTACACACTGCACAGCATGTACCAGCTGGCTACCGTTACACTAGAAATGACACTGTAATGGGAATTGCCATGACTTTCAGAAGAAAAATACAGAAATAACATACATCTCCTGTAATGCATGAAAAGAAATATACTGTAAGACATTGTTAGTAGACAAATTAAATAAACTATTGAAAGTGTGAAAAATGCTTGAATAAGACTTTACTATCTAGAAATTCCAGCTAAAAGTGCCAGAAGCTGATTAAACACCCACATATACCAGATTCTATACATTTGATGTGCAAAATTTGACTACAGCAGCTGTTGGCTTATTGAATCTGAAGAAGAATGTTTGAAGACTGACACTGACTGAAAACTCACATGCTTTTTTTCAGTTGTATGATGGTCCAGACAGCAGTGCAGAAGTTCTGGGAGCTTTCACAGGTTCATCTATGTTGGGTCAGTCATTGAGCAGCACATCGAATCACCTGTGGCTGGAGTTTTACTCTGATCAAGAAGAAACAGCAGAGGGATTTAAACTTGTTTACACTAGTAAGCTTATTGCTATTCTCTGTTTTTCACAGATGATTAGTCATCATTTACATTACTTCATGAGATTATTTACCCAAACATTAAATTTCCATCATCATTTACTAATGTTGTTCCAAACACGTATTCCTTTCATTGCATCTTTTGTACATACAATGAAAGTGAATGGTGACTGATCTCCTTTTGAGTTCTTTGTTAAAAAAAAAAAAAAAAAAAAAAAAAAAGTCATACAGGTTTGGAACAACATAAAAGGGATATGAAAGGGACCAAAAATCGAAAATTCTCTCATCATTTATTCACCCTCATGCCATCCCAGATGTGTATGAATGTATTCTGCAGAACACAAACAAAGATTTTTAGAAGAATATCTCAGCTCTGTAGGTCCATAAAATGGTCCATAAGTGAATGGTGGCCAGAACTTTGAAGGTCCAAAAAGAGCATAAAGGCAGCATAAAATTAATCCATACGACTCCAGTGGTTAACTCCATATCTTCCGAAGCAACATAATAGGTGTGTGTGAGAAACAGATCAATATTTAAGTCCTTTTTTTTTACTATAAACCTCCACTTTCACTTTCCCATCCTTCTTTTTTTGTTTTTGGCAATTCATATTCTTTGTGCATATCGCCACCTACTGGGCAGGAATATAGTAAAAAAGGACTTTAATATTGATCTGTTTTTCACCCACATCTATCTTATCGCTTTTGAAGAAATGAATTTAACCACTGGAGTCGTATAGATTATTTTATGCTGCCTTTATGTGCTTTTTGGAGCTTCAAAGTTTCAAAGTGGCCACCATTCACTTTCATTGTATAGGCAAACAGAGCTGAGATGTTCTTCTAAAAATCTTTGTTTGTATTCAGCAGAAGAAAGAAAGTCATACACATCTGGGATGGCATGAGATTGAGTATCTGATGAGAGAATTTTCATTTTCTGGTGAACTATCCCTTTAAATTGTGCTTGCTCTATTCATGACGACAACAGGAGGAAAATGTCTTTGTAGGTGTGGCAAAAAGTTAATTTGTGTGTAATTTGTGTGGCACGTGTGTATACTTCACATGCAAAAATCTCAATCTTTCTGTCAAAACCTCTCACCTCACAGCAGAATATATTAGCTCAAATAATTTTCATTTCTGGATTAAGATCTTCATTTCATCGTCTACTTGAACTGTATAATTTCTCCCAGCACTCTCTAAATTACTACAAACACACACACACACACACACACACACACACACACGTTGGTGCGGCTATCCTTATGAGGACTCTCCATAGACATAATGATTTTTATACTGTATGAACTATAGATTCTATCCCCTAACCCTAACCCTATCCCTAAACCTAACCCTCATAAAAAACTTTCTGCATTTTTACATTTTCAATAAAACATTGTTTAGTATGTTTTTTAAGTGATTTGAATTATGGGGACACTAGAAATGTCCTCATAACCCACATTTATAGCATAATACCCTTGTAATTACCAGTTTGTAAACTAAAAAAAAATGTCCTCGTAAACCACCCAAACCTGTCCACACACACACCTACACACACACAATTTATTGCTTTTGAAATGGAACCCTTTGAATTAACAGTATCTTATGTGTGAACCATTGTTGACACTGAGAGATTCTTAATTTTATTTATTTTTTTAATTATTGGTCTTTCTTTTCTCCTGAGCAGTTTTCTAACATGTCTAGCACACTTTCACAGTGCCGTATTATTTGATATCTTGATCATAAAGCTTGCATGAACTTTGCAGCGAGATTATAGCTCATGGTACTGTGGTAACGGCTCAGCAGGAGGAAAACATCATGCTGAATGAAGCAAACAGAGGTACTGAGCACATCCTTGGCTGTTTGAAAATTGACTTTCTAATGCCCAGCTCTGGAGGTGTTTAGATGGACTCACTCATTTACTGCTCGATGCATCTTGTTTATATACCGGATATTGCTAGAAATAGTGTACAAAATTGCAACTGTAATATTTCAATTCGGATCTCAGCTACAGTGGAGAAAAGTAGAAAAATTCAGAACAACAAATCTTTTGAAGGAATGGTTTATGCAAAAATGAAAATTCTGTCATTTACTCACCCTCATGTTGTTCCAAACCACTATGCTGTCATGTACCCAAAAAAGAGAAATTTCAAGGAATGTACATGCTCCTTCAGTTATTAGTGACTGAAGCTATCAAGCAAAAAGGACAAAACAACCACCATAAAAGAGTTGTAAAAGTAGTCCATATGACTCACGAGTTTGGTTACAAAACATGCAAAAACCAATGGCATTCAGTGCCATTGACATATATAAATAAATAAATACTGAAAATGGCACATCCGTCACTGAGAATGCTTATCGGTCATTCTCAAAAAACTAAATTCCGACTTAGAAAATATTGAAAATTTCAATTCAGTTCAGTTCCGTTTTCGCACATAAAAGCTGAGGGTAAAAATGTTTTAACATCTTTACATTATTTTTATTCATAAAGGACAACTTGACTAATGTTCATTTTATTATTTAATTTTGTTTCCCAAATGAGAAAAGGGTTGTAAAACTAGTGACGATGACACCAGTGACAAATGATCTTAACCCTTTAAGAATTCCTGTTTCAGTGGCATACCCAAAATTAAAGGCGTAAAACTCGACAAAAAAACAAACAAAAAAAAAACAAGGAGGGTCAAGCGTTTGATAACATTTTAAAGAAAACATTTCAAATTTTTTAATGATATAGATTATGAAAAATTCTGAGACTCTCAGCCTAAGAAACTGCAGAAAAAATCAAGAAAAACATGAGCCAAAAATTTACTTTTTTTCTTATTTTTCTGATTTGACATTATGTACCTCAGTGTGTAAATAAGGTGGCTCTGAAAAACTGCTTTTGTTTTATTCCCAGTCATGTCAACTGTAACAGAGTAAAATTTTGTGTTGATACAACAAAGCAATCAAAATTTATATTCTAGTGTTGAAAACGTCATGGTTACTGGTGTAACCTCCGTTCCCTGATGGAGGGAACGAGACGTTGGTGTCGATGTAGTGACACTAGGGGTCACTCTTGGGAGCCCGAGACACCTCTGGTCTTTGATAAAAGGCCAATGAAAATTGGCGAGTGGTATTTGCATGCCACTCCCCCGAACATACGGGTATAAAAGGAGCTGGTATGCAACCACTCATTCAGGTTTTACGCTGAGGAGCCGGTATAAGGTCTGGCCATTTCAGCGGGTAGTTCAGCGTTGTGGCAGGAGGGACCAACGTCTCGTTCCCTCCATCAGGGAACGGAGGTTACACCAGTAACCATGACGTTCCCTATCTGTCATTCACTCGACGTTGGTGTCGATGTAGTGACACTAGGGGTCCCTATACAAAACACCACAACTGGCTGAACTGTGTTACGTGAACTGGCGGTGTGTGGTGGGCAGACTTGCTGTGTGCCTCATAGCCAGCACACCAGGTCGACACGTAACCTCCCCCAACACAGTTATGAGTGTCGAACGGCCCTTTTTGGGGACAAGTCGACTACCCAGAGATAGAGACAGGCTTAACCCAGTCATGGCCTCTTTCCCCTTCTCTTTTTCCACTCCCTAAAAAAGAAGGGGGATTATCCGACTGGGCCGCCAGGTCTAGTCGGGGGGTGTCCCTCCCAAGGGGAGGACACCGCGGAGACCACACCTCGCCCCAAGAGAGGGGGGGATATTTAAGTGGAAGAATACATCACATGGTCTTTCCAACCATGTGGAGAGCCTTCAAGGTAGATCCTACCCAATGGGGGAGGAGTTACTACAACATGGAGACTGAGGGGCTCTGCCCAAGGAAGACGCTGTTTGCCAGTAGGGAAATGAACTAGCAGAAGATATAGATCGCATGGGGTTAGCCTTACAGGGAACCGCCACATGCGGAGCACCTACCCCAGAACCGGGCTCTTAGTTAGCGCGTGTACTGGGCCGGCAGCGAGTCTCTCCGAAAACTCGACTGCCACAGGGCTCGGAGAAAGTCAACCAGGGAACAACCTTTGTGAACACTACTGGGAATTAACAGCGCACGTCTTCAGCTCAAAAGGAGGTGGAAGGCGCTATGTGCAAGCGATACACCCGGCCGGCTATCCCGGGCTTATCCGCTTGTGTTGCGTGCCACTACCTGGGACGAAACCGGTTCCACCCGGAGGTTGTAGAACCTTGCAAAGGTGTTGGGTGTTGCCCAGCCCGCTGCTCTGCAATGTCTGTTAGAGAGGCACCTCTGGCCAGGGCCCAAGAAGCCGCTACACCACGAGTAGAATGGGCTCGTAGCCCTACCGGGGGCGGCATGTTTTGGGCGAGACATGCCATAGTTATGGCGTCAATGAGCCAGTGGGCGATCCTCTGCTTGGAGACAGCGCTTCCTTTCCGCTGTGCACCGAAGCAGACAAAGAGCTGCTCAGAGAGTCTAAAGCTCTGCGTGCAATCCAAATAGATGCGCAAAGCGCGCACCGGACACAGCAATGCCAGGGCTGGGTCTGCCTCCTCCTGGGGCAGCGCTTGCAGGTTCACCACCTGGTCTCTAAAAGGAGTGGTGGGAACCTTGGGCACATAGCCCGGTCGGGGGTCTCAGGATCACGTGAGAATAGCCCGGACCGAACTCCAGGCACGTTTCGCTGACAGAGAACGCTTGCAGGTCACCTACCCTCTTGATGGAATTGAGCGCAGTCAGGAGGGCAGTCTTCAAGGAGAGTGCCTTAAGCCCGGCTGACTGCAAAACTCAAAGGGGGCTCTCTGTAGACCCTGAAAAACTACAGAGGTCCGATGAGGGAACAAGGCGTGGCCTGGAGGGATTCAGCCTCCTGGCGCCTCTTAGGAACCTGATGATCAGATCATGCTTCCCTAAGGACTCACTGTCGACTGCGTCATGGTGTGCTGCTATGGCAGCAACGTACACCTTCAAGGTGGAAGGGGACAGCCTCCCTTCCAACCTCTCTTGCAGAAAGGAAAGCACTGATCTGACTGCGCACCTCTGGGGGTCTTCCTGATGGGAACAACACCACTTAGCGAACAGACACCACTTAAAGGCATACAGGCACCTCGTAGAGGGAGCCCTAGCTTGAGTGAATGTGTCTACCACCGCAGGCGAGTTATGACATACAGCGGGAGCGCAGACCGCCTTGGCGGTTGACATATGCTACCGCTGCCGTGCTGTCTGTCCGAACTAGCACGTGCTTGCCCTGGATCAACGGCCGGAACCTCCGCAGGGCGAGCAGAATTGCCAGTAACTCGAGGCAGTTGATGTGCCAACGCAGCTGCGGACCCGTCTAGAGGCCGGCGGCTGCGTGCCCGTTGCCAACAGCGCCCCAGCCCATTTTGGAGGCGTCTGTCGTGACCACAACGCGCCTGGAGACCAGTTCTAGCAGAACACCTGCTCGTGGAAACGAGAGGTCGGTCCAAGGGCTGAAAAGACGGTGACAGACCGACGTAATGGCCACGCGGTGTGTCCCGTGGCGCCATGCCTGTCTCGGGACTCGAGTCTGGAGCCAGTGCTGAAGTGGCCTCATATGCATCAACCCGAGCGGGGTGGCCACCGCCGAGGACGCCATATGCCCAAGGAGCCTCTGAAAATGTTTCAGTGGAACCGCTGTTTTCTGTTTGAACGCCTTCAAACAGGCCAGCACCGACTGGGCGCGCTCGTTCGTAAGGTGCGCCATCAAGGAGACTGAGTCCAACTCCAAACCGAGAAAAGAGATGCTCTGAACCGGGAGGAGCTTGCTCTTTTCCCAGCTGACCCGAAGCCCTAGTCGGCTGAGGTGTGAGAGCACCAGGTCCCTGTGTGCGCATAACCCGTCTCGAGAGTGAGCTAGGATTAGCCAGTTGTCGAGATAGTTGAGAATGCGAATGCCCACCTCCCTTAACGGGGCAAGGGCAGCCTCTGCGATCTTCGTAAAGATGCGAGGAGACAGGGACAGGCCGAAAGGGAGGACTTGTACCGATACGCCTGACCCTCGAACGCAAACCGCAGGAAGGGTCTGTGTCGAGGAAGGATCGAGACGTGAAAGTACGCATCCTTCGGGTCTACCGCCGCGAACCAATCTTGATGCCGGACGCTCGCTAGAATGCGTCTTTGCGTCAGCATCTTGAACGGGAGTCTGTGTAAGGCCCGGTTCAGTACTCGCAGGTCCAAGATTGGCCGCAACCCACCGCCTTTTTTCGGTACAATGAAGTAGGGGCTGTAAAACCCCCTCTTCATCTCGGCTGGAGGGACAGGTTCTATCGCGTCCTTCCGTAGGAGGGTAGCGATCTCCGCGCAAGGTAGCAGCGTTTCCATCTTTCACCAAGGTGAAGTGGACACCGCTGGACCTGGGCGGATGCCCAGCGAAGTGAATCGTGCAGCCGAGTCGGACGGTCCGGACCAGCCCTCGCGACGGACTGGAAAGCGCAAGCCATGCACCCGAGTTCCGCGCAAGGGGGACCAAAGGGACAACGTCATCGGATGTACCGGCGGGTGGGGCCTCGCGGCGGGGCGGAGCTTGAGGTGCCACACCACATCGTGGCCGAGCTGAGTCCGAGGACATCGAAGCACTTACCTGGCTCCTTGTGACCACCCCCGGAACAGCCTGGGACGGGGGAGGAAGAGGCCTGTCCTCATGACCCATGGAGACTGTCACATCGGGGGCGGATTTGTGCCACATCTGGGCGCTCAGGGCGGGACCGCCGCTGGAGCGCCAACCTGCCAAATGGAGTGGTGGACGGTAGTTGTGATGCCAGCCGTACACACCGAATATGTGACCCAGGGAACAAGGAAACCACTCTTGCGGAGCTCTTGAGTACTGCAGCCACTTGGGCATGCAGCGCAATTTAAATGCAAAAGGTAACAAAAAGAAGATCTGCTTACCAGCTCCAGAGCAGCGGGTTTCGTTGTCCCTGGGTCGCCCGTCTCAGGGGCGCTTCGAAGACCTCCGTGGGTTCTTCGGTGCCGGCTGTGAGACGGGTGGCGTCGGCTTCCTGCGGTGGGCTCCACGCCGGGGCCGGGCCGGAGGGGCGGGCTGCGGCGGAGCCGGTGCAGTCACCGCAGGGGGACGCCCTCGGCGATGAGTAGATGGAGGGATCTTGAGCCACGCCGGGGCAGGACAAGCCGGCTAGCATCCATCTACTGCTCTACCATCGAGAACTGCTGGGCAAAGTCCTCGACAGTGTCGCCGGATAGGCCCGCCTGGAAAATGGGGGCAGCAAGGAATCGTGTCCTGTCGGCCTCACCCATCTCGACCAGGTTGAGCCAAAGGTGGCGCTCCTGGACCACTAGTGTGGCCATCGTCCGCCCGGGAGACCGCGCCGTGACCTCCGTCGCTCGGAGAGCGAGGTCGGTCGCCGAGCGCAGTTCCTGCATCAATCCCGGGGCGGAACTACCCTCGTGCAGTTCCTTTAGCGCCTTGGCGGACTTGCAGGAGAGCCATGGCGTGCAGGGCGGAGGCGGCTTGTCCAGCAGCGCCGTAGGCTTTGACCGTCAGAGACAACGTAAACCTACAGGCCTTGGACGGGGGCTTTGGGCACCCACGCCAGGTGGCGGCGCTCTGCGGGCATAGGTGCACCGCGAGCGCCTTTATCCACCAGGGGATTGCCGAATAACCCTGGCTGCCCCACCATCGAGGGTAGTGAGAGCGGGGAAGCTGAAAAGATCGGGACCGGGCAGTAAAAGGTGCCTCCCGCGATCTTGTCAGCTCTTCATGCACTTCCGGGAAGAAAGGAACGGGGCGGGGCGTGGCTTTGAGCGGCGCCGCGAGCCCAGGAACCAATCACAGAGCCGCGAGGGTTCAGGGAAGAGCAGTGAAATCCACTCTAACCGACGCTCGTGGCTGTCCGGGAAAGCATGTCGTCATCTCCGCGTCAGCCTGTGACTGGGCGATCGACCCCGAAGGGAGGAGCCCAGCCGAGGCTTCCGACTGGACGAGCCCGCTCTCCGATGCTGCGCTCGAGAGCTCATCACTTTCGCGGGCTCCGAATAAGAGGTCGAACTTGCCGTGAGACGAGCCGGCGGACTCACCCGGAAGCCCGATCGGGGCAGACGAGCGTGCTGGGGAATGGGAGGTCCGCGGGGGGATACCCGGCGGAGGCGGTCCCATTGGGGTCCCCAAATCGCCCCCAGTGCTAGCCGCGCTGGCCTCAAACCCGTGGGTAAAAGGACCGAGGCGGGAGCCTCTGGGGTGGCTCACTTCCTTACGAAGGCGAGCCGCGACCGCAACGTTGCCATGGACACATTCTCGCAATGAGAATGTGACCATCCACGAACGCTGTCTCCGCGTGAGCAGTGCCCAGACACGAAAGACAGTGATCGTGACCGTTAGAAGGCGAGAGATAACGAGCACAACCAGGAATAACACACAATCGGAAAAGCATCTTTAAAAAGACGCGTCTTTAAAAAGACGTTCCGTGTGTGCGCTCTTTTAGAGAAATATATACTCTTTTAGAGGGGAAAAATGCTCTTTCAGAAAATATACTCTCTAGTTTTTCTGCCGAAGCGCCCAGGGGCGTTCTCTGCAGTGCACCAGTGCAGAGGGGGAGAAGCCGCTGAAATGCGCCGTCAGATCCAGCAGGTGAATGAACAGTAGTATTCAGCTCAATGAGCATGACCGTTCGGCTCCGAAGAGAAAATCTGAATGAGTGGTTGCATACCAGCTCCTTTTATACCCGTATGTTCGGGGGAGTGGCATGCAAATACCACTCGCCAATTTTCATTGGCCTTTTATCAAAGACCAGAGGTGTCTCGGGCTCCCAAGAGTGACCCCTAGTGTCACTACATCGACACCAACGTCGAGTGAGTGACAGATAGGGAACCATCTCCAAGTGTCCAAAAGTCTCTCCAAACAAATAAAAAATAATAACTGTACATAAGAACTAATTACACGTACAAACTTAACAATGACTAAATGTTTGCATAGCATGCAGACATGATTTTAGTAATGGGATTACACAGAATGAGTTTTGTTCTGTGACATTTGAGTCATCATTGAGTCTGTGTCATGTACCTGGCGCCATCTCCTGGTGGTCATATTTAATTAGAGTGATTGATCACATGATTCTCTGCCCAAATATGAATGACTATCACCACTGGTTGGAGCAATCTGAACTCAATCCAGTTGGTTGATGCTATACCATTTCCGATGATGTCATCTGATCCAGGAAAGCTAACGTGTTTGTAGCTAGATAGCCAGATGCTGTGTGCCCCTTGTGCTTCGTGTGGGTTATCTAATGATCTATGCATCTGATTACTTTGTGTGTGTGCTCATTTTAAAGATAATCACCTCCTCTAAGTAATGGTGTGTGATATTTTATGTTCTGTTTATTTTTTGTGAAATTATAAGCGAAAACGCGGCATATGAGCAACACCTGTTCCTATGAAACATAAATGTCAAAGACTTTTTTTGACAAATAGACTGGTTGTATTCTAGTCTTTGAGAGCTTTCCAACAGCAAATGACACATGGCTATTTGATCAGTTTTATGTATTTACCAATTACAACAACATGTACAGTGCAAACTTTCAATTAATTATCAAAACGGAGCACTTCTGATTTGTCTGCAAATTTCAAAGCACTTGTGTTGGTCATAAAGTCTACATGCATTGTAAAGAACAACTTCTAAGCTTTAAAGCGATACCTATTTTGTGTTGGTCAAGACTGTAGTTATTAATATTTTGATATTTAATTTTTTTCTCGCGGGACTGCAGGCGGGCCTATACTAGCTTATTTTCTAGGATGGTGTCAACAAAACATACACCACTGATCAGACCAAAATCAATAAATCATTTTTTTTTAAATAAAAATCTTTCACATGAACATTAAACAAAATAACATCAATGACATATTGAAATGAACCTTGTGAAAATGTAAATTAATAACTTTGGTGGGAAAATCACTATATGCACATTTGTGCAGCATCTTCTTCCTCTGAACTTTGACATTGGAAGTTCTTTTCCACAACTATTTGTATTTTCAAATATTTAAATGATTAATTACTTATTTTGTACTGCTTTTTTGCACATTTGTTAGACCGTGCAATAATGCTTGACCTGAGAAAACAAAGTGAGTAAAAAATAAACACATAAATAGCTCTAAATGTCATAGAATTGGTGTAACAGATGAAGAGGACAAGGTTTTTTTCAGTCAACCCATTTCATATAATTTAATAAAAGGTTAGGTTATAGAATGGTGCCTTTTAAATTGGGTTTCTTGACTATTTTACAATTTTTTTGATTGTTTGTCATACTTTGATAGTGACCCATATTTGGAAAAACATAGAAAAATATTTGTAAAAATGTGTATGGACTCATGTGATCTAAATTTTCTTGTCCAACATTCTGAATATCTTTCACAGGTTTGATGCCACTAACCTGGCAAACTTTGGCAAATCTTGTGACTAGCTCATTCAGTATGTTTATATACGTAGTTATAAATGAGCTATAGGGGGTTTTTGCATAGCTGAGCTACAGTCTTTACCCATCTCTCCGAGTATACATGACACAATGCATAACAAATCATCATAAAATCGTTCATTGGTTTGTTTGTTTTTCTCTGTGGGAGTAAAAGTCTTATATTTTTTGTACAAGCAAACTCGTGCAATTTGTTACGATTTCGTAACTAAAATCATTCAAGCTGTTAGCAGTGTAATCATCTTATTAATAAACTCTTATTAATATCTTCATCTCCCGTCAGTAATGTCTTAATTAGCAGACACCGCGTTTCCCATGTTATTGTCTCACAGCATTATTAGTCTGCTTGTAAAACAAGTTTTGCTTGTAGTTTATATTTCTTTGTTGTTTTATGTGCATAACAAGGTTGCATTATGCAAACTCAGAGTGAAATTCATAATGCTATTTCTACAGCGATGTTCCACTGGGGAAGTAAACGTCCGGGTGGATTGTTTTCTTTTCAGCCCACACCTAGTTTTAATGAATTAATTAGCTGTATCATTCTCTTGTTAAAATCTGATTAGGATTAAATGCTTGGAATGATATTATTTGTGCTCCTGTTCACTTTAATTAGATATGACATCAGAAATACAAAGGAAATCGTGTTTGCTCATAAAATATAATTGAACAAATCAGAAATGAGAGAGTGGGAAAGCTCCGTTTTGAAACTCTGGGACAATTTTGGAGCTCTGAGCAGTTCTATTGATTTTCAGAGGTTAACTTTTTGAAGTGATATGATTTTAAAGGAAGTTAGCTGCAGGGCATGACAAAGGATCAGCCCTTTGGAAAAAAAAATTATATTAATATAATTTCATGATCTCCAGCAGCTTTGTGCAGTTCTGTTTCTTTTTGGGTGGTCATTTTCATATCCAACAAATATTAATGTTCCCCATTCAAACCATTGCAGGTCGTAGCAGTGTTACTTTAGAAAAATTAGTGCTTTACACACTATTTGATCTTATGTTTGGTAATATTGCTCTATTGTGTATATATATATATATATATATATATATATATATATATATATATATATATATATATATATATATATATATATATATATAGTTATAGATATACAGTATATAAACTGGTGGCCAAAAGTTTGGAATAATGTACAGATTTTGCTCTTATGGAATGAAATTGGTACTTTTGTTCACCAAAGTGGCATTCAGCTGATCACAATGTATAGTCAGGACATTAATAACGGGAAAAAACTACTTAAACTACTTCAAAGAGTTCTCATCAAAACAATCCTCCACGTGCAGCAATGACAGTTTTGCAGATCCTTGGCATTCTAGCTGTCAGTTTGTCCAGATACTCAGTTGACGTTTCGCTTCCTGTAGCACTTGCCATAGATGTGGCTGTCTTGTCAGGCACTTCTCACGCACCTTACAGTCTAGCTGATCCCACAAAAGCTCAATAGGGTTAAGATCCAGAACACTCTTTTCCAATAATCTGTTGTCCAATGTCTGTGTTTCTTTGCCCACTCTAACCTTTTCTTTTTGTATTTCTGTTTCAAAAGTGGCTTTTTCTTTGCAATTCTTCCCATAAGGCCTGCACCCCTGAGTCTTCTCTTTACTGTTGTACATGAAACTGGTGTTGAGCGGGTAGAATTCAATGAAGCTGTCAGCTGAGGACATGTGAGGTGTCTATTTCTCAAACTAGAGACTCTGATGTACTTATCCTCTTGTTTAGTTGTACATCTGGCCTTCCACATCTCTTTCTGTCCTTGTTAGAGCCAGTTGTCCTTTGTCTTTGAAGACTGTAGTGTACACCTTTGTATGAAATCTTCAATTTTTTGCCAATTTCAAGCATTGTATAGCCTTCATTCCTCAAAACAACGATTGACTGACGAGTTTCTAGCGAAAGCTGTTTCTTTTTTGCCATTTGTGACCTAATATTGACCTTAAGACATGCCAGTCTATTGCATACTGTGGCAACTCAAAAACAAACACAAAGACAATGTTAAGCTTCATTTAATGAACCAAATAGCTTTCAACTGTATTTAATATAATTGCAAGTGATTTTCTAGTACCAAATTAGCAATTTAGCATGATTACTCAAGGATAAGGTTTTGGAGTGATGGCTGCTTGAAAATGCATCTGTCTAGATTTGATCAAAAATGACTTTTTTCAAATAGTGATGGTGCTGTTTTTTACATCAGTAATGTCCTCTTTACATTGTGATCAGTTGAATGCAACTTTGGTGAATTAAAGTACCAATTTCCTACCGAAACAGCAAAATCTGTACATTATTCCAAACTTTTGGCCGCCAGTGTGTACAGTATATATAGTTATAGATATACAGTGTACACTACTGGTCAAAAGTTTTGAAACTCTTACTCATTCTTTATTATAATTAATTTTTCACATTTTATAATAATAGTAAAGTCATCAGAACTATGGAATAACATAAATGGAACTATGGGAATTATGTTGTGACTAAACAAAATCCAAAATAATCAAAACTGTGTTATATTTTAGCATCTTCAAAGTAGTCACCCTTTGTCTAGAATTTGCAGACATGTACTCTTGACATTTTCTCAACCAACTTCTTGAGGTATCACCCGGGATGCTTTTTAAACAGTATTGAAGGAGTTCCCATCTATGTTGGGCACTTATTGGCTGCTTTTCTTTATTATTTGGTCCAAGTCATCAATTTCAAAAACATTTTTTATTATTATTATTAAATTTTAGTTTTATAATGAAATAAATTAACATGTTGGCAAAATTATATTTTTGTCTACAAAACTAATTTCAAACATTTAAGCATACGCCTTCAGATCAAAAGATTTTTAAGATCACGAGAAACATTTCAGTCAAGTGTTTCAAAACTTTTGACTGGTAGTGTGTATGTATATATATATAGTTTTATTTCTATTTAATTTTCAATTTATCCTTTGAATTTTATTTTAATTTATTTATAATAATTATTATATTTTATTTAAATTATTTATAATAAGAATTATTAATAATAACTTATTTAATTTCTAATATACATTATAAATGTTTATGTTTAATGGGTTTAAATTTCTTGGGGTTGTCTATCACTATCTAGCCATTTTCATGTTTAATGAAGGTGAAATTTTGTAAAGGTTTCAAATAAAATAAATAAATAATGATAATAATTAAAAACATTAATTTGTGATCATTTTTGTTTTAGTCAGTTTTGGAGTCATGGAAATGTAATTGTTTAGTTTCAGTTTTTCCAGTTATGTTTTAAAATATGTTTTTATTGATTTTTAAAAAAAAAAAAAATTATTTCAGTTAACAGGAATATTTTCATTTAGTGTTCATTTTAGTTTCTGTTAATAATGATAACACTTCCAGTCAATCATTTGAGCACGCTGCTGATTCACATTTATTTCTTGCAGGTTTTGAGCTTTCTCACTGTGACGATCCCGGCGTGCCTCAGTTTGGGTCAAAAGCGAGTGATCAGGGCCACTTCACCGGCAGCGTGGTCACATACCGCTGTGATCCTGGTTATAGTCTCCATGGCAGTAGCATACTGAGATGTATGACGGGCGAGAGACGGGTTTGGGATCACCCGCTCCCCTCCTGCATAGGTAATCCACCCTCCCACTAGATAACATGCAGCAGGGCGAGACATTTCTGCAGCCCAAAGTATGTATAATGTGCACAGTATGCAAATTTTGTGTGTGCATGGAATACTCTGATGACCTACTACTTTTGCCAAAATGTGCAGTATATAACAGTGCAAACTTCATGGAATACTCTCAACTTTACCTTCTATGTGACAAATGAAACAGAAATAATTACATATGCAATTTTTAACATCTCTTTCTAGACATATTATTTGATCAGATATGATATGGGTGTTTCTTTAACTTTAGGCAATATCATGTCCTAGGGGTTGACTTTTATTAAAACAAACTGATTTCATTTTTTTTCTTTTTGCTATATAAGGCACCATTAAAGCTGATTTTGATATTTTGTTACCAGGCCTTCATCATAAATTTTTTGGTACTTTTCAAATGCTCTTTTTGACAATTTTAGACTTACTTACTTTTAAAAATCTATTATAAAAATACAAATTATTACATGTTTAAAACTTTGATATTCTAAACAAAAAGTGAAGTAAACATAAACCATTTCAGTTTTTATTGTGTGAAAATTATTTCTATAAACTTTTCAAAAAACTAGTCTATCCCACAGTTGTAGTGTCATTTCCACAACACCAAACATTTTACCCCTAATACAAATTTTTACAAAGTTAGTGTACTTGTTAACCAAGTTGACAAAAGTGTCAGTGAAGAGCATGCTTGAGATGAAATATGACAAGTAATGTTTGAATAAAACAAAGAAAATCAAAGTAAATATCACTTTTATATCATTTTGTATATTATTTTTATATCATATTTTTATTGGTAGTCATCTACAATCAAGTTGTAATTTTGCCAAATAATTTAATTGTGTGCTTTTAGGATTCATAAAATGGGTTATTAAATTAGCCTTAACCGGACAAACAAGTTTGTATTCCATTAAATTAAAAAAAATATTTACAGTACATCAGCATCATTTCCACCATAGAATTCTATTACATGCAATACTGAATTTGAGATGCGCTGGAAATGACACTGTGATGGGAATTGTCATTACTTTCGGAAAAAAAATGACATCCCCTGTGGTGTGTGTTCAGACAAGGTTGGACATTGTTAGTAGACAAATAAATAAACTAGTGAGAGTGTGATTTTTTTTTAACAAGACTTTGATTTCTAGAAGTCCACAATGCTAAAAAAAAAAAATGTAAAAAAAATAGCACCCAGTATACAGTATATACTGCACATTATTTAGTTGTAGTATGCTTACCATTTTGAGCACAGCCATCGGCATGTGCAGTCTTAATCCTACAGATACTGTATATCCTTGGATCAACATGGATCACACTTAATTGGACTTCTGTAGAAATGCAGATGTCTCCGTTTTGAGTGTGTATACAAATACCTTGCATGTTTTTGTTGCTAATAATTGATGTACAATAGCTTGCCATGTCATGCGTCTTGCATCAGTGCTCGAATGATAGCTCAGTGTTTGAAGAGTTTACTTTCAGCACCATTTCCTTTCTCCAAGATCTTACATGTTTAAACCTTATTAATTAAAATTAAAATTTGATCCCTGTCCATTGCGAGGATTTGTGTAATTGTCGCGTTTTGTTAGCCATGCATGCCTCATACAAGCACAAGATTATTAAAAGCTTAAGTGCGTTATTTTTCCGATGTTAAAGTTCTTTATTCATGTTTAATATGCAGAGACAACTCTAAGTAAGCCTTTTGTATTGTAAGTTGACATTCACAAGCCGTTTTACTTCCGTAATGTGATTAAAGCTGTGTTTTCTTTAAAAAAAAAGCACAAATCTGGGTTACAGTGAAGCACTTACAATGGAAGTGAATGGGGCCAATCAAAAGTATAGTCAGAGGACATTAAAAATGTGTGTGTTAACATGATTTTAGTGTGATAAAATCACCAACTAACCTTTTCTGTGTAAAGTTATAGACAGTTTTACAACTTTGTTGCCATGAAGATGTAATGTCAACAAACCCTAAAACTCTGAAATGACTGTAAAAATTACAATTTAAACAACTTTACATCTCAAATAATACACGAGTTTTAATAGAAGAATTAATGTAAGTGCTTTTATAAAATTATAAGCTTAACATTTCTGCCTTTAAACCCTCCCAAAATTGGCCCCATTCACTGCCTTTGTAAGTGCCTCACTGTAACTTAGATTTTTGCTTTTTTTAAAGAAAAGGTGAGATGAGTACATCTTTTTTTTTTTGTGGTAATCAACATTATGCCACAAATGCTGTCGATTGAGCTTAACTTGTATTGAACCTGGAATATTCCTTTAATATACTTTCTCTTATCCCAGTTTAATATTTATAGACAACAGTAAGTAAGCCATTTGTAGGTTAATTTCCCCGAAAACTGTAAACGGTGTGTTTCTGTAGCACTTTCAAAACATTGCTCTGCATGTTTGAGCATCCTGACTAGCCCTACACAGCAATACTGGCTTGACCAATCGTGTGAGGTTTGGGCTTGATTTTACTTGATTTTATCAAGGGCACTTCAGTGCATTTTGCTTAAATGTTTGTTGTTGTTGTTTGTATGTCAGTGTCATTTCGTTCTATTGCATATGCTAATCAGACTTTGGGTCATTGCTCAAAGTTTAATGTGCTAACAAGAGCTTGTAATACTATGACTAAATATTCTTTAATTCGTGGAGAAGTGCAAGCAGAAAATACTTGATCAACAAACATGCTTTTTTATTTTATTCTCATTTTGAGAGTGAATGTTCATTACCATGCTAAAATGGCCAGCATTGCATTTTGGATGCTAGTTTGCTGCTTCCAATGGGACGTTGGTGTACTGGTTTGTCTAACAGGCTGTAGACAATAGACATCTGGCCTGCTCAAACTTCAGTCTGCAAAATGGTACATTTAAATTTCCAGCTTAACCAACAAGACAAGTTGAGTCAACAAATTCATTAGCTATGTTGGTGCCCTGCTTTATTGAACTCAATTGTGAGACAAGTTTCCTGTGTACATATTGTGAGGGGCACTATATGTATGATGCATGGAGAGGCTGTCTATTTAGAGCAGGGGTCGGCAACCTATGGCATGCAACAGCAAGAGAGAAGAACTAGTATTTTATTTATATGAAGTCCCTCGCACATGCATGCCAGTCTACTTCTTGATTTAATGCTTTCTCATAAACATGCAGCTTGTTTTACATGGTTTTATGTGGTTATGAAATGAATGGAAGCTAAACACTATTAAAGTGTGATGAGACTGTGCTATTCAGCAGACGGGCACAGTGAGTGCAAGACATTCGTGCATCATGAGCCCCTGATATCAATGCACAGATCAATTCAGGCAGCGCTTGAACGTTTTAAACGCGTCCGCATTGCGCCGGTCGTGCTGCGCAGTTGAGCGGATGACATTATTTTTGTATTTTATTTGTTGAATTTTGCTTTTAGAAGAACACTTTATGTAAATAAGAAAACATGCAATCAGTGTTTGAGATTTCCAACCCAGCATACACGCTACTTAAACCACAATGATGGTGACTCTTAAACTAATGTTCGTCCTAATTAATCTGGATACATTTCAAAGCGCCGTTTTCGTTTTCAAATTGCGCTCCGTCCACACTGCCGTTTTCAAGCATTTTCCAAAAGTTGCTCATCCACACTAAAACATATGTATGAAGACTCTTAAATCCCCTTACGGCACATGCGAAAAATCGCCGTTCCATTTACATTGTGAAACACAACTGGCCTCGTGTTCCATCGCCGGATAGCAATTCCAAGTAAACTTCCTGTCACCTTTGAAGGAATGCAATGTGAAGGTTTTACAAAGTACTATTTATCTTTAACAACATGGGCCGGCATATTGATTGTTTGGGTTGAATGGATCACATGACTGTGTCACATGACAACAAATACGTCATTGTTTTCAGATATCTCCGTTTTCCTTGTCCACACTACAACGGGGATACAGCATTTTGAAATTTATCCATTTGGGAGAGCATTTTCGAAATGCTCCATTTTTGCTGTCAGAAATTCTGTCTCAGTGTGGACAGATGGCCAAAACTTAGAGAAAAACATGCATTTTCAAACTAAAACGTATTATTGTTGACTTGGCCTAAAACGGTTCAAAAGTCTGATTCAAAATCCAAATTAAACCTGATAGTTAACAAGATTTCATTTTTAACATTTTATTACATAAAATGAATAATAAATATTTAAGATTCCATACAATTTCTAGGTAACTTATCAAATAAGCAACTTTGTGTCAGTCATTTATGATGGTTCTTTTCAGTTTGAATGGTTCTGTTGAGAATGACTTACTTTGTTTTAGGGGAGTCTGGAGACCTCAATGTTTTGTGTGTAAAAATAATAATAGTGATGAGTGGTGATAGCCCATGCAAAAGTCACAACCATGATGCTAGGGTAGTTCCGATTAATGCTTTTTGAAGTTTTAAATTAACAAATGTTAACCTACGTCCCTACCCTAAACCTAAACCTAACAATATCTATCAGAAAAAGCAAATGTAAGATGAAAAACGCAATTGCATATCATTTTGTTAAAACTTTCTATGACACTTTCGGCTCATGTGTCAACTCGTGTGCTCTTCAGGACACGTACCTGGTTCTTTGCATCACAAATGCAAGGCTCTATCAGTTGATCTACTGCACAATTTGATCACATTCAAGCAAGTTTGTAAATGTAGTTGGTTATGTAATGCAAACATTAAAGTGTATCACCTTAGAAGTCATGGACTATAGTACAACCCCAATTCCGAAAAGGTTGGGACAGTATGAAAAATGCTAATAAAACAAAAATGAGTGATATGTAAATTATATTCACCCTTTGCTATATTGAAAGCACTACAACTACACATTATATGATGTTTTACCATGTGAATTTCATTGTTTTTTGAAAATGTACAGTAATTTCAAATCAGATGATTGCAACACGCTCCAAAAAAGTTGAGACGGTGGCAATTTAAGACTAATAACAACCTGATGAGTTAAAATAAGGTGATGTGAAACAGGAGATGTTAAACAGGTGAGGCAATCGTGTCATAGTATATAGAGAGCCTCCAAAAACAGCCTAGTCCTTCAAGAGCAAGGATCGTTCAAGACTTGTCAATTTGCCAACAGACGCTTCAGCAAATAATCCAGCACTTTGAGAACAATGTACCCCAAAGACAAATAGGAAGGATTTTAGGCATTTCACCCTCTACAGTGCACAACATAGTTAAAAGATTCAAGGAATCTGGTCAAATCTTAGTGCGTAAAGGGCAAGACGAAAACCATTTCTGAAAGCGTGTGATCTCTGATCCCTCAGACATCACTGTCTTAAAAAACGGTATTAATCTGTTATGGATATCATGAACATGGGCTTGGGATTACTTTAGTAAACCTTTGTTAGACAACACCATTCACTGCTGCATCCACAGATGCAAGTTAAGACTTTACTATGCAAAGCAGAAGCCATACATCAACATTGTCCAGAAGCGCTGCCGACTTCTCTGGGCTCGGTCTCATCTTAGATGGAAAGTTGAACAGTGTAACTGTGTTTTTTGGTCCGATGAATCCATATTTCAAATAGTTTTTGGAAAACAAAGCCATCGTGTTATTCGGGCCAAAGAGGAAAAGGACCATCCAAGCTGTTATCAGTGTCAGGCCCAAAAGCCAGTGTCTGTATGGGCAAGGGGTGTGTCAGTGCCCATGGCATGGGCAACTCGCAGATCTGTGAGAACACCATGAATGCAGACAGATATGTAAAAATTTTAGAGCAACATATACTGCCATCCAGCACCATCTTTTCCAGGGACGTCCCTGCATTTTCCAACAGGACAACTTCAAACCACATACTGCCCGGATTACAAGTGCATGGCTGTGTAAGCAGAGAGTGTGGGTGCCAGATTGGCCTGTCTGTAGTCCTGACCTGTCTCCAAATTAAGAATGTGTGGTGCATTATGAAGCATACCATACAGCAATGAAGACCCCGTACAATTGTGCAGCTAAAGACCTATATAATGTAGGATTGGGGGAAAATTCCACTTTCTAAACTTAACAAACTTGTGTCCTGAGTGCCCAAATGCTTAATAAGTGTTATTAGAAGAAATGGTGATGTTTCACATTGGTAAACACTCGACTGTCCCAACGTTTTTGTTGCGTGTTGCAATCATCTGATTTGAAATTACTGTAGATTTTCAAAAAACAATGACATTTTCAAGGAAAAACATCATATAATGTGTAGTTGTAGTGCTTTCAATATAGCAAAGGGTGAATATAATTTACAAATCACTCCTTTTTGTTTTTATTAGCATTTTTAATACTGTCCCAACTTTTTTGGAATTGGACTTGTAAAAGTGTTTAGATGTCAGAAGATAGCATTGTGTGAGGAACAGGGCGATAATCTTCCGTATTACTCGTGATTTGTGTACTGTTCATTTCACCAGGAAACTGCCACATTACGTACAACAAGCTACGTAAAAATAATTTAGCAAAAATGTAAATATAGTAACGTGTTTCTATGAGACCAGTGTGGACCATTAAATTGGATTTTCATTTGCTTTTCTATAATTGTCGACAAAGTGTGTCACAAACATCCTTATTTTAAAAAGAAAACTGACTGTAGAGGAAGACAGTTTATGTTAATGCTTGCTTAATCACAACTAGTGCAACACAATTCCACACTAATACGTTAGTGGTTGAAAACGTTCAATTTTGTAAAAAAAAAATTACATTATCATTTCCCAAAGTATGCGGTACTGAAGAGCATTTTCAAAAGTCTCTATTTTTGGTGGAGGAAAACACCAATCCAGTATGAATGAGATTCATAAACGTAGCAGAATTAAGGCATTTTTAACCAAAAACATTGTAATATGGGTGTTGCTTATTCAAGAATGCCATGCATACTTGAATTGCATCATAAATTGGATTTTGTCATTTTGGGACGCAACACGATGTGAAATCATGCTTGCGTTCAAATACATATGTGAATATGTTTTAGGCTTTGGTATTCACTCAAATGGATGTTGTATTTCAGTACATTTTATACTCAAATATTAAAGGAATATTCTGGTTTCTATGCAACTTAAGCTCAATCTGTAGTTTTTGTGTCATTATAAAAAATAAAAAAAAAATACATTTTCGACTCGTCCATCCTTTTCTTTAAAAAAACAAAAATCGAGGTTACAGTGAGGCACTTACAATGGAAGTGAATGGGGCCAATTTTTGGAGGGTTTAAAGGCTGAAATGTGAAGCTTATATGTTTATAAAAGGATTAAAATACATTTTTTTGTGGTTTTTGCATTTACAGTGTTAAGTCATCATAACAACGGAGATGTAAAATTGGATATAACTTTACACAGATAAGGTTAATAAGTGATTTTATCACACTAAAATCATGTTAACATGCACATTGTTTACATATTTTAGCTATACTTTTGAAACAGTGAGTATTTTAAGGTTTACAGACTGGCCCCCATTCACTTCCATAGTAAGTGCCTCACTGGAACAGTCACTGGATTTTTCCTTTTTTTTTTTTTTTTTAAGAAAAGGAGGGACAAGTCGAAAATTTAATTTGTGGTAATCAACATGCCACAAATGTTGTTGATTGAGCTTAACTTGTATTGAACCCAAACTCATCGGGTAACGAAAATGTTTACTTTTGTGTGATAGTGTGTAACGGGAGCCAGCTGGTACATGATAGCTGTGCGGTATGTGTAAACCTCACTTCCCTGGCCTCATGAGATGCACTAGCTACTGACGCTGTAGCCTTTAGCCTCCTTGTTAGCGTGCCCGCCTCCCATGCCGGCTGACACCGGTTCGAATCCCGCTTGGAGCGGGTGGAACAGGACCAGCTATAAGTGCATCTACTCTGATTGTTGTTCGTATAAATTTCGAGATCACTGTCATGTCGACCAGCAAAACATAAACAAAAAATTACTAAAGTTGCACTTTTCAAAAAAGATACCTGTAACTCAAATATGTTCCTGAAGCTCAACTGAAAGAGTATGGCACTAGCAACACCAATCTCATGGGTTTGATTACCAGTGAACACACATACTTTGAATGCACTGTACATTGCTTTGGATAAAAGTGTCTGCCAAATGCTAACATTTAAACGTAAATAATGAGAGCTAGGGGCCAGTTTCCTCTTTCTGCAGATTGAAGTGTTTGGCATCTTTGCATTGTAATGCCAGTCGGGTTTCTTTGTGTGTAGCTTATGACATCATTGTTTGATTAATCTTACTATTATCTGTTCAAGCACTTCGACTTATCCATAATGTAGTCAAGAGATGAGTGCTTTAATGAGTGATGTAGTGCAAATTTGGAGTCCAAGACTGCCACTATAATGAATATGATAATACTTCCTTATTTTGTGATATATGCAGCAGTCCTCTGCTTTTTATGCAAGACCGAGCTCATAAATAACGTGGACAGAGTTTTAACATTAATTAATGACATGCAACGCGGACATACTTTAAAAGCTCATGCATGCATAATTACACCACATTGTTGCATTAGCACAACGGGATGGTTAGTGAGCAGCATGGGATCGATGTTAAATCCAGGAATCTAGATTCCAGGAAGTGTACCGAAACATTTGTTCCCAAACCAGTGAGTGTAAATGTATGAAGTCAAAGTCATTTGTTAACCTAAATAATCCTGCAATCTTTTAAAGGTGATCTTTTTTGCCAATTGCTACATTTCTAAACAAAGTAATAGTATATAAGAATAGTGTTTTTGAAGAACTTGTTTAAAATGATGTAAATGCACATGAGATAAAGACTCTTGTCATATCAGTCTTACAGAAAATGCTGCTTTATGTTAAGATCATATAACCAGTCGAATATTACTTGCTTTATTTCAATATTGCCCTGTAATTGGATGCTTACTCATGGAATAAATTATTATAAATTATATTATATTACATTATAAATTATACGCCTGTTTTGGCATGATGCTGCATTTACGTACACCAGTAGATGTAAGCGCACAATAAACATGACTAGAAGTTAGCAGATTAAAAAGTCACTCCTTTTTAATTGTATTTTCATGTATGATTTTTATAATAGCACTGTACTTTTTAATGTCTTCAACAAAGATGCACAATGGCATGTTTTACAGTTATGTTTTTGATCAATATAATGCTGCATTTTAATGCTGAACGTTATAATTGTGTTGTTATATTTTTGAATTTTAATTTAAGTTTGAAATTTAATTTCAGTTTAAATAAAATTTGTATGTCTGTTTTATTTAGTTAGTTTTAATTTAGTTTTAGTTTTTCTTTCTTTCTTTTTTATTCTTATTTTTTAATTTTTTTAAAGATGGCAGCTTGTAAATTTTTTTAAAGATATATATTGATATTTAAAATATATTGTGTATTTAAAACTTTTTTTAGTTAGTTTTGAAGTCATGGAAATGTATTTTACTTTAGTTTCAGGTATTTTCAATTGTGTTAGTTTATTATGTTATTTATATGTTATTGTATGTTGTGTTATTTTTATTTCAGTTAATGAAAATATATATATATTTTATTTTCATTTTAGTTTTCATTATTGATAACACTGTGTCCCAATGTTTAGTAGATCAGAATCCTTGCTAGTGCTTGAGTTTGTGTTCATGATGTAATGATTCATGACATAGGGAGCTAGGGAGCAAGATGAGACACATCCTGAGTCTCCACAGAGCTGATCATTAATGAGAAAAAGAACACAGGCAGTGAATACATCATCATCGTGGGTGGGAGTTGACAGTGCAATAACTCTGTGTTTTTGATGTATTATAGCGGAGTGTGGGGGAAGTTTTAAAGGTGAATCATCAGGACGGATATTGTCTCCCGGATACCCGTTTCCCTATGACAACAACCTGCGTTGCACATGGACCATCGAGGTGGACTCTGGCAACACTGTCAGGTGACTCAATATTAAACTTGAGAACAGCCGCTGCATGGAAATGCAGCTGGGTCATTCCTACTATGCAATACATTTAGGTGTTTCCATCATATTTGTCTTAACTTCCTGAGACCCGAGCTTCACTGCTGTGTGCATTTTCCATTTCCCTCCTTTTTGATTTGTAACCCCTTTTGATTTCTAGTAGCCCTTAATAAGCATGAAAAAAAAAAAAAGTCTACAGCAAATAGTTTCCCTAAAATTTGATGATAAAAACATATGTGGACAGTGGGACTACAGTAAGATGTGAAATTTTAAATAATACCAAGCTATAGAAAGTCAGATTTTTGTTTTATCATATTGTTTAGTATGTTTCCAGGAGTGTTGGTTATTCATGTTTTTGAGATGTTACAGACATTACATCAGAAATTAGCATAATTAGCTTGGATTCAAAGTAATGGCCAGAATCATCCAATCACAGCCAAACATGTTTAAAATAAAATGATACATTATAAATGTCTGCCAGATATGTTGATTGGTTCAGACATCATCTGTAGCCTGAAAATGCACTTTTGAAAGGATTTGAATGCACTTAGCTGCATAGAAAGCTCCCTTGCTCCCTATTTAGTGAATGACTTAACCTCCAGTGTGCTGTCTGTCTGCACTGATTTCAGAACAGTTTCAAATGCAACTTATTTTCATCCTAACTCCATTTAAAGCCTCTGAAAGCAACATTTTTCAGCTCTTGGATGAACCCATTGATTCTCATTATGCTAGAGTACACATTAGTTTATATTGTGTTTATCAACATGGCATTTCTCGTTAAATCATTTTCATTTTAAAAATGGTATATCGGATGAAACTAGAGACTCTACTTTTTTGACTCAAACAGGTTTCAATTAAAAAAAACTTAATTAGGTTTCTTACCAGATGTGGTTTTGTTCGAGTTTCTCCCAAAGACAAACTCCGCTGTGGTCAGCACCATGTTGTTTTGTCACATGACTTGTTTAAATGAAAGTCAATTATGTATTGCAGATAGCAAAGCCAAAATATCACAATATCACAATTATCACACGATCACAATTAACTGAACATAAAGGAGAATTTTAAACACTTTCACTATTTTGTTTGGAGCAGATGGTACCGTTTTTTCCATGTCCACAGGCGCTATGCACTAACCTCTAACATTAATAACTGGAAATGTATTAAGAAATATTCCAGGTGTTTCTTTGCTTTTTGCTTCTCCAATCAAAATGTTTCAAATAAAACATGTTTTCTGGGGATCATTGTTTAAATTGGTGATTAATTTATAGTTTTGTTCCAGTGTCCACATGATCACTTTCCATCCTGTTAGACTGTGGTAATATCCCTTTAAATAACAAAAGCCAGTTTCCTAATCAAATTATCCTGCAGAAAGTGACCTCATTTTGGTTGGAAAACAAAAGCACAAGCATCCGTAAGTGTTAGCAATAGAACTGATGAATTCTGTGATGTTTTGTGCTATTAGTTGTTTTGTCTCACTCAAAAACCTTTCATCCTGTTTTATAAAATTACTGAAATAATACTAACATTTCAAAAGATAGTTATCGAATTTCAAATTTTAAAATGAAATTCATTTTGATTGAGGTCGTTAACCTGACATTTTTTTTTTTGTTTGTTTGTTTTTTTTTTACAGTGTGTTTATGATATCATGTGCTGCTTTAGTCCTTATTTGACCAGCTTGCTCATTAAAAACTGAAGGTCCGCTTTAGAAATTATTGTTTATTCGTTTAGTTTTTATAAGCTGAGAGCTCTTGGGTAGACACAAATCTTGGTGTTTTTAAAGGGGTCATATCAAGAGGAATCAAATCAAATTGTCCCTGATCTTTTCAAATAAAAGTTCAATGCTCTTCGAAAAACAAACTGTAACTTTTAGGCACGTTTATGACACATTGCCCACATTTACAGATCAACAACGTCTATTCAGTGTTGAGAAACTTGGCACATTCAGTCACAGTGAAGTAATGAGGAGGAAGAAGGATAGATGCTATTATAAAAGAACTAATGATAATGATTATAGTAAAATGTGGGTAAGTCTGTCAAACCTTGTGCTACTGTTCCTTCTGAAGAATCCCTACGTAAGAAACAAATAGCTGAAGTTTATATTTAACAAGTTTCCTGATCATTTCAGTCTGATCTTAAAGGGATAGTTCACCCAAAAATGAAAATTCTCTCATCAATTACTCACACTCAAGCCATGCCAGATATATATGACTTCCTTTCTTCTGCTAATCACAAACGAAGATTTTTAGAAGAATATCTCAGCTCTGTGGGTCCATAAAATGCAAGTGAATGGTGACCAAAACTTTGAAGCTCCAAAAAGCACAGAAATGCTCTATAAAATTAATCCATATGACTCAAGTGGACCTCAGGGAAAAAAAATATAAAAGTCCTTTAATAGCATGTTTTTTGGTCTTTCAGTCTTCAGTTCTTGGCGTTTGATACAGAAGCATCTCATGACATCCTGAAGGTGTGGGATGGACATCCCGAGAACGAGATGGCCCTGAAGGAAGTGAGCGGTTCACTGTTACCTGACGGTATTCACAGCACTCTTAACGTGGTCACCATCCAGTTTGAGACGGATTTCTACATCAGCAAGTCTGGATTTGCAATTGACTTTTCAAGTGAGTACCTTTTTTTAAAACCAGAACACAATATTCAATTTCATAGTACACAGCTCCAGTTAGCGGTTGGCGGTAAGGTTTGCCCTTACAGTCACACAAAGTGTTTCTGCACTCAAATTTAGCTTATTTATTTTTGCAGTTTATAACTTTGTGAATATTCTTTTCCATAACATTGAATCTGGTAAAAACAAAAGCGTTAATTCATAGTTTAAACTTTATCTGTATGATGGGGAAAATTGCATTCATAAAGCAAGATGCCTTAAATTCAAGCCCAGTCTTTAACTGTTTATGATGGATTTACAACTTCTATATTCTCGTCAGAAAATATCATAGACTACAAAAGCTATGAGAAAATCTCTATATTAGTTATTTGAATATTGAATTGATTTTGAATAAACTGTAATTTATTTTTCCTTCATGATGCACCACCCTTGTGGTATGATTTATGTCCTTCTAATGACCGTGGTGTGAGCTATCAATCAATATAATCAATATAATAATCTAAGACCATTTAACTTTAATTTTACACTTGGCAGAACATATCCTGTAAACACGTTCTGCATTAATTACATGGAAATAATTCATCAAAACAGTTGGATGATTTTAAAATGTAATTTATAATCACTTTGACATGTATTGATCATGATACAAACAACTGCAACACAATGAACAGTAAGCTGTAAAGAGAAAAATGAATGAAAGACCAGTAATTGTCACTCATGAACGAATCGTTTGTCTATGGTGAGCCTGGTAGCGGTCACTTTACAAATTAAAGAAAGACTCGGATACAAAGACCGAGCCGGGAGATGATCTAATAAATTCTGTTTCCTGTAGAGCCTAGATGGCTGTCACGTGACAAATGAACGAAATGACTTGAACAAAGATTCGTTTATTTTGCTGAACAAGATTCAAAGATCAAAGCCAGTACAGTGATCCGATCTTCCCATGACTACACGCCACTGTTTGTGTCCATGTTTGTTTCATAATCTTTTGAAAAACATTTATAGCATTAGATTCAAAAAATTGTATTTGATGACTTTTAAAAAGTCCAGTGGTGTAGCCGTCAAGTAAAAAGTATTAAAATACTTTCCTTGCTCCTCAAATACGTGACTCTAAACAACTTCATAATTAATTTCAAAAAAGTATTCAAGGTAAAACATATTTTTTACAAACATCATGAATTTCTGAGTCATGAATATCAAGAAGTTTTCTTTTAGGGTTACTCCATTTGACCTAAACAAAATACTTCACAGAGTCGAGATGACCTTTTTTTATAGACAGTGCCTCACCTGAGTGTGTAGATGACATGAAGTGAAAGTCTGAGGTTAGTTTCGTTGATATCATTAATTATTCCAAGTTGTTATGCAGCCAACAATGGCACAAGTTGATTCTGAAATTCATTTTTACACCAAGTAACACTTAAGTGGTTGTTGTTCTTCTCTGGATTGCTCATTTTGGCAGTTTTTACTTGGCGTCTCGAGACTAGAAATACAAAACAGGCAAGTAGAATCATCATGGTGCCGCCCAGTGGTTGCTCAGGAAAACTGTGGATAGAAATACACAATGTGCTTAAGTTAACAACACACAAGCAATTTTAATATTTCATGTCTTCATCCCATTAAACATTCACAGTGCTGTGGAAAAAGTAAATGAACCCTTGGATTTAATAACTGGTCAATCCTCCTTTGGCAGCAATAACCTCAACCTGCACAATGTTCAGAAGGAATTTTGGACCGTTCTTCCTTACAGAACTGCTTCAGCTCAGCCATATTCTTAGGATGTCTGGTGTGAATAGTCATTCCACAGCATCTCTGTTGGGTTAAGGTCTGGGCTCTGATTGGGCCACTCCAAAAGGTGGATTTTCTTTTTTTGAAGACATTCTGTAGTGGATTTACTTCAGTGTTTAGGGTCATTGTCCTGCTGCATCACCCAACTTCTACTGAGCTTCAGCTGGCGCACAGCCACCCTAAAATTATCCTGTAGGATATCTTGATAAACTTGGGAATTCATTTTTCCTTCGATGATGGCAAGCGGTCCAGATCCCGAAGCAGCACAGCAGCCCCAAATCATGATGCTCCCTCCACCAAACTTCACCGTTGGGAATGATGTTTTCATGTTGGTATGCGGTGCCCTTTTTACGCTATACTTAGTGCTGCATGTTCTTCCTAATCAATTCAACCATAGTTTCATCAGTACACAAAACATTTTCCCAGTAACGTTGTGGAGTGTCAAGGTGGTCTTTGGCAAACCTTAGGCATGCAGCATTGTTTTTGTTGAAAAGAAGCAGATTCCTTTGTGGTGTGCACAGCATGGTTTAATGTTGCAATGCACAACATGGTTTAATGTTTTCTGTATAGTAGACTCATGAACAGAGATGTTAACCAGTACCAGTGATTCCATCAAATCTTTAGCTGTCTATCTAGTGTTCTTTTTTTACCTCACTGAGCATTCTGTAGTGTGCCCTTTGAGTAATCTTGGCTTGGCTTGGCCACTTCTAAAGAGAGTAGCCACAGTACTAAATACTATATATATAAAGATTGTTGCATCATTGACCCTTATATAAATATACACTACCGTTCAAAAGTTTGGGGTCACTTGCCTGAAATGTTTCTCATGATCTTAAAAATCTTAAATGTTTGAAATTAGTTTTGTAAACAAAAATATAATTGTGCCAACATATTAATTTATTTAGTTACAAAACGAAAATGTTATTTAAAAAAAAAAAAAAAAAAAAAGTTTTTGAAATGGATGACTTGAACCGAATAATTAAGAAAAGCAGCCACTAAGTGCCCAATATAGAGTTGTGCTCAAAAGTTTGCATACCCTGGCAGAAATTGTGAAATTTTGGCATTGATTTTGAAAATATGACTGATCTTTTATTTAAGGATAGTGATCATATGAAGCCATTTATTATCACATAGTTGTTTGGCTTCTTTTTAAATCATAATGATAACAGAAATCACCCAAATTGCCCTGATCAAAAGTTTACATACCCTTGAATGTTTGGCCTTGTTACAGACACACAAGGTGACAAACACAGGTTTAAATGGCAATTAAAGGTTAATTTCCCACACCTGTAGCTTTTAAAATTGCAATTAGTGTCTGTGTATAAATAGTCAATGAGTTTGTTAGCTCTCACGTGGATGCACTGAGCAGGCTAGATACTGAGCCACGGGGAGCAGAAAAGAACTGTCAAAAGACCTGCATAACAAGGAAATGGAACTTTATAAAGATGGAAAAAGATATAAAAAGATATCCAAAGCCTTGAAAATGCCAGTCAGTACTGTTCAATCACTTATTAAGAAGTGGAAAATTCGGGGATCTCTTGATACCAAGCCAAGGTCAGGTAGACCAAGAAAGATTTCAGCCACAACTGCCAGAATAATTGTTCGGGATACAAAGAAAAACCCACAGGCAACCTCAAGAGAAATACAGGCTGCTCTGGAAAAATACGGTGTGGTTGTTTCAAGGAGAACAACCTTTATCCTTTTCAATCTTTATAAAGTTCCATTACCTTGTTAAGCAGGTCTTTTGACAGTTCTTTTCTGCTCCCCATGGCTCAGTATCTAGCCTGCTCAGTGCATCCACGTGAGAGCTAACAAACTCATTGACTATTTATAGAGAGACAGACACTAATTGCAATTTTAAAAGCCACAGGTGTGGGAAATTAACCTTTAATTGCCATTTAAACCTGTGTGTGTCACCCTTGTGTGTCTGTAACAAGGCCAAACATTCAAGGGTATGTAAACTTTTTATCAGGGCCATTTGGGTGATTTCTGTTATCATTATGATTTAAAAAGGAGCCAAAAAACTATGTGATAATAAATGGCTTCATATGATCACTATCCTTAATTAAAAGACAGTTTTTTTTTGTATGATCAGTCATATTTTCAAAATCAGTGCCAAAATTTCACAATTTCTGCCAGGGTATGCAAACTTTTGAGCACAACTGTAGATGGGAACGCCTTCAATACTGTTTAAAAGCATCCCAGGGTGACACCTCAAGAAGTTGGTTGAGAAAATGCAAAGAGTACATTTCTGCAAAATCTAGTCAAAGTGTGGCCACTTTGAAGATGCTAAAATATAACACAGTTTTGATTTTTTTTTTTTTTTTTTTAGTCACAACATAATTCCCATATTTCCATTTCTATTATTCCATAGTTGTGATGACTTTACAATTATATTCTAAAATGTGGATAAAACTAAAAATAAATAATGAGTAAGTGACCCTAAAGTTTTGAACGGTAGTATGTATAAAAAAAAAAAATGCTTATGCTTATTGTTGTGACCCTAGGGTCGAGGTGTAACATAGATAATGATTTCTGAGTACCATTTATATATATATATATATATATATATATATATATATATATATATATATATATATATATATATATATATATATTTATTTATAAACATCACTAACAAAAGGAAGCAAATTGACTTCAGTGTTGGGCAAGGCCAAAATAATAAACAAAACACCAACTACTTATACCATTAACAACTAAATAGCCTCTCAAAAGGTAAATTAAACAAAAATACAGAGTTCTTATCTTTCTACCTAACTAAACCAATAAACAGGAGAAGATGTGTACATATAAAATAAAGGGCACCCAACCCCTTACGGCTTCCGTGATGAGGAAAATGGATCTTATATATATATATATATATAGACTGCTATTACTCCAAGACTTATTCCACATCTGTGTTAAATAATATTCTTCTTAGAAAGAGTTGTGAGAGCACCTAGTGAATCATTGTTCAGGACCGAGTCCACACAACCTCAGTTCTGAGCTGGAAATGGTATCTCCTGCTGTGATATCCTGGTGAAAAGTGAAAAGTGAGCGCAGTCATTCATGGCTCCCGTTTTTACAGGTTCTGTGGCGACCGCCTGTCGGGATCCCGGGACGCCCATGAACGGCAGTCGCAGCGGGGAGGGTAAAGAACCGGGCGACACAGTGACCTTTGCATGTGATCCGGGCTACGACCTGCAAGGTGAACCGTGGATAACCTGCATTCAGGTGGACAACAGATTCTACTGGCAGCCCAGTCCACCTACCTGTATCGGTGAGATTTTTTCAATTCACAGCAGTGCCACCCGAGACCTGTGAAATATGAGCAGCACTTCATTTCACACCTGTCAGCGCTGAAGAAATGTTTTAAATGGTTCCCCAAAATGACTTTCACCCTTTATAAAAAGCCTGTAATAATACCCGTGTGATGGAATTAGCTGATCAGGTGCCCGTCAGAGCTTAAACTCCGGGGTTATGTGAAACTGGGGTACTTTTAGGTGAAGAATGCCCTATGATAAATGCTTATTGGAAACTACATTTATTGTAGGGGTACATGGGGTCGGCAAAAGCGTAAAAAAAAAACAAACAAAAAAACGCACTGTAAGTTTTACTGATATTTACAGGTTTTTGTTATATGAAGGTCACATTAATACTGACTTGGAAACTTTTTACTAGGGCTTCATCATTTATTTTTTTAGTACTTCTCAAATGCCGTTTATGTGTATTATCTAACTGTTTTAGCCTTGTTTCAGACACAGACTTTCAATTTAAAAAAAAAAAAAAAAAAAAAGTCTATAATAAAAATATACAAAAATGTAATCCTTAAAACTATAATAATCTAAACAAAGAGTGAAATAAACATAAACCATTTCAATATCTATTGTGTGAATATGATTTCTATACATTTATTTATTTATTTTTTTAATTACAAATGTCCCACTGTTGTGGCATAATTTCCACCACACCAAACAATTTTGCCCTTAATCAAGTTTTTTTTTTCAAAAGTTAGTGTATTTGTTAACCAAGTAGACAAAAGTCTCAGCGAAGAGCATGCCTGAGATGAAATATGACAAATAAGGTTTAAAGAAAACAAAGAAAATCAAAGTAAATATAGTTGTGAGCAGAATATTTTTTGGGGGGGGAATTATTTCCAGTCATGCTGTTATTTTGCCTGTTATGCAACCTGCTATAAGATATAACTGAAAAGCACATATTGGTTGACCACTACTCACAACAGAAAAAATGATTGCTCTTTTCCAGCTCCTTGTGGTGGAAACATTACAGGCTCATCTGGATTCATTCTCTCTCCAAACTTTCCCCACCCTTACCCGCACAGCAAAGACTGTGATTGGTTCATCACAGTTCACCCTGATTACGTCATCTCTTTGGCATTTATCAGGTAAGATCTTCACTGTGGTCTTTTGTTAAAGATGAAAGGTGTTTTTTCTGGAAATACTGTAAGAAGATACATGTTTAACATGTCTAAAAACACACTTATAAAGAACTACCATGCTATTGCCATGTTTGTTTGACGTGGTACTAAGTTAGAGCCACTGACACTGTGTTGGACACTACTATTATGGTAATACTATGGTATTATTTGAAGTACTAGTAAAATGTAAATAAAGTGGAACACAAATATGTTAGTCATGCAATACCATGGTATATATCAAAATATTATCATCTGATACCATGGTACTGCCAGTGTACTTTTTTTAATAGACTGACTCAACTTTATTTTACAAAGGCCAATGTGAAATGTGAATGTTGGAGATGATTAAAAGGAAACATTTAGTTTCTGTGCCACATTCTTAATATTATTTGCAGTCATGTTGCATGTTTCATAGGCCTTTCAAAATCTTTATAGAAATTGATGTTGAAATATAATATTTTCCTTACACCTTAACTGCAAACAAATGCACACATTTTAATCATTATTTTCAATATACGTTTTATAAACATAATTTTCAAGGTAAATTATTTTTTTTTTTGGCAAATACCATACATTTTTAAATCCCAAATATCATGAAGTTTTCTCATTCCATTTAACATTTGACAACTTAAACTAAGCTTGCATCCTGTCATGTAATAAAAACATCAAAATATGATAAATAAAAAATAAAATAATGTATTGGCCTTGAAACATGAGGGTCTACAGGGTCTTCTCTGTAATTTAATTTCCTGTTTTATGACTTTCTTGACACATCTTGTCACATGCATGTTGGTGATAAAACATTGACTTTGATTTGGCAGACCTTTAAAAAAATAAAATAAAAATAAAAATATTATTTTCTCCCCTTTTCTCCCCAATTTGGAATGCCCAATTCCCAATGCGCTCTAAGTCCTCGTGGTGGCGTAGTGACTCGCCTCAATTCGGGTGGCGGAGGACGAATCTCAGTTGCCTCCGTGTCTGAGATCGTCAATTCGCGCATTGCGCGTTACCGCGGAGACATAGCGCGTGTGAAGGCCCACACTATTCTCCATGGCATCCATGCACAACTTACCACGTGCCCCACCGAGAGCGAAAACCACACATTATAATGACCACAAGGAGGTTACCCCATGTGACTCTACCCACCCTAGCAACTGGGCAAATTTGGTTGCTTAGGAGACCAGGCTGGAGTCACTCAGCACGTCCTGGTTGGTAGTCAGAGTCAATACTCAATACTATATTATTATTATATACAGTATATATACATATATATATATATATATCTTATCAAATAAGAGGTGTATTCATTTACATTTGTTCGTTTTACATTGACATTTGTTTTTGTTTTTTTTTTCAACTTACAGTGATTCAAGATACATACATTTTATCAGTATGGGTGTCCTCTGAGAGTGGAACCCACAACTTTCAAGTCACTGTCTACATGAACTGCACTTGTACTTTTGAATAAATTAGTAGATCCAGAAAATTAAGTGTTGTGTCACTAACCCATAACTCATTCCATCTTAAATTGTAAATTGTTATGTGGATGTCAGGCTGAGATATTTGTAAAAAAAAAAATAATAATAATTTGAGATTAGCATATGACTTTGTACCTGGGAATGTGTTTTTTTTTTTTTTTTTACTATAATAATTGGGAAAGTGATATCACTAGATAGATCATCTCTAAGAGGCCTGCGGGTTATAATTTCAAGTAACATTATACAGTATTTATAAAACTGTCTCAGATTAATCGCATATTGTTGGTGCATTACCGTTGCAGTTTCAGGACACAGGGCAAATCTTCATAATGACATTAAAACAGCCTTCTATTCTCATCGCAGTACTTAATGTGAAGTGCAGCATTTTCTGGCCACATTTTCCAGAGGCATTGCTGAGCCATTTACGTGTATTTCTCCACCCACATCTGCGAGTGATGTTGGCCTCTTCAGGCATCTGAAGTTCTGCTGCATAATACTTTTCCCCCACCTGAAAACATACAGAAAATAAAAGCCTCTTAAAACCATTTTTCCGCTTCCGATGACCCAAAACGTCTTTTAAGAAGATCACAGGATGTTTTAACGGTCTCTGTCATGCACATAGTGAAAACTGGATGGAGCTTTGATGTTGTCAACATGCACTTGATACATTTTCATGTTTTCTATGGGCTGCCACTTGTTTTCTTTTTCCTGTTTCATGGCCATCACTCTTTATGTGTATTTTACATTTAATATACCAAGACTTAAAGGGATAGTTCACCCCAAAATGAAGATTCTGTCAACATTTGCTCACATTTATGTCTTTCATGACAAACTATTTTCCTTCTCATGTGGAACACAAATAAATGGATGAATGGATACCGGGACGCTTAAAGGGATAGTTCACCCAAAAATGAAAATTCTCTCATCGTTTACTAACACTCATACCATTCCAGATGTTTATGACTTTTTTTCTGCTGCTGAACACAAACAAAGATTTTTAGAAGAACATTTCAGCTCTGAAGGTCCATACAGTGCAAGTGAATGGGTACAAAAAATGTTAAGCTCCAAAATGCATATAAAGGTAGCATAAAAGTAATCCATAAGACTCCAGAGGTAAAATATACACTATATTGCCAAAAGTATTCGCTCATCTGCCTTTAGACGCATATGAACTTAAGTGACATCCCATTCTGAATCCATAGAGTTTAATATGACGTCGGCCCACCCTTTGCTGCTATAACAGCTTCAACTCTTCTGGGAAGGCTTTCCACAAGGTTTAGGAGTGTGTTTATGGGCATTTTTGACCATTCTTCCAGAAGCGCATTTGTGAGGTCAGACACTGATGTTGGACGAGAAGGCCTGGCTCGCAGTCTTCGCTCTAATTCATCCCAAAGGTGCTCTATCGGGTTGAGGTCAGGACTCTGTGCAGGCCAGTCAAGTTCTTCCACACCAAACTCGCTCAGCCATGTCTTTATGGACCTTGCTTTGTGCACTGGTGCGCAGTCATGTTGGAACAGGAAGGGGCCATCCCCAAACTGTTCCCACAAAGTTGGGAGCATGGAATTGTCCAAAATCTCTTGGTATGCTGAAGCATTCAGAGTTCCTTACACTTAAGGGGCCAAGCCCAGCTCCTGAAAAACAACCCCACACCATAATCCCCCCTCCACCAAACTTCACAGTTGGCACAATGCAGTCAGACAAGTACCGTTCTCCTGGCAACCGCCAAACCCAGACTCGTCCATCAGATTGCCAGATGGAGAAGCCTGATTCGTCACTCCAGAGAACGCGTCTCCACTACTCTAGAGTCCAGTGGCGGCGTGCTTTACACCACTGCATCCGATGCTTTGCATTGCACTTGGTGATGTATGGCTTGGATGCAGCTGCTCGGCCATGGAAACCCATTCCATGAAGCTCTCTACGCACTGTTCTTGAGCTAATCTGAAGGCCACATGAACTTTGGAGGTCTGTAGCGATTGACTCTGCAGAAAGTTGGCGACCTCTGCGCACTATGCGCCTCAGCATCCGCTGACCCCGCTCTGTCATTTTACATGGCCTACCACTTCGTTGCTGAGTTGCTGTCATTCCCAATCGCTTCCACTTTGTTATAATCCACTGACAGTTGACTGTGGAATATTTAGTAGCGAGGAAATTTCACAACTGGACTTGTTGCTCAGGTGGCATCCTATCACAGTACCACGCTAGAATTCACTGAGCTCCTGAGAGCGGCCCATTCTTTCACAAATGTTTGTAGAAGCAGTCTGCATGCCTAGGTGCTTCATTTTATACACCTGTGGCCATGGAAGTGATTGGAACACCTGAATTCAATTATTTGGATGGATGAGCGAATACTTTTGGCAATATAGTGTATGTCTTCAGAAGCGATATGTTAAGTGTGAGTTAGAAACAGATCAATATTTAAGTCAGTTTTTTCCATAAATTCTCCTCCTTGCCCAGTAGGTGGCGATATGCACAAAAAATGCAAATCGCCAAAAACAAAATAATTAAGAATGTGGAAGTGAAAGTGGAGATCGATAGTAAAGATGGACTTAAATATTGATCTGTTTCTCACCCACATCTATCATATCTCTTCTTAAGATATGGATTTAACCCCTGGAGTCTTGTGAGTGAATGTGAATGTAATGGAGCAGTGAATGGAACGGAATGCAGGTGTCTCAAGATGGCTAGACATTTGTTTATTTTTTGCTTGATACGACGTCTAAAAAACATTGTGCTGAAAGAACAGTGAGACGCGGTGCAGCGGTCAAAGACATCCGTCTAGGGCATGTTTACATACTGTATAAAAACAATGGAAAAACAGTGCAAATGGATTCTAAACATGGTGAAAAATGACAAAAAAACCATCAAAAAAATAGCACATATGACTTTGTGTAAAGAACAGACTTTTAGATGGAAATCTATGTCATTATTCACTGATAATTTTCCCTTTTGCCATTGCCCTCAAATTTGCTTAAACACATCTGCATATTTAAACCGAGAACCAATAGCATCTGGCATTGGAAGAGACTTAGCGCACCATATTTGACTATATGCAAATTAGATTTGCAAAGAAATGTATTGTATGCCTTCAGAAGACTTGGGATATAGCTTCGTATCAACTACTTTTATGGTGATTTTGTATATTTTTTGGAGATTGAGAGACATGGTCACTTGTGTAGAAAAGAACTGAGTAAATATATATATATATATATATATATATATATATATATATATATATATATATATATATTATAATTCTCTTTTTGTGTTCCATGGAAAATAACAATTTTCATTTTTTGGTGATCCATACCTTTAAGAAGAGTAAATAGTGTAGAAAAGTAAATTGACATCCCTGTGCACTGTATAATCCGTTCATTTTCTTCTATTTCCGATGATGTTTGTATCTCTCTTCTTTTTTTCTCTTTATGTTTTGAAACTTTGTGTCTTTTTCTCATCACAGTTTTAGCATTGAGCCCAACTATGACTTCCTGTACATTTATGACGGACCTCATAGCAACAGTCACTTGATTGGTACTTTTCAAGACAGCAAGTTGCCAGAGAAGGTGGAAAGCAGCTCCAACATCATGCATGTTGCCTTCCGCAGCGACGGCTCCGTGAGCTATACAGGCTTCCATCTGGAATACAAAGGTAAGTGCTCTTTTGTTTCAGGTGGGCTGGTTCAGTCTAGTGCTTGCTGGATTGACCCTACAAAAGGTCAGTTCTGAAATTGATCCTTGAATACCAGCTCTGTGCCCTTGAGCAAAGCACTTAACTCCAAATTACTCCTGGGGTACTGGCCCTTTAACTTAAAGGAATAGTTCAGATAAAAATGAATATTTTGTGATCATTTTATCATCCTCATTTCATTCCAAACTGCTATGACTTTCTTTATTCCATTGAACATAAAATGAGATGGCACAAAGTTCACACTGCTTTGTTCCATACAGTAAAAGTGAATGAGGAGTGGTACTGTTGAGCATCAGAAAGTACCAATAAAGTATTATAAAACTAGTTCATATGACTCATTTTATTTAAAGTCTTGTAAAGCCATACGATGGAAATTAAAGATTTACTTAAAAGTTTCCTCTCCATTGTAGCTCTCAAATCTCATAAGACATCAGTTTTGCCAAATCGCAATTCGCCGTGTTTGAATACGTGAAAGTGCAAATACGTTTTCAGAACTATGCCAGAGGAAAATATGTTGAAGAAACATTACTTAAATTTTGGTCTATAACTCGCACAACGTTGGTTTAGCTTCAAAAGACTTGAAATATAGTGCACGAGTCATATGGACATCTGTAATGTGACTTTTTAGGGTGTAATTTTGAGGCTTGACAGTTTCACTTTTAATGTCTGAAAAGAGTGGCTGGATATTCTTGAAAACAACTCCTTTTGTGTTCCTCAGGTGAAGAAAGTCACATAGTCTTGAACAAAATAAGGTTGTGCAAACAATGGCTGAATTTATATTTTTGGCTGAGCGATCCCTTTAAGATTGTCTCTATTTCAAGACATTACTGTAAACTGAAAAGTTTTAAAGGTTGCGAGTGACTCGTTTTATCCCTCGAAATCTTTTCATCTTCCACTGCTTTGTCATATGCCATATGTCTTGTGTTTCTGTCCTATAGCTAAACTGCGTGAGGCGTGCTTTGACCCGGGCAGTGTGATGAATGGCACGCGGCTGGGCGCAGACTATAAGCTGGGATCTACTGTGACCTTCCACTGTGATCCGGGCTACCAGCTCCAGGGTTACTCTAGTCTCACCTGTGTCATGGGCGGCACCAACAGACCCGAGTGGAACAGAGCGCTGCCCAGCTGCCAAGGTGCTCTATCTCTCTTTCTCATCTGTATTGTGCTGGAGTATAGGGTGAATATCCCTTCGCAGCCCAAATACCTTCATGTCACTCTATTTTTGGACCCAAAGTGAAAATACCAGCTTCTGTTCACGCACGTTATCCTAGTTTTGCTTGCGAATGAAAAATTTGAATGTGTACAACAAAATTGCAAAAACTTCTACTTAAAAGGTGTATTACATTTTTATGATTACATAAAGAACAAAACACATATAATTACTAAAAATATTTTTTTTTTTTAAACGCACAATATAAAAAACATGTTTGAGGTGGTTATCACGCAAAGAACGCCAGCGGTATTGATCGGTATTGTTATTACTATATAATTCATATACACAGGTGTAATAGTCCAGCTTCTATATTTTGTCACAGTTTGACTATAGAAATGTTACATCGAGAATAATTTCTTAATTTATGCCAACATAAATTATGTAAAACTGTTATGATTTGTCATGCCAAATACTGACATTAGAAGTTATTACAGCATGCACACCTCACAGGCCACATGACAAGGACTTCCGCATACCATGCCGTGTTATGTTATTAACCTTATAAGCTCCATATAAAGCATACAATTATTGTTTTGACTGATGGAATATGTAGTAAATAAATACATTCATTTTTACAGCAGTGTATGGTTTGTCTTTACCAAGCAATCTCCTGTATTTTTATATGTTTATTGTATGCATTATAGTAAAGACTATAATGTAGTATAGTAAAGACAGCTGTCATTTGCTCCACACATAATCTATAAAAATCTGCTTTCTGCTTCATTCTATGAATGGAATCCACATGAGATCAGTAAAAGAAGCTGTTGCAACCACTCAGTGATGATTGAAAGTGGGCAAGACAGCATTCTTTATGCAGTAATTGTGTGATGTTGGCCATTATATGCACCTGTTACCTTCTGTTATTGTATTTGTTTTATTTATTTATTTTTTTATCAACTGAAGATCATTAAAAAGGTTCTTTCTATTGCTCTTGCTAGTTCACAGTCACACACTCATCTTTTCTACTCCAATAACTGAGCTAGTAACGGAGGCTTGGGCTGTCTCTATACAGGATTAATAAAGTAGTTTTACACAAAAAGATGTGTTAGGGTTAAATACAGATGTTTTGAGTTAAATACATATACATGCTGTAACCATGGTGCATTATATTGTAATGTTTTGAAGAAACAGGAAATATCCTATAACACTAGTCATTGCAATATCTAACCTTGTTCTATTCGTAAAAAAAAAAAAAAAAAATCAACAGATTTCCTTGAACTGTTCTTTTGGACATTTTTGAAGCGTAAAACTGACGAAAACCTGCATTACCTTCAGTAGGTTTCATGTGAACACTGGGGTGGAGGAAGGGACACACGTCAACCCATGGCTAAACATAAATTTTTGCCAGTGTTTTGAGAACAACACCAGCGTCTGTGGAGAGAGAGCTCACGCAATCATGGTTGCCAGATTGCGCCAAATAAGCATTACACTGGGCAGAATATTTCTAAATTGTGTAAAGGCCAAAGTATACTTCGGGTGTCCACGTTGCGGATCGCTCGGCGCACAATATGTGTGATGCAAATTGCGTCATCAGCGCGACCGCATGGCTTGACCGTGCGCCGCATAGATTTTCTTGACCAGCGGATGCGGTCCTCATCTGTGCGTATCGTGCTGGCCGTTGACTGTACTAAAAGAGTGTCACAAAGCAGTTGAAGTGTGCATGCATCAAACACATTCCTATTCATTCACAGTCAGAAAAGCATAATCAGAAAGGCAGCGCGGTCGGCCAGGTGTGATCCGATCCGGAACGTGGCAGAATGAAGTAGCCTATACCGGGCCTTAAGTGTAAATCTCAGTTAGAGTACACTTGATATCTGGCAACCCCAGACATGTTTAAATCTACGCTTATTACTTTTCAGCTCTTTGAAATATTCATTTGTTTGGCTGATCGTCTTTACTTAAAGACTGTTATTATTTATGATACCTAGAGAATAAAAATATTTTATTAGCACGAATAGTTAAAATGCACTAAAATGCTCTGACAATTGATCTAAAGGGGTTGTTAAGGGGGGATGGTGGTTTAATAAGGGGGATGGTTTTGGCGTTTTATTCAACATTCAATAAATAAATAGAATTTTTTTTTTTTTTTTTCATTTACAAGTACAACAAAATGCTAATAAATAAAATAAAATAAAAATAATAAAATAAATAATAAAACCTTTTTAGGGGTTTACCTGCAAATCAGGCCAGTAAAGCAAGAAAAAAAATGTCTTCATGTCAAAACGTGAAAAAATTAATAAATAAAAATGTATGTTTACATTTTATGGCAAAACGCTGATAACTTTTAGAAGGTACGTAAGTAAACGCACACTTTAAATTCAGAGGTGCAAGTTATGGCAACAATTAAGAGAGGAAAAAAATATAACTGCACAACTCAAAATACAGTCTCATTCAAAAAAAAAAAAAAAAAAAATGCTGATTACTACCAAAATACAATGCATTATTAAAAAAAAAAAAAAAAAAAAAATACATTTATGGATTTAAAATCAAATGATCCCTTTTTGCATTTTATTTTGTATAATGCTTTTATAATGTTTTCTTAACAGTCTCGACGTCAAAATGTGAAGAAAAAAAAATCTGTCAAAGATAAGAGTGTTTACATGTACAACAAAATGCTGATAAAACCAAAAAACGTCACATTATAAAACATTTTTAGCGGTTTAAATGCAAATCATAAGGTTATTGTCATTGATTAAAGTTTTTTGAAAATGTAAAAAAAAATAGCTGTGAAAAAACATATATTTTTATGTATTCTGTTAAAAAAGCATCCAATTAGACAGAAAGGGATGTCTTATTGACATTTAAAACAACCAACATCTGACTGCATATAGTATATGATTCTTTTGATGTCCTGTAATGTCAAGCTGAGATGCCTGTCATAGTTCAGAATTTGTAAGTATATTGTTCTCTCTGCAAATAGAAACGTAGTGTACAAAGAGGTCCTTGTATTTTCAAGTGGATGGTTTATACAAAAAAGAAAGAAAAAAAAAAGAAAAAAAGTGAAAAGGTTTATGTATGGTTGTGCATGAGGCAGCCCAATATAGCCTTGAGTTGGCTTCGCACAGATTTGGACTGCAGGCTGCTCTATTGATTTCTTTGTTTTGTACGAGTGGCCTTGCTAACCCTCGTTGTCTGAGCTTGTGTCTGAAATACATCAGGTGGAATGAGCTGCCAGTGCCTTTGAAGTGACTCTTTTGTTACAGTGCACTGGGTAACAACTTACAATAATTCAGTAATGGCTCATTGTTCTCGCCTGTTTTGCAAATGATCTTCACTGTGCTGCTGGTACAAAGCATTACTCCCCACATCTCCTAGGAGACAGTGAAAATATTATGGAAAGAACTTATATTCATCATATTTTGTTTCCCAGCCTATCTGAGAGAGGGTGACTGAGGACTAAAGTTTTGCTTTATTTAGTTACGTAGTTCATGATATTTTGCTGACTAATCAGACAGATGCATATTGAATTTTTAAGGAAATACTTTTTCTTATCCTAGTTTAATGTGCAGAGATGATTATAAGTAATTTGTCAGCTTATTTCCCTGAAACTTGTAAAAAACAGTGTCTCTGTCAAAACATTGCAGTTTGTTTGAGCACGACATCCAGCCCTACATAGCAACATTGGCTCAACCAATAGCATGAGGTGTGGGCAAAACTATCTTTTTGTACAACCATTGGAAAATGGAGAGTTCGTAAACCGTTTCACTTGGAATTACGTCAGATTACAGTGGAACAAAGAGTTGCGAACTCTTCACATTTACTTTAAAATATATTGTGCAGATAAATCGCAAAATGGCCAGATATTAAGTGGCCTGGCCAATATATAAGTCTGTCGCTAATTGTTGGTCTAGCCCCAGTCTCACATAGCCAGACTTTGACTACTGGCATAAAGTCTGGTTCACTTTGCAGCTTTTTCTGGTCAAGAACCGCCCACTTGCATGATTGGATGAGTTTGTTCCGCAACGGTCTATTATTGTGACATCAGCTATTCCAGATAAACCTGCCCTTAAAGGCATAGTTCACCCAAAAATGAAAATTCTTTCATTATTTACTCATCCTCATGTTGTTCCGAACCCTTATGTCTTATTTTTTTATGCAGAAAACAAAAGGAAATATTTTAATGAATATCGCGGTCCGTCTTTCAGTACAACGGTAGTTGATAGTGATTTACTTTAAAGCTTGAAAAAAAGAATCCAAAAGGATCATCATTGTCTTTTTAAGGTGTACGATAATAATGTAAGTCATTTTTCAGTGAAAATCATGAGGGTGAATAAATTATTAAAGATTTTTCTTTTAACCCTCTGGGGTCTGAGGGTGTTTTGGACCCTGGAGAAGTTTTGACATGCCTTGATATTTGTGCTTTTTTCAGTTGCTTAAAAACATATTAATGGCTAAAGTCTGATAACACTGTATTCAGCACAAACTGGGCTACAATAATATGTGAACAACATGTATGTACATGTTTGTATTTTTGAGAAAATAACATTTATGCGTTAAGTCACTGAAATAAGGCCATATAACATACTAAACATTTGTTCACAAGACTTTTGAGAACTGGATCTTGTAGCCTAGAGTTTTTGCTACAAAACTTATGTGAAAACCATCCTGATCACTCATTCATACAAAACAATATAGTCATTTAACTTTTGTAAGACACTTTTAGTGTTAGAAAGGCCATATGCGAGGAGGCGTGGATGATCATGAATATTGATGTGATTCACACCTGAGGAGACAAAGACCCCTCCCCTGAGAGAGAATGAATGTGAGGAGACTTAATGATTGAATGTATTGTTTGTAGCTTATTCACAAAATCAAGTTTAAGTTTAAAGAAGTAATCTGACTATACATTTTCTTTACATAAAGACTTTACTTTAGACCTACACTACCGTTTAAAAGTTTTAGATCAGTAAGATTTTTAAATGTTTTTAAAAGAAGTCTCTTCTGCTCACCAAGGCTGCATTTATTTGATCCAAAATACAGCAAAAACAGTGATATTGAGAAATATTTTTACAATTTAAAATAACTTTTCTATTTGAATATATTGTAAAATGCAATTTATTCCTGTGACCAAAACTGAATTTTCAGCATCATTACTGCAGTCTTCAGTGTCACATGATCCTTCAGAAATCATTCTAATATGCTGATTTTCTAATATGGGCATATTTACAGCACATTTTACACATTTACACCCGAACAGATATTTGCAAGCACAAGCTTCGTTGATGATAATGAGGCAGCATAAACACTAGTTAAAATATAATCTAAACATTTTTATATCATATTACATATCATATTTATATCATACAGCATATAATTTAAATACCTGCTTTTGCTGAAACAACATTTAAATGTAACTAAAACTTGCCTATTAGGACATATTTCAAATTTCAATACTCTGAATCCTGGCTGGCAAGTCTGAAAATAGTCCAACTAGTAAAATATGTATGTTTATATAAAATAGCATGAAAACTAATATGTAAGTAAAACTAAATTACTTACTCATCCGAAAATCAAGTCGCTCTTCAAAATGCAAACGTTCCTCTTCGGATTCCCGCTCTTCTTCTGAGGAAAATGTGAACTCTTCCTCACCTGTGTAGCCTGCCATCCTCCAAACGCGCAGAAAAGTGAATGAATCTGATGATGAACTTGGTGTTTTTTAAGGCATTGTTGGGGGTGTTTACCATTTGCATTGATCGCCTCAGGACATTACCGTATGAATAGCACGCTCTGCTGGTGGGTGGGATCACATTAGGTGATTAGCTGAGCCAGGAGAAACTGTACATCACTTTGTTTCATACAGATTACATTGCAGGAGAATATTTGTTTTAAATTTGAATTGTTTTATTTAAAAGTAGACATTTTAAGCTTTCTTTAGACATATGTTTCATGTTTGTGTGATAAGTATTCGCGGAGTTTCACTTCATTTTTTTGACGTGTTTCAGAAAGATGCTCACGGAGTCAGAGACGGCTGAAAGCGCACCCTATTTATTTTCTTTATTTTACAAAATCACAAGGTTTTGTTGTTATTGTGAGTGTACACAAATAAAAGTAGACCCTTTATAGTCTCTAATGGTGTCTTACACTTATCTGTATGCCCAAAAATGACGGAGTATTTTAAGTTGTTTCCGCTGTTATTCTGAAAAAATCCAGCAGGACGCGCTGGCGCGTCCGTCGACCCCAGAGGGTTAAACTGCACGTAAAAACAAAAATAAATATGATTGGTCGCTTTTCATGTCAGTAATAAAAAAAGAAAAGAGGGAATTCTGACTTTTTATCTCACAGTTGTGACTTTTTTATATAAAGTCACAATTGTAAAAAATGAAGTCGCAATTGCGAGATTAATATTCGCAATTGTGTCTTTATTTCTCACAATTTCGACTTTATAACTCGTAATTGTGAGTTTATATCATATAATTGCGACTTTATATTTGTATTTGCGACTTTAAGTGGCATTTCTCGTCATTGTGTCTGTGCGAATATTTTTTGGATATTCAGTTTCTCCTACCCGCATTCTTTTACAAATACTGTATATCATTAGCACAATTAAGTTAAAGAGTATTTAACCATATTATACGGGCATATAACATTTGACTTAAAATGTTTGTTGTAGCTACAGAATTAAGCCTGCAAACACTCGGATGCGCTTTCCTTGCTTGGCGTATGTAAGGGACCGTCTGAATATTCCACCCACTGCACTAAAACATCGCCGATGAGCAAGCATTAAACAAGTTTTTATCATGCAGTTGCATGTTAATATCATGTAACTATCTCGCAATTGCGGGAAAAGTCACAATTGTGAGATAAAAAAAGTCAGAATTACCTTGTTTGTTTCGTTTTTTTTTTTTTTTATTACGTGGTGGAATCCATCTTCCAAATTACACAGTCGAGTTGAGGCTGCTCTGTGCCTGCTCAAAATTCTGTGTAAAGACGCAATGTTGCATAAAAGCCAGATTAAAATATGCTAGCTCTGACACACATCAGCCCCTAGTATCAAAGGCAGTTCTAATCAGTTCTGATAGAGCATGTATTTCACAATTTATAGTTTCATATTTAAAAGCAGAATTTCTATATTCATAATTGTATATTTAAAAGATTAAATTATTTAATTGCTGTGTTAAGCCACCTCTTAGCACCAGTAAACAGTCTATGTAAAAACATCTTTTTATGGTATATATGCCACTTCAAATGTAGCTTCTGTGCCACCTTTGCAGTGTAAAAATGGCCTTAGTCTTTTGTGGACAAAAAAAGCTGCAGTGAGGACCAGACTTTAAGCTATCCCAAAATCTGGCTACCTGAGACTAGTTTTTCTCCAACACTGGCCACATATGTTTTCTGTATTTTCTGTTGTGCTAGTCTCAGTCTAGATCCTTCCCAACATCCAATGGCCAATTACCTGTCTGCTGGTTTTGTCTCTGTGTTGTTATGGAGCATGAGACATCGGCCATAACACTCATACATTCCTGCCAGTCACTTCACAGGTTTTATCAAGTCCTCTGCTCTTCCGCCTGCACAGAGTTTATTAATAATGGATGCATTTGTGTAGAAGTCCCTTGTATGCACTGTGTCACCCTGTCACATCTGCACACATCACCACAAGGGCTTGATGGAGAACCTGACTGCTCCCGCACCTGTTAAACCAGTCCGTGGGGTGTGAAGAGATGCTAGAGTATGCACTAAGGCTTACCTTTGCATTTGGGAGATGATCGGCACAGCACACACACACACACACACACACACACACACACACACACACACACACACATTATATATATATATATAATTTATACATGTGTGCTGAGTGTGAATTGTTATTTCACTCCCAAAGGAAATCAAAACTGCTGACTCATCATGTTGACTAAATAATGTAATTCATTTTGATAGAACAGTCCGTTCTCTTGTGAAGCATCAACGAAATTGACCTAGAAGCACCAAATTGGAAGGTTGTATCTTTGCAACACTTTGTTTGGACTATTGATATGAAACTTTGTGCACGTCATCTCTACCACGCCTGAAGGATACTTGTGCTGTTTCTGTACAGTGCCACCTACTGTTAAAGAAATATGAAAAATTACTGTTTTTGAGCCTGGTATCTTTAGATTCCTTGGGTCATACAGAATTGAACAATAGCAAAGTCTTTCTAACCAGTCAGTCCACTGGTGTCCATCTTTGGAACGCTCCTGGGAAACTATTTCCAGTCATGGCAGTGCAGCTCCTATCTACCTGAATGGGGAACGATAAAAAATCTCAAAAAAGGTTGGTCAAGATTACGATCAAAGAACATACTGTATTTCAAATCAGCAGTTAAATCTGACAACACTGGTATCATAAATTGTGCTTTATCTCAGATTATGAAAAAAAAAAAAAAGAAAAAAAAAAAGGTGATTGGCTCTTTTTTCTGTAAGGCGGGACTTCCTTTCTACATCCATTGACCGTTGGGCATTCCAATTTCTCCCATTCATATTAATAGAAGTAGCCCGTCTCTGTTAAATAGTCTCTGATGAGAGCCAATGTTTCTGGGTCAGTCATATTGCGTGTCGGCCATTTTGAAATCTGACGTAAAATGCTGTATTTTACTAACGCTGTGGTGTGTCGAGATGAAACTTGGTATGTGTCATCAGTACCATGCCCTGAAGTGTGGGGACATAAAAATATATTGAAATATTTCTAAATGCTTATAGCGTTTGTTTATTTTGGCCTATGGTCTTGAGTCTGATTGAAACTATACCTATAATTTTAGCATTTTCTGCCACATTTCCTTTTCCCCATTTTAAATTTCATCGAAAACCTACCAACTCCTCCATAGCGTGGTTGGTACTGATAATTTTTTGGAAATCCAAATCTGTAAACTGCACGACACCATGTTGTCAATGTTGTCGACATTTTGAGCTTTCTGAAAAACGTACTTTCTTTGGATCTTTACCAAACTTGGTTCAGATCATTTTAAGATCATGTTGGCCAAAATTCTGGAAATCTTATGCCAAATCATTCATGTGTAAGTCATAAATGAGTTTGATGGCAAGATGCCAAAAGGGATCTTAGGCTGTATTTCCACAATGCTTTGGTGCACTGACACAAAGCTTTGCATAATTGATCAAAAGTTGTAAGCACTTTTACTCACATTTTAAATGATTCTACTAATGGCTTTTAAACCAATATACATAGCATCTCTGGGGATGAGTTTAGGTAATTAATTTTTTTCCACATTTGTATTGTTTGTGCTTGGCCCCATAATTTCTGCTTTCAGCTATATTATTATTGTTAATATTATTATTATTAATTTTTAGATCGTTTTTTTTTTTTGCATTATGACGTTACCTAACTGCAACCAAAATTCATTGTTTTGAAATGTAAAAACGTGTGATTTCTGGGTTGAGACAAGGTGTACGGTATGTGTAAATTGCATTGGAACAATGCAAACACTGTTCTTGTCTGGTGCAGATATGAATACTTGAAACATTTGTCTCAAATACTGATGCTGTTTGAACTAAAGCAAGCTGCATTAAATGCTTTTAGAGATTGTATTGACTCTGTCTCAGCACTTTGTTTGCTAATACAAACACATAATGCAATAATGCAAGTGGCGCTGCGGTTTGCCCGTGTGTGCAAGTCAAATGCTGTAAATGTCACTTTAAAGAAAAAAACTATATTTTACAGATTCATATGATACAACAAAAGCTTCTGCCAGCTCTATCAGATCTTAAACGCTTTTTATCACACTACTGCCGCAGTAATATTCACCCATCTCTCTTGCATTATGCTAAATTGTTTCATTTATTGTAGAGTTATATTTAAAATAGCCCTGTAATCAGTGATATCAGACAAAGGCTGTAGCTCATAGAGACTGTTTAGGTTGTGTTTTAGAGCATAGTATTATTGTCAGGGCTATATAATTCTGCTCTAGACTGGATAAATGAATGAGCGCTGTTAACAATGCACACTATAACTCTAGCTCTCTCACTGGAGCTGTCATAAAGTGCCACATTATATAGATTTACACCTCATGTTGCCATTGTTTAACATAGTTCAAGCACAAAGTTCCTCCCAGTCTTTATCTGCAGTGTTATGAACCTTTAGTTAAAGCTGAAGTGTGTCATTTGGAATTTTCTGAATTTTTTAGACTGTGCATCGGATCTTCACCAAATTTGGCTCTTATTATCTTCAGGAAATGTTAACAAAGTTGTGAAATTCATTTTGATAGATCAAACTGTTCTCATGTAACGCATCAATTAATTTGGCGTACAGGATCACTGTATCTTTGCAAAGCTTTGGACTATTGATACAAAATTTGGTGCATGTCATCTCTACCATGCCCTGAGTGTACTTGTGCAAATTTGGGACAGCGCCAACTTCTGGTAAAGAAAAAGGAAAATTGCCATGTTTGCACAAAAAAAAAAAAAAAAAAAAAATTTTGTTAAATATCTACATTTTGGATTGTTTTGGATATTGACATGAATTCAAACTGAATTTAACCTTTGGTTGTGTTCTGCAGCTCCATGTGGAAGCCGGTCAACGGGGTCAGAGGGCACCGTACTTTCCCCAAACTACCCTCGCAACTACACCAAAGGGCAAACCTGCGTATATGAGATTTTGGTTCCCGGAGAGTTCGGTAAGAAATCAGCACTTTATGCAAGTGAATACAAATGAATGCTGATGTTTTTTTTGTTTGTTTTTTTTTAGTTTTGTTTTTTTTTTAATAGAGACTACCTGTAGGAACGAAAAAACCCACACAAGAGATCTCTTTAATAACTTAATTGTTTCTACTTGACTGCAATGACATTACAAGAAGAGTGAATGGAATTTTGTGCTTAAAGGACTATAGTTCACCTTAAAATTTTTATTCTGTCATTTACTCACCCTCATGTTGTTTCAAACCTGTATGACATTCTGTTTTCCATGGAACACAAAAGGAGATGTTAGGCAGAATAGCAATGTTTCCATCCAAGTCAAGAATTTAATTTGAATTCAATTCAAAATTGGAGTATTGCAAAAAAAAAAAAATATGTGAATAAAGAAACATTCCCATCAGGGGAGAGTAGAGTAAGATGAGCCTGTGGGTAAGTAGACCCACCCCCTGTATCTAGGCAACTGTACATATTTTTTGTCATGTGACCTTGTAAGTAGGAAGTATACATCATTTCTGTCTGGCTGTGAAGAGGAGAAGCACATAGAGAAGTATGTTTTTATTAGAAAAAAATAAAAATAAACATTTTTTTTGCTGTCCAATGTAATTAATAATAATACTAAGTTGAATTTGTATAGCACATTTCCAGAGCTCAAGGAGGCTTCACATTAATTACATTATACAATAATACTTAGACATTGAACAGTCATAGGAAACCAAATTAAAATGACATAACATAGACATGATACAATAACACTTATACATTGTACAGTCATAGAAAATAATAATACATAGTAACAACCAAGACAGATAATACTGAGAAAACAAATATGTTTTAAGTTGTAATTTGAAGTGATGCTACGAAGAGTGAGTTCCAAATTTCGGGTGCTGCTACACTGCAAGAGAGTCGAGATCTTGGGAAAAAGAGGAGTCCTGATCCAGAAGACTGAAGCTAGCGAGTCGGGTCATAAGGGAGAAGTAGTTCACAGAGATAGTGGGGTACCAGACCATGGAGCGATTTAAATGCTAGTAGGATTATTTTATATTTAACTGATTTCTTACTGATTGTTGTGCCAAACAAACATATTCAGGTATAAAATGACATATTATGCATAATGATGTATATCCAGTGTATAAATACTCATGGTTTGATTAGCACAATATTAGCCCTGAAGTACCTAGCTAGGTGCTTTTTTTCCAAAATCGTCACTATGGGGCAAAATGAACTTAACAATCTGGGGAAGTTGGGCCACTGGCTTTTACTGAAACAAAATTGTTCTAATAACTAACTGTCCTGTTTATAATGTTTAGAATTAATACAGGACCTAAAGGAGTGATTTTTTTTTTTCCGCCAAAGAAGTTTGTATCAAAACAAATTTGCTCCAATAACTGTTCAGTTTATTATGTTTTAAGTTAAAAGAAGACCCAAAGGAGTGAGATTTATTTATTTATTTCTGGCAAAGTCTTTTGGTATTTACTGTACTCCTAAGCGTTAAAGGAAACAAGGGAAAATGTAGGAGATTATAATTTATAAATAAATAAATTATATATTAGAAATTATAGATAAAATATAATTTGTGTAATTTTGTTCAGTGTTTCACAGGAAAAATTAAATTGGTCAACTTACCCCCAGATGGCTCATCTTACCCACTCTCCCCATGTGTGAAATCATCACTTTTGTGGAATTTGGCACATAATTGAAAGAAAATGGAAGTTGAAGCCACTTTGATTCTTTTATTAAATGTAATAAATTAGGCAGAGGCTATTTAGGGGTGTAACAGTTAAAATTTCTCACGGTTTGGTTTGTATCATGGTTTTAGGGTCACATTTTCGGTACGGTATGGTATTTGTTATATTCAGGGAAAAAATATTACTGCCAAATCCAAAGTAAGAATATTCTATTTGTAGTAGTAGTAGTAATCTTTATTGTCCCTTTGTAGGGCAATTTGTGCAGCATCACACAACATTTACCAACAATCACAAGACATAAATATACAGTAAGTAACATAGAACTAACATATGACATTAAACACATAGCCAATGGGACATAAATACATGTCTACACATCTATACATGTGCACATCCGCTTCTCACACATTTACATATTTACAATACACTGTCCGCCCTCTATATTTAACACATCTGCCTCTTCATGCTTCATGTATGTGTTCACAACCATAACTGCCTTAGAAATGAAAAATCTAGAGGTTCTTACAGTCCTACATTTAGGTACTGTATATCACCTTCCTGAAGGGAGTTCAAACTCTGAATTTAAAATGTGTGAAGAATCATCCAAAGTACTCAATGCCTTCCTAAGAACAATTTTCTCACATAAAACAGACTGCCACAGCTGTATTTTGGCCTGTAATACTTGACCCCAGATTAACAATTCTCTGTAGCTGTGATTTACTTTTAACATTTAATCCATAAAACCAACAAACCATAGCAAAGGTTAAAACAGATTCAATAAAAGATTTGTAAAACATTATAAGTACAGATTTGTCCACATCAAAGGACTTAAACTTCCTTAGTAAATATAACCTATTTTGTACTTTTGCATTTACATTTACATTTACATTTATTCATTGGCAAATGCTTTTATCTAAAGCGACTTACAAAAGTGGCCAAGAGGACAAGGTCTTTTGAGACATTAAGGTTTGTGTTTTCCACCCATTGTAACTTGTCATCTATCATTGTACCAAGATACTTGTATGAACTGACCATCTCAACCTCTTTACGATCAATAATTAATTTTGTTGGAGCATCAACATTTCTGTGAAGATCTATCAACATGTATTTAGTTTTATCAACATTAATTTGTAAAAAGGATCTCTCACACCAGTCCAGAAAATAATTTAAAATGGGCCCATGATCAATTTCACCCCGTTTCAAAAGACAGAGAACCACTGAGATCTTTTGGTAAAAAAAATCTAAAATCCAACCCATTAAACTCTTAGGAATATCAAATTCAGACAACAATCTTTCAGCTAAAAGATATGGTTGGATGGTATTAAAAGCTGACAAAAAATCTATAAATAATAAATGGGCATGAGTCTTACCTGCATCTACATGCTTATATATGACATTCAGGAGTGTAAAAGTGGCATCCTCCACACTCCTATTACTCCTATAAGCGAACTGTAGCGGATCAAGTAACTAACTAGTGTACTTTATGATCAAGGGTTTAATAGTTCTTTCGAAACTCATTAATAATGATGTAAGAGAAATCGGTCTAAAATCTTTCATTTGCCTGGCATTTGCTTTTTTGGGAATAGGAACGATGATGAGTAACAGAAACTTCAAGAGACTTGCCCTCACTACAAATCACCATGGTTTTACTACAGCAACCATAGTTTAAACATTGTATTTGTAGTAAAATCATAGTAACCACAAAATTAACATGGTTACTGTCATGGTTACAATACTATAGTAAAATCAAGGTTACTATATGGAAACTACTGAAATTACTGTTGTAAAAAATGGTTAACTGTATTAAAACTATGATTTCTGCCAAGAAAACAATGGTGACAGCAGTCATGGCTACTACAATATTACTATAGTAAAACCATGGTTACTATATGGCTACTACAGTATTTCTACATAAAACCATGGTTAATTCTATCAAAACCATGATTTCTACTAAGAAAACCATTGTGACAACAGTCCTTGTTATTACAGTCATGGTTATACAATATTACTATAGTAAAACCAAGGTTAATTTTCGTTAGGGTCCTTTACCAAAAAAACAAAAACAAATCTCTAATTACTAGCTTAATATTTTAACTTAATACCTGCATTATTACGCTACATGCATCAACATAATGTGCATTTCAAACTCAATTCAACATATATTCAATGTTCAGAATCTGTACATCACTATAGAAGAAATAAACTTGCTATTAAAATGAATACGAGAATGGATGTCATTTTGAGGATGTCTCGATTATTTTAATCATACACGGAAATCCCACATCTTCATCAACGGAGTAAGGGCAACATAACTTTGGCTATGAACACTCCAAGTGCTTTAGTTCTTGTTTCATGTCTGTGTGCAGTTTCGGGCTCACCTGCGGCTCTGTGCACACCGCATGCTATATATCCTCGGGTGATGTCAGCGTAAATGGTTAATCAAATATCAATGTATTACCAGTATACTGCACTCACGTCAAGCAATGTCTGCAAACAGTGCCTGATTTGTAACATTTTTTTGACCATTGCTGTTGTAATTGACTGCATAAAGAAAAAGTTCTTCAACTGATTTAACATACTAACAGTTAATAGGACAGCTTCTCTCTGCAGAAAGTTGACCCACGTGAAACACAGGTGTGTTTATTTAACATGTCTGTTTAGCATGTCTATTTAGCGCTTTATTTTCTTCGCCAAACTGTGTGATCCAGATGCGTTATTAAACTAGAGATGAACCGCGGTGCAAATGCTTACCGAATTGTGGTTGGCGAACCGTAAGGTTCAGTTTTTTACCGAGAACCATTACACCCCTAATTTACACTGTGTAAATAACAAAAAAAGCATCTTCTTTGCACTCAGTGCACATAGTGGCAGATACTATTTGCACTGCTAATTAAATACTAACATACTGTATCACTGCAGTTTGTTTATTGTGTTTATTTAGAGTCCCACAAGCACCCTACACCAACCCCTAAATCTAACCCTAACCTTCCCTTAAAAAATTAACCATGGTTTTACTACAGTAAACATATTATCACTATGGTATTTTGTTGTAAAATCATAGTAACCAAAAACATGCTATATTAACACTATATTACAGTAGTAACACCATGGTTAATTGCATTAAAACTATAGCTTCCACCTCACATGTCTCCTTAGAGTTTTAGAAGACATCTCAACAATCCATCTCAATATAACCTTAAACATTTCTATTCTATAAAATTCTTCTAGAACCAAATTGGAAGAATGCCCTCCACATTAATTTTATAGCTCTAAACTCTTACGTAATATACAAACTCGTCTCATTTGGTTATATTTATTTATTTATTTTTCCTCAAAATGTACTTAAGAAGAAAAATCCAGGGACGAAACACCACAATGTAACATAACTAAGAACTTTTTGTCTCCTGAGCTATTAAAAAGCAACCTCTCAGGGTACTGAATTTGCTGCTGTTATACAAAACATACACGCGCCACAATGAATTCGAGGAATAAACAGAACATTGAAAAAAATATCTGGAAGAAGCTATTCTTTGTCGTAAAATCAAACATGTACTTTCTTTTCATTTTCAAGCATTTCTGTTGCATTTCCTGTAATTGAAGAGACGCAGTAGTCGCAAATGAAATGTGCATTTGTGTACATTTCTGCAAGAATTCCAGATATCCTCTGGTTTTAATGGCTTCCTAAAATAAAAAATCAAGCAATGTTTACTGAGGACATCTGAAATAAATCAGGGATGGCACTATAGCCCAGCTTGATCAGATCTTCTGAGATGTTGTGGACTTGAGTCTCTGGGGTGTCCATGATCAACTCACATTCTGACATCAGAGCTCTGTATTTGTATCTGTACCCACAACCTTATATTTTATGCATGTGTGCAGAATTTTTATTTATTTCGGCTTTTATCACAAGCAGAATTTAATGTGCACAGCAAGACACAGAGCCATCCAGGAACAAATAAAGAAATCAGTCTATGCTTTGGTGGCCTTACATGAACCATAGTAACTTTCACACTTACAAACAATTACTGTAAGAATAGAGAGCTCTTTAAGTGCAGCGTCTGGTTATTTTGTTGTTGTTCAGTAAGTGCTGTGTCTGTGGTCCACCACAAATTACATTTTATTGTACTCTGTACTAACCTGATAAAGGTTGAGGGCTAAAATGAAACCAAATAAACCTTGAGATAAGACACATTTGATCAAGACATTCAGCTGCAATTTGGTGTTCAGTGGGGTCCAAAAGTCTGAGACCACATTGAAAGAACTGGGATATTTTTTTCTTCTTCATTTAAATCATAAACTAAACACAAATGTTTACGATTTTGAAACACTTAATACAAAGAAAATTTATGATGGAAAATAAAGAAGAAATATGCCCTCTGCACTATTTCTAGGTCACTAATCAAATAAACACATTTGTGAAATTTTCCATTTTAACTTCTTTGTACAAAAGATCAGATTTCCTTGCTTCCATTAAATCACACAAGATGCTCTTTGGAACAGTCTCAAATCACACTGGGAAAACAGATAATTAGGTTTTGCACAAACTTGTGGAGTACATGCCAGCATTAAAGCAAAACAGGGGCATACCAAATACTAAGGCCATAAACATTGGGCTTGGCACTTGGCCGACGCATTGCAAATAATGTGCGTTCCTGTGTTACTGTGGTTGTAACAAGCCTCAGTACTCAAGAGGGCAAAAGAGTTACCTTCAAAAGTGCTATAAAACCAGTTATTAAGTAAGTTGCTATAAATATGGTATATTGACTTAACCTACTTGCTTAGAAATATTATCTTTAAACTGTTGCTCCGCTATTACTGTAGTTGACTTGAAAGAGAAAACTCACAGTAGAAGCAGACAGTCCACACTAATGTCTGCTATAGCGCCTCTTGTGGCTTGGTTGAGAATGCAACGCATACTTGTGTTCTGTTATGAACTGCGACTGTGCATGAATAGGTGCAGATGCTTCTTGCAAAGCTAGAAGCATCTGCGTACTTGCATAGCGTATGTTTTAAGCTTAAGAAATATTTTTTTCCAGTTCATCTTCGAAATTGTTTTTGTAATATGAATTGTAATGAAAAGTGTTAATGTTAAATTATAAATATGTAAATTAGAAGCATTTTCACAAGTGATATCGACTCTTGGACCCCACTGTTTAATTATTTACCGTTATGTTCAGGGTTGTATTATCTTGGGATTTATCTACTTACATTGTTGGATGCGTGTAGCTTCATATATTTACATACATCGTTTTTTTTACATTTATTTTTAATGGCCTGTTTGACTCTTTAAGGCTGTTTTCACACACCATTCAATTTCATGGTCCAAACCCAAGTTCCATTCCACCCTCCTCCCCCTGCCCCCATTGGTCTCTCAAGTGTTTGTCCCTTTGGATTTACCACCAAAACATTTAAATGCTCAGAATGTCATATGTGTTTGTCTGCTGCAGATGTATTGCAAGAGATTTAAAGAATATGAGCTGCTCTTTGCAGGCAATTTCAGTGTAAAAAGCAGCTATGAGAAATAGAGATCAACCGATTTTGGATTTTGCCAAGACTGATAACTAGTGTGTTGGAAGAAAGCTAATAACCAATTAATCGGCCAGTAGTTTTTAAAATCAATATATTGAATGTATATATATATATAACATTTCTAAGTGTTTCTTTACTGTGATGCTGTGGCCCAGACATACAGGCTACACATGTCAGAGCGAGAGTGAGACACAGACCTAATAGCAGAAGAACAGTTCAAAGTATTTATTAAAGGAATAGTTCACCTAAATAAATACAAATACATTTCTTCTGAATGCAAACGATTGATTATTTTGAGAAACAAAACAATACTTATATACTTTTAAACTACAAATGTTCACTTCCGTACATCTCTGTGACGTGCGCTCATGAGAGGGATGACGTAAGCTCGTTGGTAAAGTCACACGTCATGTGGCGCGTCATTATTTACAATAGAAACTTGCGTAGAGCACAGACCAAGCGCCGTTCACAAACCCAAAAAGTCAAAAAAAATTTTTAAACAATATAAAAAAAAAAAAAAAAAATTCCAAATAATAATAAAAAAAAACTAAAACAATGTAAACAATGACGCGCTTCCTGACTCCTCCTCCACGTGACGCATGACCTTACCAACGAGCTTACGTCATCCCTCTCATGAGCGCGCGTCACAGAGATGTACGGAAGCGAACATTTGTAGTTAAAAAGTATATAAGTATTGTTTTGTTTCTCAAAATAATCAATCGTTTGGGTTCAGAAGAACTTTATTTGTCGACTGGAGTCGTGTGGATTATTTTGATGCACCCTAAACATGCATTTTGGACCGTCAATAAATGGAGTACATTCACTTGCATTGTTTAGAGGAGGAGGCCTGAAATGAAATCCTAAAAATTCTGTTTTGATGAAGAAAGAAACTCAGATACATCTTGGATGGCCTGAGGGTGAGTAAATTATCAGCAAGTTTTCATTTTTGGGTGAACTATTCCTTTAACAACAAATGTCAACATAAACTGTGCTGGCAAAGTATTAGAATCCCAGCAGCGGCTGCAGTAGCAGGAGGCAAAGAACGAGTCTGTGTGTGCGTAGTGGCTGTGCAGTGGGCAAAGGAGGTGTGTGTTCGTAGACAGGTGTATGCGTTGTGGAAGACAGGAGCAGATCAGTAGGAAGTGTCCATTGAAGCGTGGTGTGATGCAGAGACGAAGAATCCTTCACTGGCGATTTGTGGGCAGCGAGGACAGGCGTACAGAAAACTGGAAGGCAACCACACTTCCCGACATGCAGGCAGAGACAGATACAATTGCCAATTGTGGGACTTTTTTACTATAAACAAGACCGAATTACACAAGGGTCTCTTATTTTGAAATGTTCGCGCTTTCAGCTGCTCACACATACAGGGAAACAAAATATGCACTCTTAACAGTCATCTAAAATATATTACAACATAAACAACTTCAAAGTAAACATTGTCATACAACAAATATTATCAGCAATTCATCAACAGTAGATCATCAGTGATCGCTTGTCATAAATGTCTGACTTTTTTATTTTTCTCAAGGGACAGTCAAAATCAACATGAACTCAACAATCAATAAAGATTATCTGAATAAATTTTCAATAATGTCTATTCCACACATAAAACATACCGTATTAATAACTGTGTATTAGTCCATAAACAATGATGGGGATTTTGCTTCATTACAATGCCCTGCATACTCACCATTTAAAGGGTTTTATCAATTTCACCAGATGATGTTTTTATTATTATTTACAAGATATGATGTTGGAGCTGCAATGTATGTGCTCATGAGGTACTTTTCTTTGCATGCCTTTGCTGAACAATTGTCACTGATTTTTGCCAATAACGATAGTTCCAAAAGAAACTATTGGCACCAATTAATTCGCAAAAACTATATATCAGTCGAACTCTAATGAGAAATACATTGTACTCAAACATTTATGCATATTTATACATCATGCAAGGATTGATTTCATACCAGTTCTTACCAGACTTCACATGAACTGTACCCCAAACTGTCTTTTTTGAGCAGACTCCAGTATGATTCAGTGGTACGCACCAGAGTTTGGAAAACCACTTTCACGCCAACCAAAAGAACCAAACTCTGACATCAAACAAACTCAGGTCCACAACCAAAATAGACCAAGTAATCGAGCCAAATTAGACCAATCAATCGAACCAAGTGTGAAAACCATTTTCTAAGAGTCATGCAGTCAGGCCATTAAAATAAATGTAGGAAATATATGTGTAAATATATGAAGCTAGACGCATCCAACATTTATGTAGTGAAAGTGCACATCCTGACCCATATCCTGAAATTAATTCTGCTCAATTGGAGTTTGAATCCCCTCTCTTTGCATGTGTTTCATGCATTTTAACCCCTCTCAAACCATACATTAACAAGTCTGTTTTGACTCTACTAAATTTCTTCCTGTGAAAGCTGGAAAGGTTTTAAGTGTGATATTTATGATGCTCCAGGGCTTCTTGCTTGGTTATGAAAGTGTTGTAATGGTTTAACCATCTGTAGGAGGAAGCCCACGGAATAGAGAATGCCAAGCGCTAAAGGTCATCTTTAAATATCACATCGTACAGGCAGTCCTGATAAAAATAACGACTTGAAATTTGTTGACTCATTAAGTTGTAAGACTTCTGCCTACATAAACAGATAGCTTTACTCTTTTGGCTTCCTTTGGTGTTTATAGACCATTTCAAGATGGTTTTAGGAAGTGTTTTGTTGTTTTTGAATTTCCAATAAAAATGATTTAAAGAGTGAGTTCTAAATGACCCTTGTTTTGAGCCCCACACTTTTTAGCCTTTTGAAGCACTCATGGTAAATATGGTTAAGTCTTCGAAGGGAATAGGGCATAGGGATGATCACTTCTGAATGGAACACACCCTCATTCAAAACAACAGTGGGAGGCGCTTCATTCATAGTGACTTTAACACGATTAACATTACTAACGTTAACACGATTGTCATAAAATGCCATTATTAAAATGTGGACCATGTTGTTCGGTGGCTGGTTGATCCCTGGATGCCTGGAACTAATAAAATTAAAGTGTTTAGATCTCAGAAAAAGCAAAGACGCATGAACTGCTTCAGTAAAGCAAGACATCTGGATGGATACGCCCAATACTAACAACTCTAGCACACATCATTATCTCTGTTAGGTGAACGAAACTAATTGTACGTTTAAGAGTTAGTGCTCTAAAAGTGATTATCGCTCCCATTATAATGAAGGATGCTGCGCAAGTCATTTATTTGTACATTTAGTCATTAAGCAGATGCTTTTATCCAGAAGATATCTTTTTATCATTCAAAAATAAATCCTTACCTTGTCCGCAGGTCACGTAGACAGCTTTATTGAATGGCTTCATTGATTATAAAAGGAGCGATCCAATATTCCTGATCTCACCCGCTGAGGAATTAATTGTAAGCATATAAACTACGATACACTTTCATCGCCTCTCTTGCGAAGACAGCATCAACAACACGTCTGGATGTTCTTGGTCTGGAGTTTTATTTAAAGGATCCGGTAATGACACCTCATTGTTTATTTTCAGTTTTTGCAAATATCTCGTTTGTTCTGTTTTATCTAGACTCTAAAAGGACGTGCTAGTCATTTTATTTTGACAGTTCTGGGTTGCCGCTACCGGAAATGCTGCAGGGCCAGACATGCGCAGTAGCGTTCTTTGTGATTGTTTATGTTTTTAAAATGGTCTATAAAGAGCAATGATGCCTTGTTAGTCTCTCAGGGGAGATGGACTTACTTTTATGATTGTTTTATGGTGCTCTTTTGTCATTTTGGAGCTTTAAAAAAGAGAGGCAGTACATTCTTCAAAATGTTCCTTTTTGTGTTCCAGGTTTCAAATGCAGTTCCATGCTGACTAAAATGCCCAAAAGTAATAGTCATCACTAAAACTTCCATTAAACTTTTTTGTAATAAATGTTACAAGATTAATAAGAGGTTGGTGTGCCAAATGAGGGATATTTTAGCCTCTAAATAGAACTGTCGATTATACCGTACCTTTTGAATGGAATAATAAGGCAATTATCTGCTTTTTTGGCCAGCCTTTAATGTTTAATTATTCTGTCACAAATAATAAATCAGAATTTTTTTTAAATAGCATCTGTCTTTGAGAGGGAAAACTGAATTATATAAATCTGCCAAATGAATGCCTTAGGCGTGAATTGTACATATTAGACTCCAGTGTTTGTGTTTATAGAAAGTTGTCGACCAACCGTACATTTTGCATCTGGGCAATATGGCAGAAAATCTGTTCCTGTTGTACCGGGATCCCTCAGTAATTCCAGTCTAAGAGAAATCTTGGTGCTGTTGTGAGTGCTACTACATTAGGGATTTTATTAAATTTATATAAACAGCACCAGACTGCCTCATGTTTAATGCAGTGCTTTGGGACTGCATTGGATCTTTTATGCCTAACACACTGGGTCTCATTCACTAATAAATGTGTACAAGTTGCGTACTTAAATGCACAGACAAGGTTCTCACGCTACTTTTTTCCAGATTCCTATGAACATATGGCTGATCAAGCTATATTTTTTATGATTTAAAGGGATAGTTCACCCAAAATGTAAAATTCTCTCATCATTTACTCACCCTCATGCCATCCCAGATGTGTATGACTTTCTTTCTTCTGCTGAACAAAAATGAAGATTTTTAGAAGAATATCTCAGCTCTGTGGGTCCATACAATGCAAGTGAATGCTGGCCAGAACTTTCAAGTTCCAAAAAGAATATACAGTAAAGGCAGCATAAAAGTAATCCATAATACTCCAGTGATTAAATCCATGTCTTCAGAAGTGATATGATAGGAAACATATCAATATTTAAGTTGTTTTTTACAATAAATTATCTTCCCTGCCCAGTAGGTGGCGATATGCATGAAGAATTTGAATGCCAAAAACAGAAAATGAAGAATGTGGAAGTGAAAATGGAGATTTAAAGACAAAAATGACTTAAATATCGATCTAAATATTGATCTGTTTCTCACCCACACCTATCATATGGATTTAACCACTGGAGTCGTATGGATTACTTTTATGCTGCCTTTGTGTGCTTTTTTAAGCTTCAAAATTCTGGCCACCCTTCACTTGCATTGTATGGACCTACAGAGCTGAGATCTTATTCTAAAATCCTTTGTTTGTGTTCAGCAGAAGAAAGAAAGTCATACACATCTGGGATGGCATGAAGGTGAGTAAATGATGAATTTTAATGTTTGAGTACACTATCCCTTGCGGTATTGCGGTATCACGGTATTAAGGTGCCTTGCTAAAATTATTAGCAGTTTAATATTTATTTATGATATACTGTATTTTCCAGAAATAAAGTTGCACCTGAATATAAGTCGCATCTGGTCAAAATCGCTTTGTTCAGAGAGAAAAAAAAAAAACACAGATAGGTCGCATCTCTGTATAAGTCGCACTGACAGAGATTGTATTGGGCAGGTGCTATGGCCCTGGTGCGGCCGCCCGAGTCCCGACTTTCATCCCTCAAAAGTCAGACTCGCTCTGTTATGAAGATAGATCTCTATGTTTTAAAACTCTATGCTGTATACAAATAAACAGCTTTTAGTCTGTGAGTTAAACAGTATGCCTTTTGTATTCTATTCATTCATTAACGTTAGAGGCTGTCTATCTGTGGATATTTCTGATATTTGAACCCTCTATGCTGCACATTAATTATCCGGTTCACTGACTGAATGTTTTTACTGTGAGTGAAATGAAACGTAGAATTTGATAGAAAAATAATGTTATGATGGACAGAATATTTAAACTGGTTGCATAAAGTATTTTGTAAAGGCATAATATTCTGAATTGGCCACTTTAAAACGCTTCTACCATCTCTACGACTGATGTTTTGATGTGTTTGAGTGTAAGCATATATGGGCTTTGGTGTGCATGCATTTGAACGGTCGTGCAGTTCACGCGTGTGGCTTTTAAAATGAAGAGACGGTTGAGTGAAACGGGGATGTCGCAAGTTAGAGCTTTATTTGATCAAGTTTATATGATGCTGTGTAAATGTAGCCAGTTCTCTCTTAATTTAACTGATATTTACAATGGAAACTTTCATTCCTTTACTTGGATTTTAGAAAAAAATTTATAAATAATAATACCATGAATGCAATACCGTGAATTCTAAATGTCAACGGTTTGATAACAGTCTCTTTTTAAAACCGCGGTATACCGTGAAACCGTGGCACCGTTACATCCCAACTACCAACACTTCATATTATAAATTCATGCCCCCTTAAACTGATGGCAGATGTTCCAGAGTGTGAATGGTTAAAATCCCGCCCGGAGGACATGTGGCACGTGTACAGAGGCTGAGTGAGGACAGACCCATGGGCCTGTGTCGCATCAAACAGTAGCAAATGACTGCAGCCACCCACGCGCCTCACTGTGGATTCAACAAAGCAAACCTTTACTCAGTTACCCAGACGTGTTAGTTTAAATCTGTTTGTGGGGAACAACTCGCATTAGGAGACATTGACCATGTGCAGTCATTCCACCTTGAGCAATCAGGCTCAAACCATACTGCAAATGAACACAATTAACATGAAATCCACCATAATTATTATTATTATTTTTTTAAAGAGCTCTGCAGTGCACAATATCTGCTTTATATTAAAACAACTTTGGCTAGTAGTTAAGAAAGAGACAAAAGAGCTTGAAAAATATTAACACTAGGGCTTATCCAGTTCGCCAGGTATTGTATTAAAAATACTGCCTTCAGGTCATGTTGGAATGATCATATTTACAAGAGTAACACACATGAATGCCTCCACTATGTCGTAATTACAAGTGGGAATCTTGCAATCTGCGTGAATCAAGTGTATGAGACTGAGAGGTTTTTTATGACATTGTAGGGGATTCCAAATAAACTAATTTTGCCAAGGGAAGTGAACTTCGGTGGATATCCCCTGTTCAGTGTGCAGGGAGCAGGGAATACACTTAATGACATCATTCTTGTGAAACAAAACTACATTTTCCATCATTCTCTGTGGCAGCACGAGAATAATAAAATACACAGAATCACTTACACACTTCAAGCTGAAATGTGTCACGTTTTTGGTGTTAATACTTCCTCCTATCCTAGCTGAATATGCAAAGACAACTGTAAGAAAGCCATTCATAGGTTCATTTTCTCTAAAACTGTAAACACTGTCTCTGTGGTGCTGAACAAATTTAAAATCTGTTTGTTCAAAGTGTATCTATCTACGTCCCCGCAAAACGACAAGGAACACCCACTACACCACAACATGCCGACTCCAAGTAAAATCCCCCTTGGATCACAAAGCGATTCTATTGGAGTTTTAAACTCCTAAGCAATTGCTGTTTCATTCATCTTGTCTTAACTATGTAAATATGACAAAGAATAACTTGTACATTATATGTTACGCATCATATTATTAAACACGAAATATAAATGGTTATATTAATCACTTCTCTGTTCTGTTTTATCCAGTTAGCTCACAAGCTAACCAGTTAGCCTATTAGCTAAGCACAGTTTCTTCTCTTCATTTTCATCACGTTTCTCCTCTCTGTTGCCACCTAGTGATACAGCAGTATGATTGTAGTCAATAGAACTTTAAAGATGCAGTATATTTAATAATTTAGTTTAGTTTAATATTTGTGGTTGGTTAGGTTCAGGGGTAGGTTATGGTTAGGTTTAGGAGTAAGGATATATGTGTAGTTGTAGATTTGCTGCGGGACTCCAAATAAAAACAAGTCAAGTAATTTTTATTTGTATAGCACTTTTCACAACACACATCGTTTCAAAGCAGCTTTACAGAAAATCATGCATTAACAGAAAATTAAACTGTAATAACTATAAAGTCTTAGAGTCATCATTGTGTAGTTTGACTAAATATGATTGTAAATTGTGTATTAAAATTAATTAATTAAGTAATACTTGTATTTAGAACCCCAGTGAGCAAGCCGAAGGTTACTGTGTATGAATGTGACATCCAAGTGTCGCAAGACCTCAGCATTTCACTGTTTATTTGAAGGGGGCGTAAGTTGTAGTAGGCGCGCCTTGTAGTAGTCTTGCAAGACGAAGACAGACCCTTCTCATTTGATTAAGTGGTCCATCCAGCCAGGCAGACTCAGACTTAAGAGTAGCCATGGACACTCTGGCCCAGAGTGGCCCACCAAACCCAGCCCGCAACACACCACACCATAATACTCATTGATTTCATTTTCCGGCTCAATTTAAAATTTTTGTGTAAAAAAAAAAAAAAAAAAAAAAAAAATGGCTATTTCTATTGACTGTCATAGCTTTAAAACATATAAACCCACTGTAAATGTGATGAGTGGATTTTTTTTGAGAAAGCACTAAAAATAAGAACTTTATAGCTCAGACAAATAACATGTCCGAAAACTTTTTTTTCCAACATATACACCAATCAGCCACGACATTAAAACCACCTGCCTAATACTGGGTAGGTCCCCCTCATGCCACCAAAACAGCGCCAACCCGCATCTCAGAATAGCATTCTGAGATGCTATTCTTCTCACCACAATTGTACAGAGCGGTTATCTGAGTTACCGTAACCTTTCAGTCAGCTTGGACCAGTCTGGCCATTCTCTGTTGACCTCTCTAATCAACAAGGTGTTTCCGTCCGCAGAACTGCAGCTCACTAGATGTTTTTTTTTTTAAAAGTGTTTCTGGATCGTTCTGCAGACAAATCATTGCAAAAAACATCTTTCCAAGAACATTCAGTTGACAAAAAACTCCAGACAACATGAGTTTGGAAAATCATGTGATTTAGGAGCTTTTTACAGCTTTATACCGTGGGTGCCATTGAAGAGATGATAAGTCTATCCCTCACAGTCTCATTATCATTCCCATTAAAATCAAAGATGGCACTAGCGTGAATAAGGTCTGTTGTATTGGCTATACCTTACAGAGTTTATTGAACATTCGCTCTGTAATGGGGTCTGCGCAGACTTGTTGGAGCCCAGATCAGCCGCCTGTATCTCCTGTGGGATGGGCCAGTACTTGCGCAGAAGTGGGCCGCCCAAATTACCCAGCATCGGGAGAATGCCCGGTGCTCCCGATGGCCAGTCCGCACCTGCATCCAGCCCAACACAATAACATTGACTCAACCAATCCCGTGAGTTGGAGGCCGGACTATCGTTTTTTTTTTTTCGATCAACAGCAGACAGGGGTGTATTTGGAAAGCTGTTTGTTTGGGTTTTTTTTGTTTTCTTTTTTGTTTTGTTTTTATTTTTCTCCCCTTTTTCTACCCAATTTGTAATGCCCAATTCCCAATGCGCTCTAAGTCCTTGTGGTGGCGTAGTGACTTGCCTCAATCCGGGTGACGGAGGACGAATCTCAGTTGCCTCCGCGTCTGAGACCGTCAGCCCGTGCATCTTAACACGTGGCTTCTTGAGCGCATTACCACGGAGACATAGAACATGTGAAGGCTTCACACTATCCTCCACGGCATCCACGCACAACTCACCATGCGCCCTACCGAGAGCGAACCACATTATAGTGACCACGAGGAGGTTACCCCATGTGACTCTACCCTCCCTAGCAACCGGGCCAATTTGGTTGCTTAGGAGACCTGGCTGGAGTCACTCAGCACACCCTGGATTCGAACTCGCGACTCCAGTGGTGGTAGTCAGCATCTTTACTCGCTGAGCTACCCAAGCCCTGGAAAGCTGTTTGTAAACAAAGAACACATTTGTGCTAGTGCTGCAGATATTACGCATTTCAGCTTTAATGCTCATCTTTTACTCTTTTAAAAAAAATGTTTTTACACTAGCACAGTAGTGATTGTCAGTAAGTGAAAAAGAGAAAAAGAAATATGATATTGCACTACATGCCAGTTTTTTCGACCAAAATCACTGAAACGCACAATGTATCATAATTACGACTGCCATGCTTGAAAGTTGGAACTTCTGAGGAGGACTTAAAGGCAATAATTTGAAACTTTTTTGTTTCCTTTTGCCTTATTGTCATTGGAACGCAAGGCGCAGAGGTGTGTGAATTTTGCCTGCAGCTAGCCTGGTGGGTTTGCAACGGGAACATGCTGGAAAGAAGTGTTCTCCAGAGAGATGAGTCACCGTGTTTTATTTGTCGCTAGATGCTACAGCTATACAACTTTCAGCTCTCTGCCTCTTTGCCATCCCAAATGTTTGTTGTCGTTGTTCTAGTCTGTTGTATTGCCTTGAATAATTGACACCGAGTTTGTTTCAAAATGGTGGGGGGATATATCCATGTCGTCTTTAAGTGTTTGAAGTTGTGTTGTGTGCTAGCCTTAAGCAGCAGCACCAGGCCTCCCCACAGTCGAATTGCAGCTTGCTTTCTAAGCCTTTTCCTCTCATTTTGTTGCTGTAAAGGTCTAGTTAGACTCTGATCCACCCTCTGAGACTCTGTTGCTGAAGGAGGCTATGATTGGGGCCTTACCACTATTTTTGTTATTTTTCTTCAGGTACTGTTCGTTCTCCTTGCTATACAGGGAATAGAATGATTTGAGATGCTTTTGGATTTTTTTGCAGCATGTTAAACTCAGTAAAAGCTGAATGTGCACTTTAATTGCAGATTTAGACAAGTCATAATTCTTACATGATTCACCCAGGTGGAAATATTATTGCTTCGAGGTTGCTCTTCCAGAGTTCAGGAGACCTAATGGAGTTTTCTGTTGTGTTTAATTTAAAGTTTATATTGAAACACTTTCTCCTATCCCAGCTTAACATGCAGAAACAAGAACAGGTAAGCCATTTGTAGGCTGATTACCCTGAAAATGGTTAACACTGTGGTGCTATAAAAAATGTCTCTGTTCAACTATCCTGATTTTACAATCCGTATTTTATTTAATTTATTTTTTTTTTATTTATTTTTTTTTTGCGAATTTGGGGATACTGCATAAAAAATGTACCAATATAAAAATACAATCTCCAAAATGCACTTAAAAATGTATACTCGAGGTGGATAAATGTTTTATTTGATAAGAAGACATGCACATTTACTACGATTGAAAACAAATGTGCCAATTTCCCCAGAAGTGGCAATTTTGTTCTCTTGAACAAATGGGATAAAACTTCTTTGTTTGCAAATTGTTTCTAAGATATTTAGATTTTTTTGCAAACATTAAATTAGTAACTTGGATGGAAACAAGACTAGTGTCTCAACAAATGGCACGAGTTTGGAGAGGGGCCAATTTGTTTGGTTGACCAGTGGAAGATGGGGAGTGCAAATACTCAAAATCTGTTAGAAAACAGTTATACACTCACTTAGCACTTTATTAGGAACACTATAGTCGAAATAAAGTGCCCAACAAGGTCTTCTGTTGTTGTGTCCCATCCGCCTCAAGGTTGGACGTGTTGTGCACTCTGAGATGTTATTCTGCTCAATACAATTGTACAGAGTGATTATCCGAGGTACCGTAACCTTTCAGTCAGCTCAAACCAGTTTTGCCATTTTCTGTTGACCTCTCTTATCAACAAGGTGTTTCTGTCTGCAGAACTGCAGCTCACTGGATGTTTTTTGTTTTTGGCATCATTTGGAGTAAATTCTAGAGACTGTTGTATGTGAAAATCCCAGGAGATCAGTAGTTACAGAAATACTCAAACCAGGCCATCTGGCACCAACATTCATGCCACAGTCAAAATCACAGAGATCACATTTTTTTCCCATTCTGATGGTTGATTTGAACATTAACTGAAGCTCCTGACCCGACGATTGGCTAATTAGATAACTGCATGAATACGTGGGTGTACAGATGTTATTAATATAGTGCTAAGTCAGTGTATTTTTCAATTATGTTTGGTGGTGTAGATTTTACACACTTCAGGTAGAAACATTGATTTAGATGTTGTGAAATTAATGTGAATAGCATAGCTAAAATAATTGAAAGAATTTAATGAAAATATTTTTGAGTTTACATTGAAATCTTGAGGTTTTTGATTCCAGACTTTGTTATCTGGGCCGCAGTTTGAAACATTTTTGAGATCTCTTCTGAAACTCTAGTGGAGACACAATGTAAGATTACTGCAGTCTTTTTCTCAGATCATTTCACAGTAATTGTTTGCTCAGCAGTACATCAGAGAAACAGGAAACTTAAAAGTCTATATTTGCTCTCCAATTAATCTGTTGTCAAGTTGAAAAAGTTGAGATATTAAAGAGCTTTCTTTTGTTATGTGTCTTTCTTATGGTCAGTCATGTATTTCTGCAAGTAAACACAGCAGTAATTCTTCTTGTTGGGGCTTAAACCATTAATTTTACATAAAAAACATAATTTATTTGCTAATACACATATACAACCTGATCTCATAAAAAATGATGTGACTGTGGCGACATTTTTGCAATGCTCCATCAGTTGAGCTACTGCACAATTTGATCACATTTGAACAGGCTTGTAAATGTAGTTGGCTATATAATGCAAATGTTAAAATGTATGGCCTAAGTCATGTGCTATAGGAAGAGTGTTTTGATGTTATAAGATAGCATTGTGTGAGGAACAGGGTGAAAAGTAAGTGTTTATGAACTGATACAGTTCAATCGTGATTTGTGTGAAAGTGAATTAAATGTCATTTTTTTGTTGCGCCTCTAGGGTTCATTTCACCAAGAAACTGCCGCATTATGTACAATGAAGCATGTAAAAATTATTTAGCAAAAATGTAGGTATAGGAACATGATTTTATGAGACCAGGTTGCTGACACACTCGCACAGCACCACAAAAACCCGAAGTTGCAGTTAGATAGGGAAGGACAAGAACAACCTTTCACAGTCATGTTTTCTAGATCATGTTGGTGACCTCAGCTGTAAAGATGTCTACTAGATTTGGTTTAATGGTCTTCGCTTTTCTTGGTGAGAAAGAAAGAGGTTGCAACATCCAACATCCAGAGCTATTTCCTTGAGAGAAAAAATAATTAAAAGTTGACAAGGCTCTGATGTCTTTGTGCGTGTTAATAATGCTTTTGGTGAAAAAACTCAGATAATTTTTGATTGGCCCTGCATGGAACTTGTTTAATTTATCAGGCCTTAGGAGATAATAATATTAAAACAGACAGTATGTGTCGCCCCTGTACAGTGCATGTGGAAAATAATGTCTTTTACTTGACATTGTGTGAAAAATCATACACCACTATTATTGTACGAAAAAAACACAGAACCCTATTAGGTAGCATCCTTTGTGTTTGTCAGAATTAATCATGTAATTAATGCATGATTTTGACGTATTCTCTAATATCCTATACTTGAACTATAATAAGATTATGTAATCTTGACAAAGAAATTGCCAAAGGGGTATATCATTCTGAAAATATAAATTCCAGGAGTCATGCATTCCCAAGGAGCATTTGTTATTGACTGTTTATAATTGAGGTGGCATCGAAAGACATTCAGATTGAGGACACTATATGAATGATTATTAGTGGTGCTTGTTAAGGCAAGAATCATTATTATTATTGTTCACTTTACATAGGTGAATGCTTTGGCTAATGCATTGCTACTGTGGGGGTCCCTTTGAACGTATACATGCGCTTATTGCCTTGCTATGGTGGTAACAAACCTCAAGGGGGCAATAGAGATACCTTCAAATCTAGGGTTGGAAACTAAGAACTGGTTCTTTTTCAGAACTAGTTCCATTTCCTAAAAAATACAGAAACTAATATTTTCATGACTTTCAGTTCTGCTAATGGTTCCTGAATGCGCATTCTTGTACTGATGCAGATGGGACCCCATGCTAAGATACTCTAACACCGGTATTGATTCAGCAGCGCAAAACACTTCTTAGGAGCCGGTTCTTGTGAATCTACAGCGTGGAAAATACAGTGCGACCAGTGTGATTCCCGAATCACACAGTCTGATTCCTAAATAAATGACTTATGAGCTGTTTTTTTTTAATCTACAGCACAAAAAATATAGCACAACCAGCGTAGTGTGATTCCCAAATCAATGACTCTTATAGTGTGAGCTGGTTCTTTTAAATCTACAGCACAAACAATTTAGCGCGACAAGTATAGTCTGATTCCTGAACGAATGAATCTTAATGGGCGCTCTTTATGATACTCCAGCGTGTTGTTTTTGTGTTGTTACTGTGTTTTGTTTTGTGAAAAATATAGCACGACCAGTGTAGCACAACCGATTCCTGAATAAATGACTCTTATGAGCTGTTTCTTTTAAATCTACAGGTCCAATTTTTTTTAGCACGACCAGTGTAGTCTGATTCCCGAACGAATGACTCTTATGAGCCATTTTTATTATTACTTAATTTTATCTACAGCGCAAAAAATAAAGTGTGACTAGTGAAGTCCGATTCTCAAAAAAATTTTATGAGCAGTTTTTTTTTTTTTTTTAATATTATTTTTTTTATCTACAGCATGAAAAATATAGCGAGACCAGTGTAGTCCTATTCCCAAACAAATGACTCATTTGAGCCAGTTATATGTTCCACCACAACAGCAGGGTAAGGTTAGGGTAAAGGGTAGGGATTTGTTCAAATTCCAATGTATTTGGATCAAATACTGTCATGCTGGACCAGCAATTAACCCTATCCCTAAAGGCCAAAGTAGACTTTGGTTGTCCGCATTGCTGATCGCTCTACAATGTGCTTGCGTCGAACGTGTTTGTACTCGTTTGCGGTCAGAAAAGTATACTTTAAAAGACAATGCGGTTGACCGGGTGCAATCCGATCTGAAATGCAAAAAAATTAAGTATACTTGGGCCTAAACCCTACAAATCCAACTTCAGCATACACAGTAACTCGTCCAGCTCTGTTTGTTTAAGGACATGAATGATTCCTTTGGTTTGATGAGAGCTATTACTTTCCTAAGCAATTGGATTTTTCTGGAAGACAATAAAACAGGCGAAAAAAAATCACATAGACTTTTATGGAAGGAAGTGCCTGAGGCATATCTAGGGTTTTGACTTGGGCCAGTAAGCAACCACTCAGAACACCCAAGCACTGGCACTGGGACTGTGGCGGTGGCTTAAGCATGGGCAAGCATCACAGATCTTGTTTCAAATTGAAGCACAAAGGCATTTTAGGACTAAAATTTTAAACCCATTAATCTTAGACCAATTTTTTTTTTCATATTTAAGAATATTAGAGCACAACATTGGAGTCTGTTGTGTGAGTTGACTGTGTTTTATTGTGCTAGCTTTTCCATGCCTTCTTCTAAATGTCATGTGCTGAAATTCACTAAATATGTGCTGCTCTTTTCAAACGAAACAAATGTGCAACTATCGCGCCTTTTTCAATTACAGGAAATATAATTCTTTGAAATGCCTAAAAGTGCAAAGAAAGAGCAGGTTTGATTCTGAATTATTCATACACAATGAGAAACATATGGCTCTGTTTTTCTGACCTTTAGCACCGGTGTTGTATGATTCTTTATCATCTGTCTAATGTACGCCGCTTGCCTAAAGGCATACTGTGTTTTGTGGGCACTTGTGTTGAGTTATTTGATTTAATAGTTTGAGGATGGACTCTTCTACACTTTTAAAGCTTTACTTACAGTTGCAATATTAATTTATTGCATTCCTGTGCAGAAGTTTGAGTTTCTTGTTAGGGCTTTTTGTGTAGTGACTTTGGTAAAGTTGGTAGCTCCTTCTAAATTCAGTAAGTTATGATTGGATAGGGACTCCTGCTGGAAGAGTAGTGAATTATTGAGTATATTGTTGAAGATGTCAGATGGCCCATACTGGAGGTTTTATTAGCTCTAGGACTTGTTACACTCAGGGTACCTTTGAAAACAGCTAAGGGAGAACTCTGTTATGGGTTCCACCCATAGGAAAGGAAAAATCACAAATGAGCTCTCTTTACATGAAAATCAACATGAAATCAAAACTGACCCTGTTCACTTGCATAATGCTTTTTTCTGGTCTTATTGTGTGTGATTCAATGGTGCACAAAAACATGTGATGGATAACCAATAGTGGACAGTTTTAGTGTGTCTATTTTTAAGATTTATTTAGTAACTTGGTCTATTTTCTTGGTCTTTAGTCTATTTTTTGTTTTTGTCCGTCTCTCACCACAGTTCTCTTCGGCCAGTTTATGTTGTTCCAGACGACCCCTAATGATGTGTTGGAAATCTTTGACGGACCTTCTACGGATTCTCCCCTCCTCACCTCGATCTATGGCTCTCACTCAGGTAAAAGGCTTTGTTTACCACCGTTATGTGAGAGCATCTAAAGGCCAGTCTGCCGAGACGAGGCAACTTTAAAAATCATGGACTGTGGCAGTCAGTTTTCATTTCTGACAGCGGTTCTGCTGCGGTGACTGCCATGTTTTGCCATTTTTTTTCATTAAAACCTGGAATTAAAAAGAAAGTTTTAGGTTTACCGAACATCATAAACTATGAAAAGTATTTAGCTTTTATTTTTGGACCCCATTGTAAATATGTTGTTTGTGTACTTCAGACTCATATTTTATTTTAACCCTATACTCTTTTAACCATTTGTAACTGCAGACAGATAACAAAACTGTTTTACTGTTTTTATTCTCGCCTCCCCAAATTTCTATTCTCAAAGGAGAACCATTGCCGCTGAGCTCTGCAAATGAAATCACCATCAAGTTTAAAACCGAGGGGCCAAACACGGCCAAAGGCTTTCATTTTGTCTATCAAGGTATGCACTTTTCAACTAATCTCAAGTAAACTCAAATCAACAGCATGTTCAGAATAGCATACTACTGTGCTACACATTATATTTTTGCAGTATGTACTGTGTGCACAGTATGTCCATTTTCTGTATGCATGGAATACCCGGAAGACCTTCTACATTTAACAATGCGCAGTATGCACTGTGCAGAATACTTTGTCCAAAAATGACCCTCCATTTGCAGTGTGACGAAGAACCAGGAAGTGATATAAATTGTAATTTGTCTTGCTCGACTCTAACATTTAAGAAGTTTTACACCGAATTGGATTAAAATACAAAATAACAGATGGTTCTATTAAAATAAATATTTTTAAAAATAAATATTTTTAGGGATGTCCCGATACCGATACTGGTATCGGAATCGGATCCGATACCATGCTCATGTACTCGTACTCATGTTCGTAAAAAATGCTCAGATACAAAAAAAAAAAAAAACGATACCATCTTAAATACGAATGTCATTACATCAACACTCAGCGCACAAATTAAAATCACATTATGTCCTATTAAGATTATTTCACAGCAAAAGCTGTGATGTAATGAGATAAATATATAATTTGCATGTGTGGCGCGCTTCAAATGAAGCACTTGTGAATGTGCGGGGACAGTGTTGTGCTGACGCTAGCTGCACGTACCTTTTAAAGCTCCTCCTTGGCTCATACATGGAAAACGCTTCACTGGCTCTGTTTCTAGCAGATGACAGTGAACAGAGAGCAAATTCACGTAGTAGCGCGAGGCACAAACAGAGTACATACGTTTTTTTATTAAATAGCAGCCTTTGCGGTCACATAGCGCAAATGAGTCCGCCCGTGAAATAGAGTCCCGTGGGGGTGACTGTTTGTTATCGCGTTGGCTTTGAAATGGTGAAAAGCACTATAGATATGACAATAACTTGACTGGTTTCACATTGTTAATGAACACGTTTATTAAAAAAAAATAAACATTTAGCTAAATGTTCTTAAATGTACTCAGACTTGCTTAGGACACAATTATTTTCCATCATAATAGCTGGTGTGCATATACAATTGTAAGGTGTGTAAATATGTGAAATATTTTGTAGTACTGTGGTTCAGTAGGCTAATTCTGTGGCACATATTGCCAAATGTAAGCTAACTGAAAAACAAACAGAACAAGAAATGTTTAATTTTACACTCTATACCTGTGGTAATATACTATTATGTGTAACATTTGATCTAAAAGTCATTAAATGTCGTATTTACAAAGTTATATTGAAATACATCATAAAAGGATTTTGTAGGATTTCTACTTAGGCAGTGAATATTGTACTCATTAAAAGTTCTATGAGCCAATGGAATCGCTAGGAATCGCTATGACATCAGACGCGGACCCGTTTTCACGGGCTGACTCATTTGATTATGACATCAGCTTTTCTGGACTGAAAAGCTGCTGTCATAACACAGAAACAATTCAAATTAAATGCTCCGTCAAAATAAAAGCTCAATTTAAATGAAAAAAGCATGGCAGAAATATATCACTACTGTATAGTTATGTAATATTAACTGTATTACTACTACTACTAACAATAATAACAATAAATCAATAGTAATTGTATTATATTTAAGCAATATCTCACATCTATGCAGCACTTTATTTGACAAAATATAACTCCAGTGTTGGATTTTAGATTGTGCTGTGAGGTTTTGTATAAAAGCACTTCATTAAATAAAAAAATAAAAAAATAATAAAAATACAAATACAATATTATGTTGAAAACTGTTATATTTTCATTTGATTAAAGTTTTTTTTTTTTTTTTTTTTTTCAATTTGGAATGCCCAATTCCCAATGCACTCTAAGTCCTCGTGGTGGCATAGTGACTCGCCTCAATCCGGGTGGCAGAGGACGAATCTCAGTTGCCTCCACATCTGAGACCGCCAATCCGCGCATTTTATCACATGGCTTGTTGAGCGCGTTACCACGGAGACCTAGCGCATGTGGAGGCTCACGCTATTCTCCGTGGCATTCACGCACAACTCACCAAACGCCCCACCCAGAAAGAGAGCCACATTATAGCGACCATGAGGAGGTTAACCCAGCATGACTCTACTCACCCTTGCAACCGGGCCAATGGGTTGCTTAGGAAGCCTGAGGTGTGGTAGTCAGCATCTTTAATTGCTGAGTTACCCAGGCCCCCAGTTTGATTAAAGTTTTAATACATTTTTTTTTTTGCAACAGTTTTAGTGATAAAATTTTAATAAAATCTTGATATGGATTTCAGAAAAAAAAAAAAAAAAAAAAACAGGTATCGGACTCAGTTTCAGCGAGTACCAAAAATGAAGTATTGGTACTCGTTTTATAAAAAAAATACGGTATTGGGACATCCCTATACATTTTATTTATTTATTTATTTATTTCCAAGATGATCAAACTGGATACCTTAAGTTTTGCTGAATTAAACGTAGTAAATATAACTAAGTTAAGTTCAAGTGGCAAAAATGTAGCACACTAGTGTTTGAAATGTGAAAGTGCTTGAAAGTGTTTTTAATTGTTGCACACTATTTTCCATACTATGTTTTAAATAGTAGGCACTAGGCAGGCAGGATCCAGTATATACTGTGCAGTAAGCAATATGCTAGTATTCTATTCAAAACATGCAAACACTGCTTTTTGAAACATTTAATTTTGCAAATTGCATGCTGTTTTACATTCTATTTTTAAATAAATAGTAAACTGCAGTATACAGTATATACTGTTCAGTGTGCAGTAAGCAGTATGCCAGTATTCCATTTTGAACACATTACTCTACGGGATAAAATGTTTGATTTTATATGTTGCATACTGTTTTACATACTATTTTAAAAATGTAGGCAGTATACAATAAGCAGTATTATTTCATTCCAAACACGTAACTTTACTGTTTGTAACGTTTATGTTTACATACTGCGTACTGTCACATACTATTTACATAAACAGTAGTTAGTATACAGTAGACTATATACTATGCAGTGTGCAGTAAACAGTATTCTAGAATTTCATTCAAAACACGACTCCATCCGAACATATTGACTCTACCTCTTGAAACGTGTATTTTTGCATATTGCATGCTGCTTTACATAGTATCCCTTTTCAACTCTGAGGACTTTTTGGGCTACCACCTGCAATTTTTCACATTCAAATGTAAAAGCTCACCATTTACACATACTGTGGACTAATTTCCAAAAATTGGTCTCATTTTTTCAGAAACCCTCACTGAAAAGGTAAAAAATAATGTAGGCAGTATACACTATATACTATACAGTATGCAGTAAAGAGTACACTAGCATTCTGTTCTGAATATGTGATACTAATGTTTGTAACATTTGTTTTTATATATTGCATACTGTTACACACAGTTACAAAAAAACTTTAGGCAGCAATCAGTACAAGTAAACAGTACACTAGTATTCCATTCTGAACACATTTTTAAAAACCACATCCTGACAATTTCTTCTCTCATTTCTCTAGCTGTTCCAAGGACCAGTGCTTCTCAGTGTAGCTCGGTGCCTGAGCCTCGCTATGGGAGGCGCATTGGGAATGACTTTGGATTGGGCACGGCTGTGCTGTTCGAGTGTAACCCAGGTTACACTCTGCATGGTGCCAGTGCCATCAGGTGTGAGGCCGTGCCCAACTCTCTTGCCCAGTGGAACGGCACTGTGCCATCATGTGTCGGTACGTACACCCCCATCCATCTTTCTACTCATTACTGCCCCCAACTTTTGGGGATGACCTTTGGCATGGACGTCAACTATGGAAGGCGACTAAGCTGAAATAGAGGCTTTTTTCCAAAACCTAGCTGCCTACGCAGGCAGAATTGTAAGACACACAGGTGCAAAACAATGGCTGTTCCACGAGTTAGGGATCATTATGTTGCTTTCAAGAGCTGTAATTTTGTCCAAATTCTAGTTGCTACCTACTGTATGTAGATCTTTCAAAATCTGTCACCAATGAGGTTCCATGATGGTTAGAATGCTGCTTTAGAATGTAGCTGCCTATGTAGGCAATAGACAACAATGCAGCTCACTATGTTTAGGAACCGAGCCTGAGAGATTTGTTTTTTATTAAAAATCGATGTGCCGGGAGCTAATGGATATAGGAGCATTCACACAGCATGGAGGGGCCTACGAAATGCAATTTCGAGCAAATGTGAATCTCAGGCAAATCTCTTGATGCAACTTGACAGAATACTTTCCACCTAGCTGTGTCCTCATGCAGTTTAATAGAAATGTTCCTATGAGAGAATCAACAGGTGCTACAAGCAAAGCTACAATCCTTACGGTCTCAGCAACCAATCAATATGGTATCATTTTTTGAGCATAAAGGGCAATCATAGTCATGATTTTGTAATAAAGGGCTCATATCATATTTTCCCTCTGAGGTATACCTGTTAGTCAAGGTTTCTTGCACCAAAAACGGCCATAATAAATTTGTTCATGACCATTTTCCACCCTCTCTCTGATGCGAAGAAATAAATAGGGTGAGTTTTGCTGTTGTGCCTCAATATCTAATATATAAATGCCCTTTTTGCATGCAAAATAAGTATAAGTGATTTGCTGTGCTCATACACAGGTTGCAGGTTTGCTGTTCTATCCAATATAGTTTTTAACTGCCCTACTGTTCAATAACAGCCTGTTTGCAAAGCCTGCATTACATTGTGACAGATTGACTGCATCCGAATATGCATACTTCCCTATTAAATAGTATGCTCAAACAGTATACCACTGGAGTAGCTTGTCCAAATCCTCAGTATTTACTAAGCAAGTAAGCGAGAAGCTGGAGACTTTAGATTCAAAATGGTGGATTAAAAAAACAGCTCTTTCCAACTGTAAGTGCTATATATACAGTACCAGTACAAAACAGTTCTTCCTTGTGCTTAAATTGTGCTTGTTTCACAAAGCATTTTCACGGTTGTTGTTATTATGTCATATATTTGGGCTAGTATAGGGCAACGTGTTAGCAACATCTAGCTTCTTCATGCTAAACATGCTAGCAACATGCTACATACTAAAACATGCTAGCATTGCATAGCTACATACTAAGACATGCTAGCAACATGCTAGCAATGCTTAGCTACATGCTAAAATATGCTAGCAACAGACTAGCATTGCCTAGCTACATGATAAAACATGCTAGCAACATGCTAGAAATGCTTAGCTATATGCTAAAACATGCTAGCAACAGGCTAGCATTGCCTAGCAACATGATGAATTATCCTTGCAACATGCTAGCATAGCTTAGCTACATGCTAAAACATGTTAGGAACATGCTAGCAATGCTTAGCTATATGCCAGAGCAACCTAGCTACATGCTAAAACATGCTATCTATCTATCTCTCTGTCTGTCTGTCTGTATGACTTTAAAACTCCAAGCTTTTAAACTTTTGTAAACTTTCAGACAAGACTTTTTAAAGCCAACATAAAGTTTGTCTACAAATTTTTCATTCTAGTTACAAATGCAGTTTGTACTCTGACAGTATGCCGTTTCGGACGTGGGTATTCTGTGCTCAAATACTGTATGCCACATAAACTCTTTAACCTAGTTAAAAATATACTCCAGCTTCTCTTTTCCATGTGTCTCCATACAGTATATTACTCTTTTTCGGTAGCTAAATTCGAAAAACTGGAATAATAATAGGCCTGTTTTCTTTGTCTGGCGTTTTGGAATAATAGTATCTATCCTAATTCCTCACTGGTTGGGCCATGTTTCTGAACACCTGCAGTTCACACTGAACATGTTTTTGCATCTGTCCACGCTGTTCTTCAGTTGTTTTCCTTTGTAATAAGGTGCTAAAGTGCTAAATGGATGTTTTTGACCACTACATTATGTCTCACTCTTCTGTCTTTTTAGTGTCAAGTTGAAAAGAACTTCAGCTGTTAAAAACAAGTTTTGAGACGTGAACTTTTTAAATAAACTCTTGATATGGATTTCAGAAAAAAAAAAAATCTTGTATCTTCATTGTATCTTCAGTGTGAACAGCTTCTAACAGGCAACAAGTCTAGGCATGTAATTTAGGTTTAGTTTAAACCGTTTATGGCTTTTCATCAATTAAATAACACTGTTAATGCCATTTACTTGACTGTAGCTTGGTTATTATTGTTTATTAAAGCTTTTAGAAAAGACCAAAAACTAGCAGTGAAAAAACTGATTTCATGTATTCTTTTAGTTAAATGTTCTGCTCTATTGGTAATGCTGCTTCTAGCTTTTTTAATGCAAGAACACGTTCTGTGTGAACAACCCTTAAGAGGTGTCATTGTTTGGGGGTTTCTGACATCAGAAATTCACAGAAAAAATCAAGATCACAGAAAATTCATTTTTCATGGTTTGACATCTGTGACCGCATATTCAATTTTAATGCACCAAGATGTTAAGTTCCCCTTCTGTCACTCACTCGACGTTGTGTCGATGTAGTGACACTAGGGGTCACCCTTGGGAGCCCCAAACACCTCAGATCTTTGAGAAAAGGCCAATGAGAATTGGCGAGTGGAATTTGCATGCCACTCCCCCGGACATACGGGTATAAAAAGAGCTGGCTCACAACCACTCATTCAGATTTTTTCTTCGGAGTCGAGCGGTTGTACTATCAGCGAGCTGAATACTACTGCTGTTCCATTCACCTCTTATGAAGCGGATGCTGTTGGATATACGGCGCATTTCCAGCGGCTTTCTCTCATTCTGCACGACAAGTGCAGATTTCGCCCCTGGGCGCTTCGACAGCGCTAAAAGAGTGTATATTCCTGCTAAAGAGTATATTTTCTCTATTAGAGCACACACATTGACGTTGAACATCTTTTTAAAGACGCGTCTTTATAAAGATGCCTTTCTGTCATTGTGTGATTCCTGGATGCGGTCGCTATCTCTCCCCTTCCGACGGCCACAGGCACTGCCTCACGTGACTGGGCAGAGATCACACTGAGGCAGTGTTCATGGATGGTTCATGTTCTCATTGCGAGAATATGACCATGGCAACGTTGCGGTCGCGGCTTTCCTTCTTCCGGGGGAAAGCCACTCTAGCCGCCCCCCACGCCTCGCCTTTAACCTCCGGGTGCGAGGACGGCCTGGCTGGCGCTGGAGGCGATTTGGGGGCTTCAATGGGCACGGCTCTGCCAGGTAAATCCACGCGGACCTCCCATTCCCCAGCATGTTCGTTTGCCCCCGGCGAGAGGAGACCAGCTCGCCCCAGGGACAGCTTAGTGTCCCTTTCGGAGCTCCGTAGCAGGATAAGTGCTCGATCGCTGCATCGGAGAGCGTACTGGCGATGTTAGACGCCGAGGACTCGACTGGGCTGCCACCTTCGGGTCGGCCCGCCCAGTCTGAGTCTGATGGCGAGATGACCGCCATGCTTGCCTGGGCCGCAGCATGTGTCGGGTTGGAGTGGAACCTTCCACAATCCCCTGAGCCCTCGTGGCTAGACAATTGGTTCCTGGGTTCAGGGCTCCGCTCACAGCCACGCCACCCCCCCCGGTCCCTTTCTTCGACGAGCTGACGAGGTCGTGGAGGGCACCTTTTTCTGCCAGAAAACCGACCTCCCAGCTCATCCACTCTCACTACCCTTGATGGCGGGGCAGCCCAGGGGTAATATGGAGGTCCCTCATGTGGATAAGGTGGTTGTGGTGCACCTGTGGCTGAATCTGGTCGAGATGAGGGACGCGGACAAGGTTCGCTTTCTCAACGCCCCCATCTCCCAGATCGGCCTGGGAGGTTCGATGACACCGTCAAGGAATTTTCGCCCAGCAGTTCTCAGTGGTGAGGAAGCAGACGGAGGCTATACAAAACATCTTGCCCCGTCAAGATCCCATATCCCGTCTGCTCACCGAGGGCGTCCCCCTGCAGCGGCGAAAGCCCAGGCGGCTCCGCCTCAGCCCAAGCCCAGTTCTTGGCCCCAGCGTAGAGCCCCCCACAGGAAGCTGATGCACCCCGCCTCATGGGCTGGCACGAGGACACGAAAGGCTCCTAAGCACCCCTGAGACAGACGACCCAGGGAGCGAGATGTCTGCTGAAAACTCAGAGCTGGTATCCAGACCACTCCATCCCCTGGTGGAGGGCCGGGAGGTAAATACTTGGTTTCCTTTTCTTTTATGTTCGCCACACCCCGAACGGGCTGCGGTACCCACATTCTCAAAAGAGCAGTTTCCTCACTCCCTGGGTCACATAGCCAGTGTTTACAATCGCCGTTATCACGGCAACTGGGCACTGAGCACCAGCGACTTAGACGGTGCGAACGTGGGCCCCCTGCCTTTGCGCGTCCGGTCGCACCACACTCACACCCGTGGCCAGGTGGTTGTGACGGACTACAAGGATGGTCAAAAAGTCCCTCCTCCCCCGTCGCTTACCCCCCGACGCCGGGTACATGGAGCAAGGTAAGTGCTTCGTGGGTCCCCTCAGCTCAGCCACGAGTTCGAGACGAAGCGAGGCCCCACCCACAGGTACGTTAAACGCGATCGTCCCCTTAGTGCCCCTCGCCCGGAGCTTGAGAGCATGGCTAGTGCTTTCCAACCCGTCGCAGTGGTTGGCCAGGACCATCCGACTCGGCTACGTGATTCAGTTCGCCAGGCGCCCAACCTGGTTCAGCAGCGTCCACTTCACTTTGGTGAGGGGCGAGAATGCCGCCACCTTGCTTGTGGCCCTGGGGGCTGCACAAATATGCGTTCCCCCCAGTAAGCCTACTTGCACAGACCCTGTTCAAGGTCAGGGAGGACGAGGAGCAGGTCACCCTCGTGGCCCCGTATTTGCCCACCCAGACTTGGTTCTCAGACCTCACGCTCCTCGTGACAGCCCCTACCTGGCGAATTCCCCTGAGGAAGGACCTTCTTTCTCAGGGACGGAGCACCATCTGGCACCCGCGCCCAGACCTCTGGAACCTCCACATCTGACCCTTGGACAGGATGCGGAAGACCTAAGTGGCCTACCACCAGCAGTGATATACACGATCACTCAGGCCAGAGCTCCCTCCACGAGGCAGCTTTATACCCTGAAGTGGCGTTGGTTCGCGAATTGGTGTTCTTCCCGAGCTGAAGACCCTCAGAGATGTGCAGTCGGGTCAGTACTTTCCTTCCTGCAGGAGAGGCTGGAGGAACAGCTGTCCCCCTCCACCTTGAAGGTGTATGTGGCCGCCATAGCAGCACACCACGATACAGTGGACGGTAAGTCCTTAGGGAAGCACGACCTGATCATCAGGTTCCTGAGAGGCGCCCAGAGGTTGAATCCTCCTAGGCCACACCTGTTCCCCTCATGGGATCTCTCCGTGGTCCTCCTGGGCCTTCGCGGAGCCCCCTTTGAGCTGCTAGAGTCAGTCGAGCTGAAAGCCCTCTCCTTGAAGATGGCCCTCCTGATTGCGCTCACCTCCATCAAGAGGGTCGGGGACCTGCAAGCGTTCTCTGTCAGCGATACTTGTCTGGAGTTCGGTCCGGGTGACTCTCACGTAATCTTGAGACCCCAGCCGGGCTATGTGCCTAAGGTTCCCACAACTCACTTCAGGGATCAGGTGGTGAACCTGCAAGCACTGCCCCAGGAGGAGGCAGACCCAGCCCTGTCGTTGCTGTGTCCGGTGTGTACTTTGCGCATCTACTTGGATCGCACGCAGAGATTTAGATGCTCTGAGCAGCTCTTTGTCTGCTTTGGGGACAGCGGAAGGGGAACGCTGTCTCCAAACAGAGGCTTGCCCACTGGATCATGGATGTCATCGCTATGGCATACCAGGCCCAGGCCGTGCCCGCCCCTTCAGGAATACGAGCACACTCCACAAGGAATCTGGCATCCTCGTGGGCACTGACCCATGGCACCTCTCTAGCAGACATCTGCAGGGCAGCGGGCTGGGCGACACCCAATACCTTCACGAGTTTTTACAATCTCTGGGTTGAGCCGGTTTCATCCCATGTTCTGTCAGGTACGAACAGGTAAGTTCGGGAATACGGACAGCTGGCCGGGTGTATCGCTTGCGTATAGCGCCTTTCCCCTCCAAAGAGGTGAAGATGTGTGCTTCTTTTCCCATGCGAGTTCACGAACCCGTGAACCCTGGATGTCCTTCCTCCCTAGCCCTGTGGCTCGCTAATTCAGTGGAGGAATTCACAGCTCGAACCAGTACGTGTGCTAATATGCCCTTACTGAGGTAGGTGCTCCACAGGTGACAGTTACTCTGGTAACCCCCTGTGATATATTTTCTGCAGTATGGTCTCCCGGTCAGTAGACCTGCGTTTCTTTCAGGTAGGACCTACCACCGCGCCTCTTCCATGTGCGGCTCTGAGCCCACATGACGTGCTTGCCACATGTTACCTCCCCTCCGGGCAGGATGTGGTCTCCGCGGGGTCTTTTCCACCTGAAAGAATAGGATAGGAAAAGAACACCTCCCCCGGTGCATATATTGAGCGTTACAATGGCCCCAGCCGAATAACTGAATACTTTGCAGCTGGCGCGGCCTACTTCCATACTAGATATACTAGATATGTCTCTCCCCCCCCCACCTCCAGGGATGTGGGGAACTATACAATGTTTTTTGGGGCATTGGGAGAGGCTACGTGCAGACCGGTGCACCTGTTACTACGCACACAGCAGCTTGCTTGCACCTGCACTGGCAGTCCACGTAACATGGTTCAGCTAGTTGTGGTGTTCCGTATAGGGACCCCTAGTGTCACTACATCAACACAACGTCGAGTGAGTGAGAGAAGGGGAACGTCTCGGTTACTGTCATAACCTCCGTTCCCTGATGGAGGGAACGAGATGTTGTGTCCCCCCTGCCACAATGCTGTACTACCCGCTGAAATGGGCGGGACCCTGTCTCGGCTCCTCAGCACAAAACCTGAATGAGTGGTTGCGAGCCAGCTCCTTTTATACCCGTATGTCCGGGGGAGTGGCATGCAAATTCCACTTGCCAATTCTCATTGGCCTTTTCTCAAAGATCTGAGGTGTTTGGGGCTCCCAAGGGTGACCCCTAGTGTCACTACATCGACACAACGTCTCGTTCCCTCCATCAGGGAACGGAGGTTACGACAGTAACCGAGACGTTTCTTGACAACCAAAAGCAGCTTAAAGTTAGAGTAATGATCTATATTATTTGGCTCCAGAATTGTCTATTTCACATTATTAATTAATTAATTAACTATTTATTAAATGCAATTTTATAATTTTGCTTTTGACATATTTTTATAAACTGAATAATTCACTCGAGGCTTTTGCTTTTAAGGGTGTTTTATGCACTCCAGTGTTTCCCACAGGATTTTTATGAGACTGTGGTGGGTGGACCTCAGACCTTGTACATTTAAAGTTAAATGCATCAATCTGGTGCACTTTGAGAGCAAAATTAAAAGGCTAGATCTTTGTGCTAGCTTTGTGCTCTTGTAAACAAGACTGGCTGGGAGTGAGACATGCTTTGCTGAAGCAACGGTGCAAAATACAACGTTAGAGATCTTTTATGCTATTATGAGAAGTGTAAAAATATTTTTGGTTCATTATGAAACTGTCTTGGTAATTAATGGGAAAAACTGCACTCTAAAATTACTTTAACACAAGGCCTAGAGAGGCTTTTTGGTTTAATAACCTGTATTAAAGCATTTATGTATACCCGGGTATCATGTTTGCATTTGTAAATTCCTGTCAGAAATAAGTAAATTGGAAACCAGCAAATCTTTCCTTCAATGCAGTCTTTTTGTGTTGCTGTAGGGGGGTGAATCAAATGCTGTGACAGTTGCACCTAATTTCATTCATTATTTCTGCTAAAGGAAAGGGCCTCAGTGAATCATCAGGACTATTATATTAATTTTCTCAGTGTGTGCACAAAGCAGGTAGGGTTGCCATTGGTAACTGGTTCACATAATTATTTTCTTTATAGCATTCTCTGCACAGGTGCAGCACACATCCATTACTGCGTTCACCTTGGTCACTTTTTTGAGTCCTCCAATTTCGAAAATATATTGTATGTTGCATCTAGATCAACATGCATAGTTTTGGGAGAGAAAGTTTTGACACTAAGTAGAGTGTGTCCCATCTGTTAAATACCTCTTATGTTGTGGTCTTGTGGAGAGTAAACTATTATTTTTTTTTTTAAACAGTCTGCCTGAAAACAAAGTTGATACTGGGTTGATACAGTACCAGTATACAGTGGTTAACTTTTTGCCAAAGTTCACCAGGGGCCAGTTGCACCCAGCTGTGCTTAAGTTACAACTTAGCCAGGTTGTGGCATAAATTGACACTAAGTTGCAACTTACGCTCAACTTAATGTTGTTATATGTAATATTTTTACTGTACTAAATCATAAAATTACCATAATATGTGATTAGAGAATTAGGAAACATGCTAAGTTGAAATACTGGCTTCTCCAATAACAATGCTACAGCCAGTATATTCTACTTTGAAGTTTCCATTCCGTGCCGGACTTTCTGCTTATGTTTTGGCCTGTGTGATCCCGCCCACTGCCCACTCACCAATAGTATTTAGACACCACCGGGTTGCCAGATTTGAACGTTTGCAGGCAAACAACTGCGTGCTGCAGCCATGAAAGCCAGCAAACAAACTGGATAAGAGATAACAGATTCCACCCGACCTAAAAAGCCTCGCCATCCGTCTAAAAACCACCATGACAAGAAGCATAGTAAAACAAGGATAAATATTGATGAGCTTCGAGTCTGGGGCGGGGCAGGCAACTCTCCAATATTTTGAATTTGGACTGCAGTACCCATTTCAAACACTTGTTGTTAATCTTACATATAGCACCTTTAATTGTGCAACGCCAGGTTGTGGCGTAAATTGGCACTAAGTTACAACTTAAGCACAATTTAATCTTTTCACGTAGAACCATTAAACTTAGGTGAAATGAAACTCCACGTTTAAACTAAATATTTATGGAAGCCTCTGACAAGGAGTTAGGTTGGAATAAAAAGGCATACGGATTGTATTAAATCAATAATCAATCTGTTTTTCGTGACTTCAATCCTTTAGGAATATGTAATGATATTGAGATTTACTCTTGTTTACATTTACAAGAGAAAACATTACCATAATAACTTACTTAGCAACTCTTTCAGACAAAACAATTCTAAAAAGACCCACACAGAAAAACACACACTCAGAAAAATTAAAATGGATAAATGCCAAACTGTATAATACATTTAAATATGAATTCATATGTACGTCTCTTAGCGTTTCTGTGACAGCTGAAGGGTGTGTGACAATGAATGATGAGGAAATATAGACATTTTGAATTTGAGTGGAAATCCAAAATCTTTTCTAGGAAAAGTGATTTAGAAAATAACTTAAAACTAAAGTAATTAGTTATTTGATTACTTTTAGATAATGTAATTTGTAAAGTAATCTGATTACAATCTTAGATAATTAATTAGTAATTTGTAGTGGATTACTTATTTTGAGTAACTTAACTCCCTTGTGTGAACTTTGTGTCCCAATGTTAAGTAACGGCCTGTTCACACCAACTCTGTTTTTTCGGTACGATTGTTCATTCTGAACAAGCTTTTGAATAGGAACCATGGATACCGATAGCGTTTTTCATACCGGGTCCGACAGATTGTCCACGACAATCCAAAGGTTTTTTTCACGAGTGGTCCGATTTCTTTTTTTATCATCAGATACAATAAGATACAAGCTTTTTGTAATTTTTCCAGAGTCGCTGCAACTTCTCAATCCAGCATGTTGGTGGCGCTAATCAGCTGGCAAACACCGGCATTGGACGTGCTGTTGAAACACACACCAGAAAATTATATACTTAAAAATAAATAGTAAAAAAAAAAAAAAAAAGGTTTAGTTCATTAACCCTTTGTACTGCAAGCATAAACCGTTCTCTTTTCGAAAGTCTGCTTATGTTTTTTTGTCTTAATGTACACTATTTAAAATGTATATCACTGTGACAGTTATATTCTCATGGCATTAAAAATAGCAGCAATGTTCGGCAATTCGTTTGTACTAAGCTCATAGTAAAATATACCATAAAAAGATTTGTTACATGCAATGTTTTAGACAAATGAATTGCAGAACCACACTGCTATTTTTATTGCAAGGATAATATAACAAATTATTGCAATAATTTAAATAAAGAAAAGACCGTAAGCCAGTGTTTTCTTTTATATTGTTTTTAATATTATGCATCCTAATTTATACTATACTGTTATCCTCAATGTACATTATTCCACATACACAATATTGCCAAAAGTATTCGCTCATCTGCCTTTAGACGCATATGAACTTAAGTGACATCCCATTCTTAATCCATAGGGTTTAATATGACGTCGGCCCACCCTTTGCAGCTATAACAGCTTCAACTCTTCTGGGAAGGATTTCCACAAGGTTTAGGAGTGTGTTTATGGGAATTTTTGACCATTCTTCCAGAAGCGCATTTGTGAGGTCAGACACTGATGTTGGACGAGAAGGCCTGGCTCGCAGTCTTCGCTCTAATTCATCCCAAAGGTGCTCTATCTGGTTGAGGTCAGGACTCTGTGCAGGCCAGTCAAGTTCTTCCACACCAAACTCGCTCATCCATGTCTTTATGGACCTTGCTTTGTGCACTGGTGCGCAGTCATGTTGGAACAGGAAGGGGCCATCCCCAAACTGTTCCCACAAAGTTGGGAGCATGGAATTGTCCAAAATCTCTTGGTATGCTGAAGCATTCAGAGTTCCTTTCACTGGAACTAAGGGGCCAAGCCCAGCTCCTGAAAAACAACCCCACACCATAATCCCCCCTCCACCAAACTTCACAGTTGGCACAATGCAGTCAGACAAGTACCGTTCTCCTGGCAACCGCCAAACCCAGACTCATCCATCAGATTGCCAGATGGAGAAGCGTGATTCGTCACTCCAGAGAACGCGTCTCCACTGCTCTAGAGTCCAGTGGCGGCATGCTTTACACCACTGCATCCGACAATTTGCATTGCACTTGATGTATGGCTTGGATGCAGCTGCTCGGTCATGGAAACCCATTCCATGAAGCTCTCTACGCACTGTTCTTGAGCTAATCTGAAGGCCACATGAGCTTTGGAGGTCTGTAGTGATTGACTCTGCAGAAAGTTGGCGACCTCTGCGCACTATGCGCCTCTGTCATTTTACGTGGCCTACCACTTCGTGGCTGAGTTGCTGTCATTCCCAATCGCTTCCACTCTGTTATAATACCACTGACAGTTGACTGTGGAATATTTAGTAGCGAGGAAATTTCATGACTGGACTTGTTGCACAGGTGGCATCCTATCACAGTACCATGCTGGAATTCACTGAGCTCCTGAGAGCGGCCCATTCTTTCACAAATGTTTGTAGAAGCAGTCTGCATGCCTAGGTGCTTCATTTTATACACCTGTGGCCATGGAAGTGATTGGAACACCTGAATTCAATTATTTGGATGGGTGAGCGAATACTTTTGGCAATATAGTGTATATTTATATCACTGCACCTTGTGTTATATTATCCAGGCATTAATCCAGACATGATAAAAAGAGAATATGGTTCGGGAGTCCGTTTGGAATATATTCGTTGCAAAATGAATGTGCAAATAAATATGCAACAGTGCTCTTAACTTATCTCACTCGCATAAAAACTGATTATATACTCCTCAGAACGCATCAACACCACAGAAAGAACATAATGAAACAGTTATGCCAAATTAGGTAAATAAATGCTTTAACAACATTCAATAAATTAATCTCTAACAGCTGAAGGTGCGGGCAGGAGACTGGTATAAATGTTTAGAACAGCAAAATCGTACTGTACAGGGGTGAAATTGTTTTTTGTTGTTAATTTTTTACTCGTGACCTGTGGGAATTTTGTCTTGCAAAATTGTCATGAATTTGGTGTGAACAAGCCTTAAGACCTTTCGAATGGCTGGCACAACCCTACACAGGTTAGTGGCATCAAATATTTGAAAGATATTCAGAAATTTCAGTATGTGTCATTAGGCTTGAGAATAACGGAATACTTGTAACGATGTTATGTAATCAGGATACAAACAATTTGTAGCTTTAATCTGTTACAGTAATATACATAAAACCCCAACATAATCAGATTACAGCTACATTTGGTAAAATTTGGATTACTAACAGGATTACAATTTTTTTTAATTAATAACAAAAGTAACAAATGACCCTCCTGAAATAAAATGATATAGACCGTTGCTTGCTTTAGAAAGGTACAGATGCTCAGATGCTCGCTCAAAATCTCTTCTGGTTCACTCTTGACTCATGTGAGTCAGAAGCGTCAATAACCCATGTCTCACATCACCACTTTGCTCTCGAGGCAAACGGGGTCAAACCATTAAAAGGGCTGTTTTATCACAATAGCCACTGGAGAAAATGTATTGTTTTTGTAGAAAATTCGACATTATTGTCTCTTCAAAGGAGAAAAAGGAAACAACATTACAGTTCAGTGCAATGTATGCCTTCCAGCTGGAAGATGCTGTCATTTTCCAAGAACTAGACATGTGATTTAAAGAAGCATTTGAAAGTAAGACCCACATGAATAAATGTTAGTTAGGTTAGCTAAGAATAGTTGTAAGTGTTCCCTGAAAGTTTCTCTGTCTGACCTTCCGTCGATCTTTTCATGGAAGCAGGAATAGCTGCCAGTACTGTGACATGAATTGCGCATCATTGACGGTACAGCGGAAAGGAACTTGTTCCGCATTGTGGAGAAACGTCCACTCCCCCCGGCGAACATCCCATATTCCTGTAAACTCTTGTTCTCTGAAATGCTGTTGTGATGCACTGACAACAGAAATAGGGACAGGAATTATTTATTTATTTATTTATTTTTTCATTTAAAAAAATCCAAATTGTACTCATAAATACCAAATGAATGAAAAAAGTGCAATGGATAATTGATCTGATTTTGATACTTATTATAAATGTATTGTTGAGAACAGTTCAAAATACTTTGTGAGGGAGAAATTCTTTAAATGTTACATTTCAAAACTCTTTAATAAGTAATTAAAGACACACTAAAAAGGTTTAAATCTATTTCGATCTATTCTTTAAAACTACAACTGTGTTTTTCTTTTTTCTTTTTGGAATAAATTCTTTATTTTGTTTATTCATTTATTGTTTTGTTAGTAAAATCCTCTTTAAATATAAACATAGAATACCCCATAAACGTTAGCTGGTGATGTTGGCCTATGGATCATGAGCAAGCAGAGAAAAGACTCAAGGCATTGCATTAATAATAATGATTATGATAACCTGTGATCTACCTATTGCAGCAGGAAGTTAAAGAATGGTGCCAATTAGTCTACACGCTAACTGCATTACATGCCATACTTAAACTTCGCAGTGTTTTTGAATCTGAGGTACATCCTGTCAGATTTTTTTTTTTTATGTTAACCAAGACATAATTCAGTGCATCTCTTCTAATTGTATTTTCTTGGAGATAAAATGAGCCATGTTCTGTAGGACATAGAGGACTCATCTGATTTGTTTAACCCTCCTAAGGGATTCATAAATGAGCCCTACCTTTGGTCCTTCCGGTCATTTTTGACCGGAAAGAGCAAAGGTGTAATTTTTTTTTGTTTTTTTGTTTTTTTGATGATGATAATGATACCATTCTTTCTTCCCTAAATTAATAACAATAAAATGATGCACTTCTTTTGGGATGTTATGCTATTTTTTATCTGATTTACATGTAAATATATAAATGTTACCATTAATTTGCAAATGCAAATAAGTAAATTTATGAAACTTTAGTACAGTAAAAATCATGTCATGATAGCCAGTAGATGGCTGCAGGGTCTCCTGAACAGTAAAGTGTTTCGCTGTGAGCAAGGCTCGACAAGGCCACATTTATAACTTAGCTGTGGGAAAATGTATTTGTTTTCATAACAGAAAAATGCAGTGTTTTGTCTGGAAGGTGAGGCACGTGCAGCTAAGTGTAAATTTTCCCACAGTGGAAAAGGTATATTTTTGTACATTGGGGTCACTCAGAATTGATGGTTGATTTATTGGTTTTATTTGACAAGTTTTAAATAAAAAATGCTCTGTGTTATAGACTCAACAATTCATTTGTGTGTGTGTGAGAGAGAGAGAGGGTGTGTATATTTTGCACTCTGGATGTTTTATTGTCTCACCCTTTAATTTCTGTGTGTTTTTTCTTTCTTGTGGCTGATTTACTGATTGTATTTGAAAAAATTGCTCTGTTTTATGATCTTTCCAATTCATTTTCAATGGCCGGTCAATTTTGACTGAAGACAAAAGGTGTCGCTTTTGTTCTATGTTTTTTTTTTTTTTTTTTTTTACAACCATTTCAACTTATAGAATCATGTCCAATTTTTTTTTTTTTTTTTTTGTATGTTTAGATGTCAAGTGGATGAAAAGTCACCGAGACTTGCACCGCTCAGATAAAGGAAACCATTTTTATTTGGATTACCATTTAAGTGATTCCGGTCAAAAATGACAGAAGACCATAGGAGGGTTAAGTTGTTCTACATTTGAACATATTTTGTTTTCCTATAAAGGAGGCAGTATCCCTGTTAATTAAAAGTAATCTGATTACATTACTTTCTTATTGCAGTAGTTGAATTAAGCTACTGATTACATTTTACTAAGTATTTGTAAGTACTAAATATTTGTAATTAATTACAATTAAATGTAACCCTCCCAACTGTAACATTGGAGGTAGGACAGGCAGAAACAGATGATAATAAGAACCCAAGTGCAGTTTTAATGAACTAAAACAAAAGATACAAAACAACAGACTAGACTTGACATACTGTTACTAAGACTAAGACTATAAAAATATGAAACTAAGAACAAGGACCCTGGCAAACATAGGGGCTTAAATACACAAAGGGCAAAAAAGATAAGACACATCTGGAGAACAGTCAAGACAGGAAGGAAACAGAAACCGAAAACAGAACTAAGACATGACATGGAACAGACTTCAAAATAAAACACATGACAAAACAAGAGTCTAAAGATACAAACACTACTGGACATGTTACACCAACCCTGTGTGTCACTGTTTAATGAGATATATTTTTTGTGATCACAAAGTCTATACCAATTTTCAGCTATTTTTTGTGTCATTTTCTGTACAACCATTGACAGAAACTACTGCGACATTATTTGAATTCCTTTTTTCCACTCCACTTGTCATAGTAGACAATTCTTAGCCAGAATAAGCTGCAGTGTGGACCAGACTTAATGCTGATTGTCAAGAGTCTGACTAATCTCCTCCTGTCTTTAACCAACAAATGTTGCAGCATCATAGCTAACCAAACAGCTGATACCATCTAAGATCACAGGTTAACATTAGCTTTTACCAGCATGTATGTTTCTCTTTTTAGGGCAGTAGGTCTCTTTACGTTCTATTTATTTACATGATGAAGCACTTATCCTCTTCCTGAGCGCAGGCTGCTAATGATGACATTAACATAGCTGGAAACCTTTTTGATTATCGCTTTGATATGTGCGAGCATGTGCAAAACCACCTGTGGAATATAGATGTGCTAGAATGGAAGTCAACTGAAAGCACTGATTGTGAAGACAGAAAACGCTTGTGGTACTTAACATCTAGAGGTGCTAAGTACAATGTCTGCTGCAGCCTTAACAAACAAATAAGAATTGCTTCATTTCTCGCCGTCATTCAATTTACCTGGGTATTTTTTCTTTAGCTTTTGTTCTCAGCTGATGTTTGTGTGCTCTGTGTGTTTTGAAAAGCGCTAATGAAAATGGAATATTAACGTAATTCTAAATGACGTAAAGTGTATGTAGACGATTGCAAGCAGTGGTTCCATTTTTGTGGGCTAAAGCATATTACACTAATTGTGTCTGTGAACAGACAGCAGCAATAATTTGGCATATACCGCGGACAAGGATGCTTTCTGCCTGTCAATCATTTTGTGCATTCTTACAGTATTGTAGTTGCAGCGAATTATTGAGGCTTACTGCCGTTTTTATGCCATGTTGCTCATAACAGTTGTCAGCTGAGGGTGTTATTTTGCTTCTGTAGTTTTTGACAACCGTTTCAGCTTATGTCGGTCTCAGTAAAGCTCATTTGGTATTGTTGGAGTGCAGTATTTTGTAAAAAGGGGGCGTGGCTTATCCAGCGGCTCAGCTTGGGGAAATTCTAGAACAGCTAATTTAGCTTACAGCACCTTTAAGGTGCTCCAAGTAGTTTTTTGTTATTTCTTTAACTGACTGATACGACAAAGTAGCCTACAAAATTGAAGCTATGTAAGAAAACAAAATATTTTAGATAAAAATGAGGTTATAGATTATTTTTTTTTTTTTATATGACATGTAATATCATATATAAGAGTATTTTTCTGGCACATAAACGATGATCTCAGTTAGGATGACAGTTTTGCAATTAACCGTTTAACGAAATGATTTGCTCCAACAAACTGTCTGAATCCACCGATTCACTGAAATTAATCAGCTTTCCAAACATTATACAGTATATGAGAGAAAACGGAACATTCCGGGAGAACACATTTAATTATCTGCCTCTGTCTGATACAATAAGACATAAAACATTGATTAACTGTTTTGTCACGCACCGCAACTCATTGGAAAAAGTAGCTCTTCCTGTTACGTTTTTGAAAAATGTAATTATTTTAGTAGCCTTGCTACTTTTTGTTAGTTACCCCTCAACATTGTTGTCACACATTATTTAATTAATTCAATTTATTTTGCACACAAAAGTGTTCTGATAAAAAAGGGGGCAGGTGTGGGGTACCAAGATTAAGTGAGTAATATTCAGCTTGTCATGTGATCTCAACATGGCGCTACCATGAAAGGCCCATTGTACAAAGGGGCCTCAGTTTGTTCCTGGGAGGCAGCATATGTCCTTACCCCACCCCATCCCTAATCCTAACCATATGGAGCCTGTAAGTCTGAGTACCCTGCAAGGAACAACCAGAGGCACCGTTCTCCCATCGCATCATGAAAGGTTGTCCTGCCTTATGTAGAATAAAACAGCTTTTCTTGCCCAGTATCATGACTGGAGTCTTCATCTCATGTGACTGCTGTCAAAAATACTATTCATCTCCTTAGGTGTACAACTTTTCAATCTTTAAAGTATGCTGTTTGATCTTCCTTTTTTAAATGTGTTTGTTGTTTCCTCTTTTTATATTTTTCTGTTTTCTGTATCTTTTGGTTTGGAAAGGGCTTGTTTACGCCACTTTGTTTGTCATGGCCTCTCTGTTGCATTCAGTCTGTCATTGTTTTTTTCTAAACCTGTCTTTCAGTCCCCTGTGGAGGAGTTCTGACCATGCGCCACGGGACCATCCTGTCTCCAGGTTACCCCGATCCCTATGACAACCATCTGAACTGCGTTTGGAAGGTCTTTGTGCCGGAGGGAACCGGAATCCAAGTGAGACCAAACTTTTCTTATTTATTTTTAATAATGATTGGTTGAATAGTGTTTGATTGCTTAAAGCTTGCAATGGGAAAGAAATGTTATCAAGGGACTCACCATTCTCTGCTGTATTATTGAACTAGTGAATATGTAATTTTTGCCATTCTGTATGGATCTTTGAAGTGAAGCCTTTTCTCAATACTGCACTTTTGTAGTGATGCAAACAAGATGAATGTGATTAAAATAACAGATGAAAGGACAATTTGGTATGCAGAAAAAAAATACAAAAATAAATCAATTTTATTATCAAATGATAATAGATTAATTATAATTACAATTTTAATAAATAGAAAGGTTTATATATATATATATATATATATATATATATATATATATACTGGCGGCCAAAAGTTTGGAATAATCTAAGGATTTTGCTGTTTTTGAATTCACCAAAGTGGCATTCAACTGATCACAAAGTATAGTCAGGACATTACTGATGTAAAAAACAGCACCATCACTCCAACACCTTATCCTTGAGTAATCATGCTAAATTGCTAATTTGGTACTAGAAAATCACTTGCCATTATATGAAACACTGCTGAAAGCGATTTGTTTTTTTAAATGAAGCTTAACATTGTCTTTGTGTTTGTTTTTGAGTTGCCACAGTATGCAATAGACTGGCATATCTTAAGATCAATATTAGGTCAAAAATGACAAAAAAAGAAACAGCTTTCTCTAGAAACTCGTCAGTCAATCATTGTTTTGAGGAATGAAGGCTATACAATGCTTGAAATTGCCAAAAAAAACTGAAGATTTCATACAAAGGTGTACACTACAGTCTTCAAAGACAAAGGACAACTGACTCTAACAAGGACAGAAAGAGATGTGGAAGGCCAGATGTACAACTAAACAAGAGGATAAGTACATCAGAGTCTCTAGTTTGAGAAATAGATGCCTCACATGTCCTCAGCTGACAGCTTCATTGAATTCTACCTGCTCAACACCAGTTTCACGTACAACAGTAAAGAGAAGACTCAGGGGTGCAGGCCTTATGGGAAGAATTGCAAAGAAAAAGCCACTTTTGAAACAGAAAAACAAAAAGAAAAGGTTAGAGTGGGCAAAGAAACACAGACATTGGACAACAGATCATTGGAAAAGAGTGTTATGGATCTTAACAACATTGAGCTTTTGTGGGATCAGCTAGACTGTAAGGTGTGTGAGAAGTGCCCGACAAGACAGCCACATCTATGGCAAGTGCTACAGGAAGTGTGGGGTGAAATGTCACCTGAGTATCTGGACAAACTGACAGCTAGAATGCCAAGGATCTGCAAAGCTGTCATTGCTGCACAATGAGGATTTTTTTTATGAGAACTCTTTGAAGTAGTTTAAGAAGTTCTGAACATTTTTTCTTTTTCAAATTGTAATAGTAATTTTTCACATTATTAATGTCCTGACTATACACTGTGATCAGTTGAATGCCACTTTGGTGAATAAAAGTACCAATTTCTTTCCATAAGAGCAAAATTTGTACATTTTTCCAAACTTTTGGCCACCAGTGTATATATGCTCTATATAAACCATAGTAATCCATTAATTGTCATATTTTTTTTTTATATTTTATTTATAATTCATTTTAATACATTTATAATTTAGTATATATTTGTATATTATTAATTAAGTACAGTATAATTTAACTGTAAATAAATATGTATGTTTTACAGTGTATTTAATACATATTTTTATAAGTTTATTATAAACCATATTAATCCAATAATTTTCAAATTTTTGTCCTAATAATTTGTATTTTATTTGTATTTGTTTTTAAATAATTTAAATAATATTAAAATACATTATATCATTTTATAATATTAATTAAATATTATAACAGTATAATAGATCGAGTATAATTTAAATATAAATAAATATACAGTACATATGTTTTTACAGTATATTTAATATATTTTTAAGTATATACAGTATATGTAAGTTCATTATAAACCATATGAATTAATTTTTTGTCATATTTTTAGTCCTAATAATATAATTTGTATTTAATTTCTACAGATTACAGTTGTGACGTTTTCCACCGAACACAACTGGGACTCTTTAGACTTTTACGACGGTGTCGACAGCAATGCTCCCAGACTTGGGAGCTATTCTGGTAAGCTGGAAACCATTGAGTTCACGTTACAACATGGAAACATTACATTTTAAAGGAATATTTAACCAAAAAAATGAACATTCTCTCATTATTTTAAAATGATCTCATTTGATCTTATTCATGTCTGTGTTTATATAAAAAAAAAACACAAAAAAAAAAAAAACAACAACAGTAGATTTGATGTAAGATTTTTTTGTTAATAAAGACATCTGTATCTCACACAAATATATCAAATGGCTTTAGATGTCTTGGCATGTAGTGCATATATGTTGTATAAGTCGTATGGACTGCTTTTATGGTAATTTTATGGTAATTTGTTAGTAGGTGAAATGGCCTAGTGGTTAGTGCATGTGATCTGACACATTGAGCTGTGGTGCTCATGAAGGCTACACAAGTTTGAGTCTGGAATTTGTCAACAAAGTTTCCTAACCAAAGTTGCCACTTTTTTCCAGATAAACACAAACACACAAAGTTGACATTAATATATTCTGCATTGTACAAGCGCAGTTGTCATCCCTGGTGTAGTTTATTTAACAGAGTCTAGTCAACACAAGAGTCTGATGAGAATTGCGCTGTTGGATTTGTGAAATAAGACTGTTTTTGAAACCTTATGCCATCTGGCTTTCATCTAGAGATTTGTTTTATCATCCAAAGCACATCAATATTTGAGCTGTCATGGGATATCATGGATCAACAGCTTTATAGCAGCGAGAGTGAACTCAGAGTGTCAGAATCTCCTGTGTGGAGCTCTCAGTATAAGTAGCAGACAGGATGCTATCAGTGTAGTGCCTATGACTCTGCAGTATTCTGAAATAAAACAGCAGAGCCCTCCGAATTGAAAGACAGATTTTTATTATTTGCCTCAGTGTCCCTTCCACCAGACACAAGCGTTGCAGCAGCCACACAATATGTAATAAATATGAGCTGACCTTAGTGGCCACCATTCCTCTTAGACACCGCATTAACTGTTGTGGACAGTTTGACGTTTAATCTGCACGGAGGACAAATGAAAGATTAACGCAAGTTAATGGAATGCTACTCCTTGTGCATGGAGAAGACAAAATGACGATGGACAAAATATGCTACGAACAAAAGCAGCAGTCTTGCCATTCATTTGGCACGACTGGCAGGATTAATGGCCACCGCTAGACCTGATTCTAAACAGTCGACAGCAAATACGGGACACAAAGTGCATTCAGAAAGTATTCAGACCCCTTAATTTCTTTCACATTTTGTTATATTGCAATGCTAAAATGCTTTATTTTTATTTTTTCACATCAATCTACACTCCATACTCCATACTGACAAAGCAAAAACCAGATTTTCATATCTTTGCAAATTTATTGAAAAGAAAAAACTGAAATATCACATTGACATAAGTATTCAGACCCTTAACTCAGTACTTAGTTGAAGCACCTTTGGCAGCGATTACAGCTTCAAGTTTTTTTGGGTATGATGCGACAAGCTGTGCACACCTGGATTTGGGGATTTTTTGCCATTTTTCTCTGCACATCCTCTCAAGCTCTGTCAGGTTGGATGAGGACCGTCGGTGGACAGCCATTTTCAGGTCTCTCCAGAGATGTTTGATTGGGTTCAAGTCCGGGCTCTGGCTGGGCCACTCAAGGACATTCACAGAGTTGTTTCTAAGCCACTTTTGTGTTGTCTTGGCTGTGTGCTTAGGGTCATTGTCCTGTTGGAAGGTGAACTTTCGACCCAGTCTGAGGTCCTGAGCGCTCTGGACCAGGTTTTCATTAAGGATATCTCTGTATTTTGCTGTGTTCAGCTTTCCTTCAAACCTGACCAGTCCCCTAGTCCCTACCGCTGAAAAACACCCGCACAGCATGATGTTACCACCACCATGCTTCACCGTTGGGATGGTATTGCACAGGTGATGAGCGGTGCCTGGTTTCTTCCATACATTATGCTTGGAATTGAGGCCAAACAGTTCAATCTTCATTTCATCAGACCAGCAAATCTTGTTTCTCACAGTCTGAGAGTCCTTTAAGTGCTTTGCACTGAGGAGAGGCTTCCGTCTGACAACTCTGCCATAAAGCCCAGATTGGCGGAGTGGTGCATTGATGGTTGTCCTTCTGCAAGTTTATCCCATCTCCACACATGATCTCTGGAGCTCAACCAGAGTGACCATTAGGTTTTTGGTCACCTCTCTTACCAAGGCCCTTCTCCCCCTATTGCTCAGTTTGGCCAGGTGGCCAGCTCTAGGAAGAGTCCTGGTTGTTCCAATCTTCTTCCATTTAAGAATTATGGAGGCCACTGTGCTCTTGGGAACCTTTAATGCAGCCACAAATGTTTGTAGCCAAAGAAAATGTGTAGCCTTCCCCAGATCTGTGCCTCGACACAATCCTGTCTCTGAGTTCTGTAGATAGTTCCTTAGACCTCATGGCTTGGATATACATTTTCAACTGTGAGACCTTATATAGACAGGTGTGTGCCTTTCCAAACAATGTCCAATTAATTGAATTTGCCACAGGTGGACTCCAATGAAAGTGTAGAAACATCTCAAAGATTATCCAGAGAAATGGGATGCACCTGAGCTAAATTTCAAGTGCCTGAATACTTATGTCAGTGTGATATTTCAGTTTCTTCTATTTAATAAATTTGCAAAGTTATCAAAAATCTGGTTTTTGCTTTGTTGTTATTGGGTATGGAATGTAGATTGATTTGCAAAAATAAAATAATTTAAACAATTTTAGCATAAGTTGCATCTTAACAAAATGTGAAAAAATGAAAGGGTCTGAATACTTTCTGAATGCACTGTAATACATGATTGCTTATGTTACATTTGATTACTGTTTTAAATTTCCAAATGTTTAATTGTTTACTAAAACTCGATACTGCTTGCAGATATCTAAAAAAAAAATACACCAAGCACTGTTTTCTCAATTTGTATCTTTGTTCTATTGACTAATTTTGCACTATTGCTTGCCATTTGTTTCTTTGTTTTTATTACTGGTTCTGAATTATAAAGCTCAACAGTGCCCATCCACTTTATCAGCCATCTTGGTTCTGGAATAGTTTTTCCCATAAATGTTTTCCTTTTGGATTTCATAAAATCCTTCATAAAAGATATGTAAGCAATTAACCAAACCTACCAGTTTGAATGTGAATCACAACATACATTTTTATTTGAAGCAAAAAAGTATTTAAAAATCTGAAAAAAAGCAGGGATGTCCTGATACGATTCTGGTATCGTAATTGGGTCTGATACTATGCTCAGATACTTGTACTCGTGCTCGTAAAATTGCTCCGATACCGAAAACCGATAACATCTGATGAAACCAACCGATACCATAACTCCAATGTTGTATTTTAGATTTTGCTGTGAGTTTCTTTATAAAATCACTTCATTTGATAAAAATAATACAATAATATGTTGAAAATTAATTGTTGTATTTTCATTTGATTTCATTTCTAACAAATTCATTTATTTAAACACCATTTTGTTGATAAAATTGAAATAAACTCTTGATATGGAATTTAAAACATAAAACAGGTGTTGGTATCAGTGAGTACCAAAGTATCTGTACCCGTATTTGTTCTAAAAAAATAAATGTTATCGGGACATCCCTAAAAAAAGACAAAGGTACAAGACTGTTTACTTAACGTTTTTAAAGAGGGAATGAATTACAATCCCTTGATGTAATCACTTAAAAAATATGGAAAAATTTAAAGCTATTGATTGATCATTAGTATAGAATCAGTATACTGTATTTAAAAGTATATTGCAAAATATTCCAATATATACAGTGCAAATATATACAGGTGCATCTCAATAAATTAGAATGTCGTGGAAAAGTTCATTTATTTCAGTAATTCAACTCAAATTGTGAAACTCGTGTATTAAATAAATTCAATGCACAAAGACTGAAGTAGTTTATGTCTTTGGTTCTTTTAATTGTGATGATTTTGTCTCACATTTAACAAAAACCCACCAATTCACTATCTCAAAAAATTAGAATATGGTGACATGCCAATCAGCTAATCAACTCAAAACACCTGCAAAGGTTTCCTGAGCCTTCAAAATGGTCTCTCAGTTTGGTTCACTAGGCTACACAGTCATGGGGAAGACTGCTGATCTGACAGTTGTCCAGAAGACAATCATTGACACCCTTCACAAGGAGGGTAAGCCACAAACATTCATTGCCAAAGAAGCTGGCTGTTCACAGAGTGCTGTATCCAAGCATGTTAACAGAAAGCTGAGTGGAAGGAAAAAGTGTGGAAGAAAAAGATGCACAACCAACCGAGAGAACCGCAGCCTTATGAGAATTGTCAAGCAAAATCGATTCAAGAATTTGGGTGAACTTCACAAGGAATGGACTGAGGCTGGGGTCAAGGCATCAAGAGCCACCACACACAGACGTGTCAAGGAATTTGGCTACAGTTGTCGTATTCCTCTTGTTAAACCACTCCTGAACCACAGACAACGTCAGAGGCGTCTTACCTGGGCTAAGGAGAAGAACTGGACTGTTGCCCAGTGGTCCAAAGTCCTCTTTTCAGATGAGAGCAAGTTTTGTATTTCATTTGGAAACCAAGGTCCTAGAGTCTGGAGGAAGGGTGGAGAAGCTCATAGCCCAAGTTGCTTGAAGTCCAGTGTTACGTTTCCACAGTCTGTGATGATTTGGGGTGCAATGTCATCTGCTGGTGTTGGTCCATTGTGTTTTTTGAAAACCAAAGTCACTGCACCTGTTTACCAAGAAATTTTGGAGCACTTCATGCTTCCTTCTGCTGACCAGCTTTTTAAAGATGCTGATTTCATTTTCCAGCAGGATTTGGCACCTGCCCACACTGCCAACAGCACCAAAAGTTGGTTAAATGACCATGGTGTTGGTGTGCTTGACTGGCCAGCAAACTCACCAGACCTGAACCCCGTAGAGAATCTATGGGGTATTGTCAAGAGGAAAATGAGAAACAAGAGACCAAAAAATGCAGATGAGCTGAAGGCCACTGTCAAAGAAACCTGGGCTTCCATACCACCTCGGCAGTGCCACAAACTGATCACCTCCATGCCACGCCGAATTGAGGCAGTAATTAAAGCAAAAGGAGCCCCTACCAAGTATTGAGTACATATACAGTAAATGAACAGGATATCTCTGCTGGATCATGGGTAGTTTTTTTTTTTTTTTTTCACCAGGAATTCTGCTCTTCAGCACGATTTTTAAAAAATTTGGTTGAAACTCTATGGGCTGATGGCTTCAACAGAAGCATGTTCCATCAATTAACAACCTCAGAGCTCACGGCTGGACTGTCTTTAAAGGTTTATAAGTTATTGATAATAATAAATTCCCAATGGAAAATATTTAATGAGATGCTTTACTTACAGAACCAGGCTGTTGCACTCTATTGGTATTGACTATTGAAATTTTTAGAATTGTCACAACCCTATAGGACAATTGCATTTGTAAAGCTGCTTTGGAACAACATGTAGTCTGAAATGCACTATACAATTGAACTGAATATACGGTACCTCCTCGGTCTAAACTCTATGTGCGGTTGAGACTCAAGTGAAATACCTGCTTCTATTCGTCACAACCTCTTTAGCACTAAATGTCAGCCGTTGCTCGATAAATAGTCTGTCATGGTGATTCCAGAGTGGCTACAGAGCATCAGTCTACTTAATGGAGGTCACCACAGGTTCACAAAACAGCAATAGGTCTGATTTGCCTTGTCGTGTGCCCAATTGTAATTTCGGTATGATCAGGTGAATGACAGTGAGGTGTGACCCAACTGTAACTGCCACGACACTTCATCAGTAGACCTACCGACTTGAAGACGATGACAGCCATGACAGAGTTGAATGACATTCGTAGAAGCCTCATGACAGAATGTCACAAGCCTTCAGAGCTTTAGAGCACTGCTTCTCAACTGGTTTTGCATCAGTACCTACATTTTACATTGGAAACTAAAGTAGCAGCCAAACACAAAACCAGAATTTTTATTGTACACAATATAGTATCATTTAGCAAATTATGATTTAACAGCCTTACAATTAAAAAACAAACACTTTTTAAGTACTATTAGCCATATTACCAAGTGACAAATTAATTTTTGTTCATATACCGTGGAGTTTCATTGGATTTACAGCTTTTATGTCAACTAAAAAAGACATGGGAGCGTTTTCTCCTCTCTTTCAAAAGCTGATAAGCCTATTTATTTGTATATTCTTATTATGCATGATTATGTGGTTCATTACATTTTACTATTTGCATTTAGCATTGCTGTCCAAAGTCCTACCAGAACAGATCTGCAATTCAATGTTGGGTCTTGACCCACCAGTTGAGGACCACTGATGTAAGTTGTTTATGCAAACCAAAAAAAAAAATAAAAAATTCTAATGCTAATTCTTCTAATTCTTCTAGGGACCACAATTCCACCCCTTTTAAATACAACATCCAACAATCTGTACCTCACCTTTCAGACCGACATGAGTGTTTCTGGAGCAGGCTTTCACCTGGAATATACAGGTATAATGACTGTTCACTTGTACCATTTAAATGACTGTGCGACTTGACTTGAGACATGGGGCAAAACATGACCCATAAATAGGGTTGGAATCCAAAAACCGGTTCTTATTCAGAAACGGTTCATTTTAAAAAAAAAAAAAAAAAAAAAAAAAAAAAAAAATATATATATATATATATATAGTGACCGAATGATGCACCTGCATTCTTCTACCAGTGCAGACAGATCACAATACTAAAATACTCACCATACTTTTCTTCCTCAAAAGTACTAAAATAATTGTTCATGTAATTGTTAAGGAATCAGAATCGTTAAAAGAATATTCCGGGTTCAATATAAGTTAAGCTCAGTTGACAGAATTTGTGGCATAATGTTGTTTACCACAAAATATCATCTGTCCTTTTCTTTAAAAAAAGCAGAAAAAAATCTGGGTTAGTGAGACACTTACAAAGGAAGTGAATGGGGCCAAACTGTAAATGTTAAAATAATCACTGTTTCAGAAGTATAGCCAGAATGCGTAAACAATATGCGTGTTAACATGATTTTAGTGTGATAAAATCAAATATTATAATTTTTTTGTGTACAGTTTCTGTATATCCAATTTTGCAACTTTGTTGTCATGACGATGTAATACCGTATAGCCAAATATAACAAAAACAATGATTTAAACAACTTCACATCTCAAATAATACACGTTTTAACAGAAAAATTAATGTGTGATTTTATCAAATTATAAACTTCACATTTCTGCCTTTAATCCCTCCAAAAATTCTCCCCATTCACTTCCACTGTAAGTGCCGCAATCACCTCGATTTTTGCTTTTTTAAAGAAAAGAAAGGACAAGTCTAAATAATTTTTTTATGGTAATTAACATTATGCCACAATTCCTGTCGACTGAGCTTAACTTGTGTTGCACACTGAATTTTCCTTTAAGAGGAACCAGAATCATGTTCCTTACGATTGCCATCCCTACCCATAATTTTACTTGCTATTGGTTTTATTTATTTACCATTATTAAATAGCAACATGTCCACTTACATCACTAGAACATTGTTAACGCAGATGTACCATTTTATTTAATTTTCTATTTATTTTATCTAAATTATGATTTTATCTAAATTATGACATTATCGCTCTCTACCCCTAAAATCACCTGTTAAACCCTAACTCAACACTTCATATAGAATAAAATATATATTAAACTTAAAAAAAAACCCAGAAATATAAATATGTATTTTTAAACAAATGTTACTACTATGCCCTAAAAGAATCTAGTGTACTAGAAAAACATCCTGGTTACTTTCATAACCTCCATTCCCTGATGGAGGGAACGAGACGTTGAGTCACTCTTGGGAGCCCCAAACACCTCTGATTTTGAAAAAAAGGCCAATGGGAATTGGTTCTACCGCCACAAACCAATCTTGATGCCGGACGCTCTTTAGAATGCGTTTTTGCGTCAGCATCTTGAACGGGAGTCTGTGCAAAGCCCGGTTAAGTACTCGCAGGTCCAAGATTGGCCGCAACCCACCGCCTTTCTTCAGTACGATGAAGTAGGGGCTGTAAAACCCCTTCTTCATCTCGGCCGGAGGGACAGGCTCTATCACACCCTTCCGTAGAAAGGTAGTGATCTCCGCACGCAAGGTAGCGACATTCTCGCCCTTCACCGAAGTGAAGCAGACGCCGCTGAACATGGGCGGGCACCTGGCGAGTTGAATCGCGTAGCTGAGTCGGACGTTCTGGGTCAGCCATCGCGACGGGTTGGAGAGCGCAAGCCGCACATCCAAACTCCGGGCAAGGGGGACCAAAGGGACAATCACGTCAGACGTACCAGCAGGTGGGACCTCGTGGCGGGGCGGAGCCTGAGGCGCCACGCTGAGGGGCTCGAGCCCCGTGGCCGTGCTGAGTCCAGGGACATCGAAGCACTTACCTGGCTCCTGATACCCACCATAAGATTGGCCGGGGATGGGGAGGAGGAATATAGTCCCCGCAGTCCATCGGAACCAACCCGGTGTGTGCGTGTTCATGCCACAGCTGGGCGTGCAGGGGCGGGGGGCCCGCCGCTGGAGCACCAAACCTGCCGAAATGGGACGGTGGACGGCGGTCATGACAACAGCCATGCGCACTGGATATGTGACCCAGGGAACAAGAAAACCGCTCTTTTGTTGAACTTTTAGGTACCGCAGCCTCTTGGGCATGCAGCGAAATAAAATGAAACAAAAGATTCTCCTCCCGGCACTCCACCGGGGGATGGAGTGGTCTGTCTACCAGCTCCATAGAAGCAGGTCTCCTTGTCCCTGGGTTGACCGTCTCATCGGCGCTTCGAAGCCTTCCTTGGGTTCTTGGCGGCCGGCCGTGAGACGGGTGGCAACTGCTTCCTGTGTTGTACTCCATGCCGGGGCTGGGCCATGGGGGCGGGCTGTGGCAGAGCCAGTGCTGTTGTTGCAGGAGGACGCCCTTGGCGATTAGCAGACGGGTTGAATAGCCTCCATCTGCTGCTTCACCACCGAGAACTGCTGGGCAAAGTCCTCAACGGTGTCGCCGAACAGGCCAACCTGGGAAATGGGGGCGTCAAGGAACCGTGCCTTGTCAGCCTCTCTCATCTTGACCAGGTTGAGCCAAAGGTGGCGCTCCTGGACCACCTGGGTGGACATCGTCATCCGGAGAGCGAGGTCGGTCGCCGAGTGCAGTTCCTGCATCAATCCCGGGTCAGAACTACCCTCGTGCAGCTCTTTTAGCGCCTTGGCTTGGTGTACCTGCAGGAGAGCCATGGCGTGCAGGGTGGAGGCGGCTTGTCCAACGGCAATGTAAACCTACAGGCCCTGGATGGGAGCTTTGGGCGCCTGCGCCAGGTGGCGGCACTCTGCGGGCACAAGTGCACCGTGAGCGCCTTATCCACCTGGGGGATCACCAAATACCCCCTGGCCGACCCACAATCGAGGGTAGTGAGAGCGGGGGAGCTGAAAGACCGGGATCAGGTAGTAAAAGGTGCCCCCCATGATCTCGTCAGCTCCTCATGCACCTCCGGGAAGAAAGGGACCGGGGCGGGGCATGGCCGTGAGCGGCGCTCTGGGCCCAGGAACCAATCATCGAGCCGCAAGTGTTCAGGGGAAAGTAGAGGGTTCCACTCTAGCCCGACGCTCGCGGCCGCCCGGGAAAGCATGTCCATCAGCTCCGTGTTGGCCTGAGACTGGGCGACCATACCCGAAGGAGGAAGCCCAGCTGAAGCCTTCGCATCAGGCTGGATGAACCCACTCTCCGATGCTGCGATTGAGAGCTCATCGTCTTCCTGGGTTCCGAATAAGAGGTTTAACTCGCCTTCAGACGAGCCGGCGGTCTCATCCGAGAGCCCGATCGGGGAAAGCGAGCGTGCTGAGGAATGGGAGGTCTGTGGGGGGTTACCTGGCGGAGGTGCTCCCATTGAAGTCCCCAAATCGCCCCCAGTGCTAACCGACACTGCCTCATACCCATAGGTAGAAGGACAGAGGTGGGGAGCCGCTGGGGTGGCTTGTCCTCTTATGAAGGAAAGCCGCGACCGCAACGTTGCCATAGTCATGTTCTCACAATTAGGACATGACCCATCCACGAATGATGTCTCCGCGTGGGCAGCGCCCAGACACGTAAGACAGCGATCATGGCCATCAGAAGTGGAGAGATAACGACCGCAACCAGGAATAATACACAAACGGAAAGGCATCTTTAAAAAGATGTTCCGTGAGTGCCACTCTTTTAGATAGAATATATACTCTTTTTGTTCTGCCGAAGTGCCCAGGGGCGTTCTCTGCACTCCACAGGTGCAGAGGGGGAGAAGCCGCTGAAATGCGCCATAGATCCAGCAATTTGTAGTGAGTATTGGAGGGGTTGAATTCAGTGTACTGAATGCAACCGTTCGGCTCCGAAGAGAAAATCTGAATGAGTAGTTGCGAGCCAGCTCCTTTTATACCCGTATGTCCGGGGAAGTGGCATGCAAATTCCACTCGCCAATTCCCATTGGCCTTTTTTCAAAATCAGAGGTGTTTGCGGCTCCCAAGAGTGACCCCTAGTGTCACTACATCGACACAACGTCGAGTGAGTGACAGATAGGGAACAACATGTTTACTGCATTATGAAATACTTGTGTGATATGCAAAATATTTTGTGATTTTGCCAACTCTGAAAGTTTTTATGTGCCGAAACTTCTATTTATGGAGCTGAAAATCAGTTTGAAATTATTTTGTTTTCTCAATTCATTTATTTATTAAAGTGAATGCTACATTTATCAATAGCCACAATTATTATTAATAGAACTAATATAACTAATAATATCATTAATATAATACGTATTATAAGTCTTTGACACATTGTGCCTGACAATGTTGACCCATAATGAGTTACAGCAAGGAAAGCACACATGTTGTGAGAAAACAGAAAATGTAGGAGTTTGCACACGTGTTGGTTTAACAGATTAGTATATACAAATAAAATCAATCTATGACACACAAACTTGTTTTTCTCTTCTCTGGCCGGTTTTGTTCCACTACTCAAGAATCAGTGCAAAATTTAATTGAATCGTTTGATTGTACAAATACCACAGCATGCACCACACAATATTTATTGTGACTCATTCCTCCCGTGGGACTCTTCTGCATCTTGCCATGTGAAATACAAATCAATTTCCATTAGTGTTTGGGAACATTTGCATTCTGACAAATGAAGAGAGTTTCTATGTGTCCTAAGCAATAGGTTTGGACTCCTGCCCGGAACCTCAAACCCCCAGCAATGGCGTGAAAGTGGGCGACCGCTACTTTGTGGGTGATGTTGTCTCATTTCACTGTGAACAAGGCTACACTGTAAAGGTAGGTGAATTCATAACTTAATATACTGTAGCAATGATACAGAAGCTTAACTCTCTCAGGTTCAATAATGGAAGACATTTATGTTCATTCCAGTTTGTTTTGTCATTCCAACGCTATGTTGCCTATGTAATTGGCAGCCAGTTTCGAGGAGTAACAAAATAAAACTAGCAACTACATTTTTCAGTTGTGCGACAGTGTCTCAGCTGTTTTACAAATCATGAAGCTTTTGCAGAAATGACCTACTTTTCCAACCCTGCCTAATGACAAGTAGAAATAATAGTACAAGATGGTGAAATCTTAAGGAATCGTTGGTTGGTTAAAGTTGGTTTGTACAAAAGCTTACAAATTTTACTTCTATAGAGAAAAATAAACCAATGAACAATGTTAATATGATTTTTAAGGGTTTAACCACTTACCCAAACCCTAAACCTAACCATGATTGTGTACCACAGAAGAAAGAGAATCATTGAAGGTTTGAAAAAGCGTTCTTACAACTAAAATTTATCTTCTAACTTAAGTCTTAAATCTAAACCCTAAACCTAACCATGATGTTAATAAGGAAATAAATTAAGTGTACCATGGAAGAAAGAAAATATCGAATTTGGAATAAGACGAGGGAAGCATGTTACAGGTTATTGACTTTTTTATTGCATAAATAAATATGGAATAATGAAAGTAATGGAAATGCGTCCACTGACGTTTCCTTTTTAAAAATAACGTTTTGGATAGGCCAGCTAAATTTTGATGCCTTGAAATTATGTTTGTGTATTGGTTGATCTTTATGGGAATGAAAGTTGTACCTTTTTGTATGAATCAAGTCGTAAGATATCTTACGACTATGCCATCTTGTAAAAATCGTTGTCATGAGACTGTGTTGACTTTTTCCAACGACTAGTGGTGTAACATGACAAAACGCAACATCACTGTTTTTTTGTCATTTTAAAGCAGTGAACTGAGGTATTAATCAAACACGCTCGCCTAAAATGTCCACTCTGTCGTACAAACAAAACGTTGGTCTGATTTGTCTTAAGCCTAGTGTACACTACATGACTCAAGCTCGTCTCCTTTGATGTTTTGAGTCGGCGAGTGGTCTGCGATCAGGACAAACGGTATTGTTTTGTGCACACTCCTGCGACAGGCCGAGACTAGTCCCAGACACTACTACAGTTTTCAAAACAGCTTGATATATATGCTATCCTTTTGAAATGCGTTGACGTTAAAGGCAGCTGTAACATCCGTCGCATTCGTCGGTTATGTGCAGATTTAAAGGGAAACAAGCGTACGATTGGAAAATAAAAAACAAATGTATGAACATGCACAAAAGGGACACAGATATGTGCAGCATGCACATCAGAAGCTCAATTACAGGTATTGCACTAAAATAAATGAATAAAAATGAATTCTGCTCTAAGCGTCATGTTTGCGAATACTTCACACCAGTTTTAAGCGCTTTCTTGTCTTTTACTTTTTTGCGCTTTATTTTCATTTAGTAAAACACAGAGGTAATGACTGATGAAAGTCCTTATGAAATCAGAGACTCTTTCGAAATCCGAACACAACTGGTCAAAAGAGACGACCAGATGTAACGGTGATGTCTTGGTTTTACATTTGTGATCTGATTTGTGATCTGCAAGTCGTGTACACTTGGCTTTAGTAAATTGGTTTGTTTGAGTGATTTAAATGAACCAAGTAAACCAATATGATTCATTTAGTCTCTGCGTAGAAGCTTGCCTTGATTTTATGTCAATTTTGCAGTGGAAAGTTTTGTTAAATGCTGCTATGTTTTATTTATTTATTTATTTATTTATTTTAATGATATTTTTCTAGTTTTATTAGTATTTTGTGTGAATTTATCTGTTCATTTGCTGTTTATGATATAAATACTGCTCTGTTTGAAAAAAAAAAAGAAAAGAAAGAAAATATATCTTATAGTAATATATTTAAAAAATATATAAATTAGAGCTGCCAATCGATATGAATGACAGAATGTGCTGATTAATTAATTTAATTAATCAAAATTAATCACATACCAATATTTACTGAGAAAGGCCACCAAATAAAGGTTATTTAGAATAATTTAAATAATCAGAAATATAATATATAGGCCTAAAAAACTATTGTAATTCAGACAATTAAAATAAATTACATAATTTGGTGACAACAGACAAATTAAACATTTAGACAATACGAAAAGTGGCTTTTTGAAAAATTTTATTTCGCTAAAAAAATTATCAGAAACTCTTGCTAAATGCTGCTGTTTTGTTTTCAACTTATTTAAATGATTGCATTATGTAGTTTTATTGGTGCTGTTTATAAAATAAAAACTGTTCCGTTTGCCAAAAAATGCCATCTGATAGTTTTATATTTAAAAATATAGATATGTTTTTTGTCTTATAAAATTTTTGTAATATTTCTTTAATATTTCTGTCTCTTGTTCAGACTATTCATTTAAATGAACAGGTTAAAAAGAACGATTCCTGTGCAGAAGCCTGCTTGGTATTTTACATCTATTTTGTAGAGGAAGCTGTTGTTAGGTTTCAACACTGTTGGTAGCACATTAATCAGTTGATGGATAAAAACCTCAAAAAAATGTAATTTGAAGTTCTTTGTCTAACTCTCAGTTCTACTGTATGCTGTATAACATGCATTCCCAGTGTCAAGGCTTTGCTATTTTGCCTTCACTTCTCAGAAGAGCACGATGAATGATACATTTTCTACAAGTGATTGATTTTTCTTCAGAATTGGTGAGAGCTCCATGAAGAAGTCAATACCTATCTTCATTTCTACTCCTTGCAGGGAAGTGCATATATAACATGCATGCCAGGACCTGTGAGAAGATGGAACTATCCAGCACCTCTTTGTCTGGGTATGTTTCCTTTACGTAATTCTACTTATGTGACCTTTTCAGTGAGAACTCTACTTCAATTCTCTGTAATCTCAAATATTCAAACTAGTATGTCATAACAACCTTACTTCAGGAGTTTTTCCCTGCCATTTCATCTTATTCAATTTCAATGCAGCAGCTGTTTCATTACAATGTACCAACCGTAGATGATCAGTCGTGGTGTGTTCTTTGTAATAAAATGGACTATGAAAAAGCTTTCTTTAAGCTAGATCTTTAGATGTGCTATTCAGTCCATTCTTGCTTTGTTATTTCCTCTTTTGTTCAAATCTTTTATCCTTAAACCCCACTTCCTTGTCTCATATACTCATGATTTCTCTTGGCCATAACACCATCGTGCCCAGGTTACTTGCCATTAAGCAAGCGCTTTTCATACAGAGTGACTCACAGACCACTAATAGCAGTGACAAACCCCCCGGAGTAACTGGTGAAATGGCTTTTTTGCACAGGAATATAACAGAAGAATAGAATTCAACTAAGAAAGTACTTTCCAGGCAATGACGATACTTGAAATAGCCTCTATTTGATTATACTTGCATGCATTATTCATATCCAAAACTTTTTGATGTTTGGTCATCTTTTTTAAAAACCGTATAGAACTTAGCCAGGATAGGTGGCATATTAGATTTTTCTAATATAATGTTTTTGAATATTTAAATTGAGGATGTTAGGGGTATAGTTTTTTTTTTTTTTTTGTCAACTGGTATTCTTTTTGCATTAAGATGTCATTTTCTAAGTATTTCTGTCTTGACTTTTTAAGTACAAACATTTAAACATCCTTAAAATGCATTACTTAAGAAGCAAACTGACATTAGGTCTTGTTTTGAGAGAAATCAACAAGAAAAACCTATATGAAAATAAACTTAATTCAAAGAGAAATCAAGGTTATTTTTCATACCCCATTGGAAAATAGTTATTTTTTTCCCCTTGTTTTCAAGCATAATCTGTGTATCTTTTTAAAACCTTGTAATTTTATTAAAATGTTTCTATTTCATTTTAATTATTCTTACTATTGACTTATTTTATTTGATTATTTTCACTTTATTTATTGAGAGTATATAATTCTCTTTTTAACACCTTGTAATATTATTATTTTTTACTATTTAATTAATTATTACTTTTGTATTATTTAAATAATTAATTAATTAATCATTCTCTTATATAAATTCATTTATTGGGGGGGTGTTGGTGAAGTTCAGCAGTGCTGTGATTAAATAGCAACACTTGATGTTTAATTGATCTGAGCTCCTGTGGTGTAAACAGACCGTTCAATGTTCTCTATTGACATTTCAATTGCTTTTCTAAAGTACTTTAATGGACACACTTGCTCAGAGAGGCCATTCATTACACTATTGCCAATATGATATATGCAAAGACAACTAAACACACAGGGAGATATACACACACTCCGCAATATAATCAAAGTATATACTTCAATCAGGCTTGAAGTAGTTGCTTTAATATTGGCCTTTCAGTCCACACAAATTCTGGTGGCGCCCATTTAAAAACATTAAAGAAAACATAACCTGTGTATCAGTTTTCTCCTAACCTCAAAATGAATGTAGCACATTTATCCCATTAGCATTTTAAAGCATTTATATTCCTGATTGCACATCATTACAATATTATTCATATATACAAGGAACACAAGGGTTTCTTGCTTGTATGTGCAAATGAATTCATATTGCATATCACTAGATTCCATAATGGAGTTTGGAATTGATGAATATCTGTTTGATATAATGTTTCCATTGGGAATACTTTGAAAAAAAAAAATGCTTAAAGACCTTGAGGCAGTGGTTCCCAACCCTAGTAATGGAGGCCCCCCAACACTGCACATTTTGTATATCTCCTTTTTGACACAGGTCTTAGAGTCTCCACTAATGATCAGATGAGTTGAATCAGGTGTGTTTGATTAAGGAGATATCCAAAATGTGTAGTGTTGGGGGGCCTCTAGGAACAGGGTTGGGAACCACTGCCCTGGGGTAATGTTGTGTTTTACATGGCGCAAGACTGTAAACTGGTTTTGCTTCAGGATCCACATTTTACTTTTTACATCAAGTGGCCACCCAACTCAGTACCAAATTGTTTATTGTACAAAAGTAAACAACTATGTCCTTAAAATCAAACATTTAAATGTAGTATCATTACCATGATCGGCATAAGACCAAAAATATTCAAATTCTTAACATGACATGGGCTGAATAGAAAATTCAACAACCATTTTGGTTTTTAAATGTCTCTTGAATTTCGATGATTTCATGTTCTCGGCATGTTCTCTGTTTTTTTCCCTGCTATTCATGACCCTATATGAGGGTCGTGGCCCACCAGTTGAGAACCACATATTCTGTACATGTTTATTGACTGTGTGCATGGCTGTTCTTGTCTTTTAAGCTCAGTGTGGCGGCTTCCTGTCCGATCTAAATGGAGTCATTCTAAGCCCTGGTTTTCCTGGAAATTACCCCAGTGGACTCGACTGCAACTGGACAGTTAAACTTCCTGTTGGCTTTGGTCTGTATCTTGTAACTTTAAAGCTGTAATTCTCATCTTTATTTCACTAATTACAAATAAGTAATCTATTTTATTGTCACATTCCACCCCTTTTTAGAGTGTGACTACCCATAAGGAAGAAAAATCACAAATGAGATCTCTATAATAACTCAATTGATGCTTCTAGACAGCAATATTAAATGGAGAACATATGGAGTCTTTTGCTTAATGTTTGTCTTGAATAAAAAGACCCCAGTAATCTCATACAATATGTGTTGCCTCCAGAGTTTCAGAATCTCAACAATGTCTCAAACTGTACTCAGATTTGCCAAGATACCAAAATCTGCAATCGAAAGTCAGAGATTTCAATTTGAACTCAAACATTGTTTCATCAGATGATCTGAGCAGCTTTTCAGTCTTAATGTATGCCAACAATTGTCTTTCCTTAGGGTATACACATGACTTCCCATGGCAGTTTTTGTAGCATGTGCAAAATGCAGCCTTGGACAAAATGGAATAACAATGAAATACAAAAGATTGTTTGAAGGATTGTTTGAAACCTCAAAATGTACCCTCAGGCGTTTTCTTCTTAAAATGTACTTTAAACGGTTGATGTGCATGATGTATAATTTGTCAACATTATGAACAATTTTGAACAGCACACTATATAGTAAATGTGTACTCATTTAAGCAAAGTATAGTCAAAACCATGGGTGGGGTAAATGAGCATCAACAGGTTTTAAACATCCTAGTATTGTTTTTGCTTCAGGAATTCATCTGCAATTCCTCAACTTCTCCACGGAGTCTGTGCACGATTACCTTGAAGTCCGTGGCGGGACACTGGATTCAGGCTCTGTGATCGATCGATTCAGTGGGCCTGTTGTACCAGAATCTTTCTTCAGCACGACTCATGAAACCAGCTTACTGTTCCACAGCGACTACTCCCAAAACAAAGCAGGTTTCCACATCACCTACGAGGGTAAGACGGATTAGACCTGCTTGAGGCCTTTACTTCATCTGTTGATGTGGACACACACCATTGGATCCTTTCTGATCATAACAGGGGAGAGAATATAACCTTTTGTTCGTTTCGAGTTCAGTCACAGTGAGTTTTAAAGCAAGTCAGTCCAGTCGGTGACCATTTTGGGTTCTTTGATGCAATCGTTCAGTTGACTAAACGTTGAAAATTAAATGTCAGAAAACTTCGGAAAACATGTTCTGACAAAACAAGCCCAAAATACGAGATTAATAGGTGAGGAGATTTTAGTGCTATAGAGCGCAACAGTGCCTGTTTACTGAAAAGCATTCCAGTATATACAAATATATAAGTAGTTTGAGGGTGTAGAGAGACCGACTCGATTGCTTCATTCACAGTGCGTCATGGAAGTGAGCACTGGCTGCTGGACTTGTTTGGCTGGCTTTGTTGGCTGGGGTTCTCTGATTGGTGTATCTCTCTGCTGGACCATGGGTAATGTAGTTGTTCACCAGGAACACGATTTTAAAACAATGAAGTTGACTGATGGCTTCAACTGATGTATAGGCTATACCATTGATGAACTACCTCGGATCTCACGGTAGGTCTGTCTTTAAAGGTTTATAAGCTATCGTTGAAAATCAATCCATCAAAGGATAAAAAATAATTGGGATTAATCATGAGGATTTTTTCTTTTGGAACCACACTGTTGCGCTCTATTGTGGCCCAAATTTTTTTACTGTTTTCTGAAAATAAACCAATATTGAAAATAAGCCCAAAACATCGCAATCCACATCTACCCATATTTAGAAGTGATTTAAATATTAAATGAACTAGAGTGTATAGAATTTTTAACAGTACTTATATCATTCACAAGTGTGTGTTTTTTCTTTTTTTCATGTAAAAGCTCCATGAAAGTGGCAAAAAGGTCACAAAAGAAGAGCGTTTTCTTTGCTGAACCTAAGAACCTTTATTTTTTTAGAGGATACTTCTGAGGTTGGATAAAATCATCCAAATAAATACATTTAAATTCAAGACTGATTATAATTGTTTTTGTTTGATGACCTGTTCAGCGTATGAACTGCAGAGGTGTCCGGATCCACGGCCCTTTCGGAATGGTGTGGTGATTGGCAGTGATTTTGGGGTGGGCATGACCATCTCTTTCCAGTGTCTGCCGGGATACACCCTGCTTGGTGAAGCGTCCCTCACGTGTCTGCATGGAGTCAGCCGCAACTGGAACCACCCTGTGCCTCACTGTGAAGGTAACCGTAGACTCTGGACTGTCATGTTTTTTAATAAAACTTTCAAAAAAAAGCTTTAGGGAAAACATATGGACCATATATGGAGTCTTTTCTGCAACCATTAACATATAAATGAATATTCTGTCATTAATTGCTCACCCTCTGTGTCTACGGAATACTTTTATGGTACTTAAATGGTGTCCTTTTGTCCTATTTGGAGTTTGACTGACACGGTATGAAGGTCAGAAGCATTATCCACAGAAAATAACAAACATGGTATCAAAGGAAGACTTCACTATTTTTATTCCCCGTTGCATCACTTTATTTTCAGGTCCTTAACTTTCTATCACGACCTGCAGTGGAATTGTGCTGCAGTAGTGGGGTTTCCTTCTTACGTAAAACTCCGGGATTCCCTCAGTGAATGAGCGCATATACTCGAATGTGAGGGACTATCTATATTATAAATTGGTGTGTAGAAATGGGTATAGTTTAAATGTAGTGTATATACTTTTTCCACTGTACTTCCAGAAATAAATGTTGAATTCTTTCCACTTTGTTGACTTGTTGTTGGGCTCCATCCTATGACGTTTGTTATCCGGTCCGCACTTGCGCACTCTTCAAAAACCTGTAAGATCACCACGTGTTTACATGACCACATAAGATACGTTCTCCAGGAGAAACCTAGATGTGTTAAACTGCTTTCTCTTAATCCCTTAAACGGTGTAAGGAAATCTGCATTCTTGTTTACATGATGTTTCAGAACACCGTTTACTGGAAAAACCCTGGAATAAGCCGTTTTCATAAGTGCATATAAACGTGATCAATTTTGGCACTGTTTTTTCACTGTTGTAAATGTGTAATCAGGGATATGCAAGCAAAGACAGGATGTCATGAACGGCAAAAAGGATTTACCACGTAGAATCAGTCTGTATGTCTATGTGTACAAAAAAAAAACATTAGCAAAAGTGTAAATGACTTGTGTTTGTGGTGAAAATATTTTCCAGAAAATATCTGTCCATCCTCCCTTCTGTTACGCTCACACTTTTGGAACAATTTTCTTACGCAAAATAGTTTTGCAAACGCTAGGGGCAAGGCGGGTCTACCTGCTTTTTGTAACCAATCAAATGAGGTTTACTCTGACCTGATTGGTTAAATAACGTAACAGATAGCTTCCTCTTCTTCATATGCAAATATTTTTTTTCTTACATTCACAACTTGATTCACAACTTGATTCACAACTTGATTCACAACTTTCTGTGCTTATGCAATTGTTTTTCATGCCTTTACTCTGCGCAAGCAAATGTTTCTATTGTGCTTGTAACTTCATTTACAATTTTACAAATCTTACTCAACACATGTAAATCTTTTAGGCACAAAGTTTCCTTTATACATGGTCACTCTAAACTAAAAAAAAAGAAAAAAAAAAAGATGCATGAAAAATTTTCAGAGGACTTTTTTAGTGTTTCACGGGAAAAAAATAACAGCAAATTTAAAATGACAAGAGGGTGAGTAAATGATGTCTCGGTTAAATTTTTGGATGAGCAATTCCTTTAAAAGCAATGCAGGACAAACCATCGCTTTAAGCTTATTGTATATCTAGTTTTATGTTACTGCTTTATTGCCTGTTGCAGTTGCATGTTAAATGCATTGCAATTCTCCATGAATTGCTGATCGAATTGAACTTCAAAGGTGTTCTGATTGTATTTGTCTTTCATCAGCACTTTGTGGTGGTAATATCACATCCCTGAATGGGACCATCTTCTCTCCGGGCCACCCAGCTGACTACCCCAATCTGAAAGACTGCATATGGAGCATACAAGTACCTCCAGGCAATGGCATCCACATCAACTTCACCGTGCTCAACACGGAACCAATCTACGACTACATCACCATCTGGTAAGACTGCTTTAAACGTTTATAAGAAACAGTCACCAAAAGATGAACATCTGTTGGGTGTCGTACAACATCATGAATGTAAGAACAGATAAGGATGGTTCTGATTTGAAAACATTGTTGGGATTTAGACAGTAATTAATTTTTTTAAACTGAAACTGATTATTTTTTATCATGCATATATATTATTTGTTTTATTTCTGCTATTTGACGCAATAAAAAAAAAAAAATAATTAGACTGCAACAATATAAGCTATATGACTGTGTTTTAGTGCCATGCTTTAAAAAAAAAAAACTAAATAAGATTTTTTTGAATAAAGTTGTAATATTTTTGGAATAAAGTCATAGCATTATGACATTAAAGTCTTAATATTTTTAGAATAAGTCATAAGGAAAGTAACATCAAAGTGATGTGGTGGACAACGGCAAAGTGGAGCATCTGGATCTTTGGATACAGTAAACTAACCGGGGAGATAACATTGGTAATGCAACTTTGTTGACAAGTTAGCCGACAATTTGTGGGAAGTTTTTGCGAGCTCTTTATTCATGCATGAGATGTGCAATTATACAGGAGTTTTCAACCTGTGGGCGCATGTCAAGGGAGGCGTGAGATATAGGCTTACACTCAAGTGAATCAAAAATTAACTATAATTAAATAGGTCCATTTCAAAACATTGTATGTGGTAACATCTCTTCAGTTATAGTATTGTTTTGAGAGTTAAAACCAACAAAAACCAAACCAAGCATCACCCACTCCGAGCGGGACTGCGCGAATGCCTGTCTGGTTCTTTCTCCTGAATAAATTACATTTCTTAAATAACCACTGCAGTGTCAAGATACTAATAATAACTCTGTGCTGATGTGCTAAAAGACCATGGATTTCTTTATTGGTCAATTATATCCTGATTTACATATACTACATGTTTTATCTAAATCCTTCACATCCATTTCTTGCATTAATGAAGCTGCTGGCTCGGCGTTCGTTCTGTCGTTGTAATAATAACGTGCTGTTTAATATTGTATTTTATTTTATTTTTTTTCTCAAAATATTTCTACTTTATTCACGCAATAGGATATGCTACTTTATTCTCATAATGCTATGACTTTATTCTCGGAATTTTGTCTTTATTCTCAAAATATTACGACTTTAATCTCATAATGCTATGAATTTTATTCTCATAATTTTGGTTTTATTCTCAAAATATTACAACTTTAATCTCATAATGCTATGAATTTTATTCTCATAATTTCGGTTTATTCTCAAAATATTACGACTTTAATCTCATAATGCTATGAATTTTATTCTCATAATTTTGGTTTTATTCTCAAAATATTACGAATGTCAGTAATAAATATCGGTCAAACCGATTATCTCTAGTTTTGGATCTCAAGCATTCCACTTTGACGTTTGAAAACATTGTTGGGTTTTGGATTGAGATCAACGGATATAATTTTTTTACGACCCATACCAATTGTTTTTAGGTGGAAGTGTCTGATTACTGCTACGCAGAACTTATTTTTAATTGCGTTATTTCTGCTTTTTGACACGATAATTCTTTATTTATTATGTGAAAATTAAAGTGTGAACATCGTAAAAAATATATCGGTCAAACCGATTATCGGTCTATCACTAGTTTTGGATCAATGTTAATGATCCATTAAGCATTCCAACATGGTTGAAATCATAGTTGGGTTTTGGATAGAGAATGACCGATAATGTTTTTTTATGACCGATAAATGATATGCAAAAACATTTTTTAATTATTGCATTATTTTTGCTTTTTTCGTCAGAATTCAGACACATTTATGTGAAAGACTTTAAATGTCTGAAAGCTGCAGTGCTAATTCAGCATTAGTTATGCAAGCCGAGAGTCACGTAAATCTTCACTTTAGTCTTTTATCTGTTTTTCCTCTTCTGCTTTTGGATCTTCCATCCATTTTCTCTTTGAGTGAACTTCCATACTGAAGTGTGAAATAGCTGGTGCAAAAGTAAAAGGCTCACGCCATCAGTTAGCATGTGTGCTTTACAAGCTAACTGATGTGATGCTAAGCCTGCGTCCCTTATGACTCATCCAGTACTTGTTCATCTGCTGTGTCATGATAAATAAGTGTTTCCAACTAGAGGATTTTTCTGCAAGTATGTCTCACAGAAAGCAGCAAGTACTACTGATCTGAAATACACTGCTATGAAATTTATTTCGTCTATACATTTTATAGGGATCATGCCATACTTTTTAAACAGTATTGAAGGACTTTTCAAGTATAATGGACACTTGTTAAATAGATTTTCATTTTGTAAATAAATTCATACATAGACACAATTCATATTCGTCTCCAAATCTAATTTCAAACATGGATGCGTATGCCTTTAGATCAAAACGTTTTTAAATCATGAGAAACAAATTAATTCAAGTATGTCCAAGCTTTTGACTGGTGGTGGACTGTATGTAAGGTTTATAATAATTTAGAAATGTGGATTGCTGTGCTTTTTGTCATTACAACATTTTTTGTGACTTTTTTTTCACTTATGTTCCTTTCCTGTAACAAGCTGCAACTGTTCGTTGTATTAAAGTGCCTTTTTAAATAAATAAAAAAAAATAAATATTACAGATTCTTCAATGATAAAGGAGCAAGGTCAGTGTTTGATTGCTTTGCGTTGGGTTTATAATTCACTTTTCAGCTTCTTTATTCAGGTTGTTGATTGCAGTGCAGTTAGACAGGCTTCATTCTTACATTTTCTATCCTGTTTTATAAACATTCATAACAAAATCCCTGCAACCGCCAACAAATGAAATCTTGGGTTGAAAGTCAAAATGGTTTTAAATAGAGCTGTCAGTCAACATTATTTCTTTTTTTTTTTTTTTTTTTTACAGAATTAATTAGATGATATGATGATTAAGTTAAAATGTTAAAAATCCATATTACTAAATTTCTATATGGGTGTGATTACTAAATTTACGTGTTAAAGGGATAGTTCATCCAAAAATGAAAATTCTGTCATCATTTCTTCATCTGTCAATGTTGTTCCAAACCCACAAGACCTTCTTTCTTCTGTGGACCACTAAAAGAGATTATTAGGCTTAAGGTTAGCCTCAGTCACCATTCACTTTCATTGCATTCTTTGTCCATACAATGGTGACTGAGGCTTACATTCTGCATAAATATCTCCTTTTGTATTCCACGGAAGTCATAAGAGTTTGTAACAACATTAGGGTGATTAAATTATGACAGAATTTCATTTTTTGGGTGAACTATCCCTTTAATTTAACAGATCTGTGTTGCATATCATAACCATTGCCCAACTGTCTCCTTTAGGGACGGTCCCGACCAAACATCTCCACAGATCGGTCAATTCAGTGGCAGTTCACCCCAGGAGAGCATTTCCAGCACATCCAATCACATCCTGCTGAAGTTCCACAGCGACTTCAGCACCAGTGGATTCTTTGTTCTACGTTACCATGGTGAGCATTTTTCCGCAGGTTTCCTCTAAGATGTTCCTCATTCACTGCGGCTTAGTTTTGTTTATAGCCTGTGTGTTGCTTATTGTCAGGTTGATTATCTTGGTTTATTCCCTTTACGCCCACAGAGCATGTTACTTATGCTGAACATACACAGATACAATATCTGTGAATATCCATACATTCAACAAAAATTGTGCCGTGAAATCGTAGAATAAACGTTCTGGATTTTGTCTTAAAGGAATAGTTCACCCAAAAATAAAAATTCTCATGTTCCTCGTATTTCTCCAAACCCATATGACTTTCACAAGAAAGTGTAACACAAAAGGAGATTTTTTTTTTAATTATGTACTGGTCACACTTTTACATGCAATTACAATGAATGAGGACTGGAGCTTTCATGCTTTAAAAAGGGCTAAAAAGCACCCCAAATGTATCATAAAAATGGTCTATAAAACTCATGCGCTGTATTTCGAGTCTTCTGAAGTCATAACATAGCTTTGTGTGAGGAAGCTATAGAAATTTATGTCATTATTCACTGAAGATCTTGACATCTGCCCTAGTTCTCCTTGGCACGTTCATGAGAGATGTAGCGATGCCTGATTTGTGAAGGAATCCTTCTTTTGAGTTCAGTTAAATCAGCTGATCCAGTTTAAAAATGGCACTGATCAGATCTCAACTCACTGATTGAATGAGTGCGTTTACTTGCACTTTAAATAGGGATGGGATGACATATTCCGAACCAAAAAAATTACGACCATATCAAAATTTTCTACATTGTTTTCTGTCCCTGTGATCATAAATGAAATGACCCATCAAACATCATTATATCTCTATTGCTTGATTTTTACCCCTACTGCACTTTTTCCTACACTGTTTACAGGGTTCTCACAAGGTCTTTGAAGTTCTTAAACTGCTTGAATTTAGCTTTTAGAATGTTTAGTACTGGAATACCTGGAAAACTGCCTTGTTTTGTTGAAAAGTGCTTTAGATTAAAACAGAACATTACTTCCATGTAATGTGTGTTCACCAAGATGAAATCCACACACTCCACTTTCATTGAATGTTGTGTCTTTAATATCCTTTCTGTTCTTTACAGTCAGATAAAAATCAATTATGCGATTGTAGCTTGCCTTTGTCCAGCATGTATACACATTAGTCGGACCACAACTGGCCTCGACGTTATGCGCATGCTCCAAAAAAACAAATGTGTGGCACGACATGTCTAACCCAGAAGTCGAACGCAACACAAAGCAGAGAAGAAGGATAGCAATGAGAACAACACAAAGATATCATGGCAAATGCTAGAAATTTACATTTTTGGACGGATCGGCAGTCTGTAAGCAAGTCACACCTGTGACACATTGATATGCCTCTGATTATTATTCTTTTGTCTTTATTCTGCCCATTGACTAATCCTCTTATCTGTCCGCCATAGTAACACCCATCTTTGCAGTAGCATCTAATGTCTTTATTTAAAAACAAGTATAAAAAATATTTTTCATAATCTTACATGGACTATTTTCACAAATTCCATCATAAAATACAATAAAAAAGCGTAACGCGCAATGGCCATTGTTAACATGCTAGCATTAGTATTAGCGCCATGAATGCATAATGTAAACATAACAAATTACACATTATCTACTCTGCATATATCTTACTTTAAATGATTATTGAGTGGTTATAACAGCTTCTTTTACTTATCTCATGTGGATTCCATTCATAAAATGAGGCAGAAAGCTTGATATTTATAGAATATGCAAATATTGTGTGCATCTCATTGTTGAGAGTTCTTTAAAGCGCTAATATGACACAAAATGTCAACCGGAAACCATCTACGTCACTTCCTAAGCTGATGTATTCCTTCAGCCTCTTCGATTCCACATGGTGTCGTGTATACTTGGACAAAGAGATAAAGACTGTAGCTCGACTGCGCATAAAAACAGCGGTAGCTCGAGTATAACTGTCCATGTAAACATACTGAATGGTCCAGTCGCAGTTGTTTGCAAGTTAACGGTTCGCTGGAGGGTAAGATTATCAGTAAATAATGACTTCAATTTTGTCTTGTTCCTCATACAAAGCTGTCATTTGGCTTTAGAAGACTTTGAATTTAGTGCACATGTCATATGGGCCATTTTTATGATACTTATTATGTTTTTTGTGCTTTGTGGAGCTTGATGGGTGTCACAATGAACTGTCCTGTGTGGAAAAAAGCAGCATAAAGATTCTTCAAAAATTCACCTTTTGTGTTCCACTGAAAAACTAACAGCACAAAAGCTTGGAATGTCATGAATAAACAATGGTACAATTTTGAATTTAAAATGCCTGTTTAGCATGTCACATTGCTGCTTTTTTGCCCCTTGTGTCTTATTTTACTGCTCTCAAACACATGGGCTGAAAAGATATTGCTTGTATATTTGGAAAAATTGCTTTGATTACAGCTGCCACATTTTGATGTGGGTACAAAGTGCATGAAAACTTCCATCATTCATAATAACGTCCATGTCTAAACAAGCAGGAAATCAAAAAAAAGTCTGTGCCTGGTGATTTTAGCTCTGTTCCAAAGCCTTGTTATCTTCTCTACTGCCTACATACAGTAAGCAGCTGCCTTCTAAGGGCCCGTTCATACCAAAGGCGTTTCCGCGTCCATCTGTGCTGTTTTTCAGTTGTTTTTCTATGTAAACATGTGCTTAATGGACGTTTGACCTTTGTGTCACGTCTCACATTTTTTTTAGCGTCTCACGCGGGTGCGCCGTGATTTTTTAGATGTCAAGTTAAAAAGAACTTCAACTTTTAAAAACGCATCTCAAGTGTCCTGTGTTCTGTTATAATCGTTGTGCTGTGTCTCTTTTTTTTTAGCGCAAGAATGTGTTCTGTCTAAACAGCCCCTAACGCTGCATTCTAACATCATGTAACCTCATAAGTGACAGATTTGGAACGTTCAACATAGGCAGCAACTCAGTGTGTCTTACAAATAGCACAACACACACAAAGCACTCGTTAGACTCAGCTCGAAATTGATTTCAGTTGAGTTTAATGTTATCACGTTGCTTAGCTAACAATGTGATACTCTAATAATCATAAATATAATATAAAGAAGTACAATTATTTAAAAATTAGGTTTTATTTGTTGCAGTGCATTTTTGGATGGCCTTTATCTCAAAAAATAAATGTAATGCTACCTTATAATTTGCCAAAAGATGGCATATAAGAAGGCAGCATGATTATGCTTTTTGGAAAAGCCTTCCTGTCGGGAGCGTACCTATGTTGTCTAGCACGGCAGCTCACTAGGTTTTGGATCAAAGAAGATGTGTCATAACACATCACGTGACCTTTGGACCGCAGGGTTTTCTCTAATCCATTTTGCAATTATAATGGGAAACTGTTATTCAATATTGGCCGTTAATATCTGTGTTAGCATATTTTCTGCTGATGCTTTCGAAGCTTGCAAATAAACCATTAGAACATAAGGAAGTTATGTCAAGTGCTACAAAGCACAAAGCTCATTATAATATTAAAAGATAATAAAATAAGATGGTAATGGGTCCCAGAGCTGCCAAAATGCCCATTCTCCTCTTTGAAATTACCTTTTTTATGTGTTAGCTCACTAAGTTCTTCAATTGAGAGAGGGTTTTCTTTTGAGTATCCCTCCTGATGTTGAATTCTCAATTAAATCAGAGGTGGCGTCTAACATTGTAGAGGTCATTTAACTTTTCGGTAGTCTTGCAAATCATTATGATATTAAGATACTCAGGGCGTTTGGTAGTTCTTCTGTATGTGAAAAGGGTATTTAGTGTTGTTTGCTCATACTCATGGTGCTCATACTTTGGATTTCAAGGATTTTAAATAAACCCCTTGGCAAATAATAATTCCTGCACCATTTGTGTTTCGGACATGAATCGTGCGTCTTGTTGAGGAGAGACTTTTGGGTTTTCAGACTTTTGATCATGTAAGCATCAGTTAAAGTGGGTTGACAATTATAAACAAAATAGTAATGTGGTTGTAGAATATGCCATTCTTTTTATTAGTAAAATTGTCATAGAATTGCACTACATATTTTTGGTAAAAAACAAAAAGTTCATTAGAAAATTAGTATATTGCTGAAAATAAATAAATAAATACAAAATCATATTTGAGGCAGGACCAGTGTAAATATTGGCGGGGCAAGTAAAAATCTGAACTACTGGCCCAAAATTAAAAATTACAAAACTGCCACAGCGAGCATCCAAAGTCAACAGTAGCCAGGAAAATCTCCCTTTTGTCATGTCACAATGTGCTGCACAGTGCAATTAAGTATGAGAGAATACAACGTGTTCCACTCAGCGGTAGTCTCCAAATTATGTTGCATAATAACAGTGACCGTGATCATACCATAACAGTAATAGAGGGTTCTTAATGTATGTAATCCTCTTTTAGAAACTCAATGAAGTTAAACGTTGCATACAATCAGTGTTAGCGAGGTGGTTGCTTTGACCCTGATTATGATTCATAGTTTGCAGTGGTTTTGAAAAATGCCAGTGACTATTGTGATGATTGTGGAATTGTGTGGGTTGAGTTCAGAGTAAGTGTTATCATTTAACTTGGTGGTGCAAATCACGTGTTTTATCCATTGTTTTTTCTCTGCAGCTTACCAACTTCGCGTCTGTCAACCTCCCCCACCCGTCACCAATGCAGAGATACTGGCTGAAGATGATGAATTTGAAATAGGTAAAACAATGAAGAACATTTGATGATTATCTGTAGATTTATCATGTGTTGAGACATCATTAAAGAGATGTTTCCAGGGTGCCAGCCTTCACATTGCAGGATATTTGATTTAATGATTATGGACAGATAGACAGACAGATAGACAGACAGATATACATACAGACTAGATAGGTAGATACTGTAGGTAAATTGAATGAAAAACAGACAGACAGACAGACAGATAGATAGATAGAGTGGTAAGAAAACATATGTGAACCCTTTGGAATTAGCTGGTTTTCTGCATTAATTGGTCATAAAATGTGATCTCATCTTCATCAAAGTCAAAAGTATAGACAAAAAAATGTGCTTAAGCTAACAGCACACAAACGATTATAATCTTTCATGTCTTCATTGAACATCCCATTAAACATTCATAATGGAAAAAGGAAGTGGATTTAATAACTGGTTGATCCTCCTTTGGCAGCAATAACCTCAACCAAACGATCTGCACAACGTTAAGAAGGAATTTTGGACCATTCTTCCTTACAGAACTGCTTCAGCTCAGCCATATTCTTAGGATGTCTGGTGTAAACAGCTGTCTTAAGGTCATTCCACATCATCTTTATTGGGTTGGGCTCTGACTGGGCCAATCCAAATGGTGAATTTTCTTTTTTATTGAAGCCATTCTGTAGTGGATTTACTTTGATGTTTTGGGTCATTTTCCTGTTGTATCACCCAACTTCTACTGAGCTTCAGCTGGCGCACAGCCACCCTGACATTATCCTGCAGGAATATATTTTTCTCTCGATGATGGCAAGTGGTCCAGAAGCAGCAAAGCAGCCCATGATGCCCCCTCCACCATACTTCACCATTAGGATTATGTTTTTATGTTGGTTTGTGGTGCCCTTTTGACACCATACGTAATGCTGCGTGTTCTTCCCAAACAATTCAACCTTAGTTTCATCAGTCCAGGAAACATTTTCCCAGTATCACTGTAGAGTGTCAAAATGGTCTTTGACAAACGTCAGGCGTGCAGCAATGTTTTTTTTGGAAAGCAGGGGCTTCCTTCGTGGTGTCCTGCCATGGACACTATGCCTGTTTAATGTTTTCCATAGAGTAGACCCATGTTAACCTTCTTCTTTCAAGTCTTCAACTGTCACTTTAGGGTTCTTTTTTACCTCATTGAGCATTCTGTGGAGTGCCCTTTGAGTCATCTTGGCTGGACGGCCACTTCTAGGGAGAGTAGCCACAGTACTAAATTGTCTCCATTTATAGACAGTTTGTCTAACTGTGGACAGATTAGTATCTAAGCTCTTCAAGATAACTTTGTTACCCTTCCCAACTTTATGCAAAGCAACATTTCTTGATCGTAGGTCTTCTGAGATCTCTTTTTTGCAAGGCATGGTCCACGTCAGCAGACGCTTCTTGTGAATAACAAACTTTGAGTGCTTTTAATAAGTCAAAGTAGCTTTAACCAACATCTCCAATCTTGTTTCATTAATTGGATGCCAGGTTTGCCAACTCCTGCCTCTAATTAGCTTTTGTTGATGTCATTAGCCTAGGGGTTCACATACTTTTTCCAGCCTACACTGTGAATGTTTGAAATATATATTCAATATCTACAAGAACAATGAAATAATTTGTGTGTTATTAATTAAAACAGATTGTGTTTTTCATTATTGTAACTTAGATGAAGATCAAACCAGATTTTAAGACAAATGTATACATAAATGCAGTTTGCCACTATAGATAGATAGATAGATAGATAGATAGATAGATAGACAATATGCACATAAAGGAAATGTTGCACACTTCTAAAACAGTATCCAATTATTATGTTGCACGTGTATTGAGTAATGCATAATTTGAGTGAAAGTCAAGTTATTCACACTAGACGGTTGTCATTTGTCATCATTACTGTCATACATGTGAAAGCAGTCTCACCTTAATTAGCTAATGTGTTGCTGAGTGCTAGTTATAGTGGCAGAGCATAAAAAGCAGAGATCTGTGTGTGTAATTACTCAACAGGAGACATTATGAGGTACCGCTGCCTGCCAGGCTTCATGCTGCTCGGGAGTGAGATCCTGACCTGTCGGCTGGGTGAGCGACTGCAAATGGATGGTGCTCCACCGGTCTGCCAAGGTTAGTTTGGCAGCTCACTCAGCACGCTGTCTCATTTGTGTCTTGTGCTCTTCCTGTTTGTATGTCTCATGATGTTAGCTCTGCCGACAGTTGCTAGTCTCAGTTGAACTAAGAGGAAACCAAATTTGGAGTGTTGGTTTGCAGTGCAAAGGTGACATTGTGCTTAAATTGGTCATAGCATACTTTTTTTTTATGTTGTTGTATTAAAAACATATATTTTTACGCTCATTTTCCACTCTTAGAATTAAAAAGGTAATTTTGGTTTGGTTTCTTTTTAGTGCAATGTCCGGACAACGAGGTACTGTTCGATTCGACTGGCGTGATCCTGAGTCCAGGTTACCCTGACAGTTATCCCAACCTTCAGATGTGCTCCTGGATGATCAATGTAGAGAAGGGCTACAACATCACGTTACACTTTGAACTCTTCCAGACAGAGAAAGAATTTGATATTCTGGAGATCTTTGATGGTGGGTTTGAATTATTCCTCATATTCAGACATCAGCTGACAGAACTGCATCTGTGGCCCTGAATATTGCAGCCATTATTCTTTGCCCCTGTCATAACTCTTTTCTTTTAAATTTTAAATGAAATTTGCAGCCTTGAAATCTGTTTGAGTTGCTTTTTTAGCAGAAAAATATTGGCTAAAAATCTAATTTAGGATCGGCAAACGGCGAAAAGATCCAAGATTCAAGTATTTCTTGATAGCGAGACAATCTGAAATATAATCAGCTTGTTATTAGCTGCTAATTACTTAAGTGCTTGCAATCAGCAGATTACCCTATTACTCATCATTGATTGTACACTCATCAATGGCCGTGGCATTTGAAAAGGCCCTGTGGAACAGAGTGAGAAGCAATATCTGTTTTGAGCACTGTCCTCTGTTGTTTAAAGGGATAATTCTCCCAAAAATGAAAATTCTGTTGTCATTAATACAGGTTGCTCCAAACCTGCAAGAATTTCTTTATTCATGGAACACAAATCGTTTTATATGTGAACACCCCTTTAATTTTGTATAAACATTATACATTATAAGAAGTTTAACATAAAAGTTTGGTTGATTTGTTGCTTCATTTTGCTTTATGTTGCGAACGCCCCTTTAGATGTGCTATCTTCTTATTTTTTATAAACGTTATACATTATAAGACGTTTAACATTCAAGTTTGATTGATTTATTGCTTCAAAACTCTTTATGTGTGAACGCCCCTTTAGATGTGCTTTCTATTTAGTTTTTTGATAAAGTTTATGTGTTTTAAGAAGTTTAACGTTGAAACATCTCCCGTTGACTTAACGTGTTACAATGTCAAAATCCAACCAACCGGCAGTGATCATGTCATTGTAATATTTGAATTGTATGGTGGGCCAAATTACACAAAATCAAATCATTAAAGAAATATTTAAATAAATCTTTAAATACTTAATGAAATCAGAAAAAAACTATAAAATAATAAAATTATCGTTAAATCGCTAAATAAATCAATAAATGTCCCTTGTATTTAATTTTAGCGTTAGTTTGTTTCCATTTTCATTTCAGCATTATTTTTGGGTTGGTTTTTCATTTAAGCGTGAGCTTCATGTATTTTCATTTTCAGGGTTACTTCTATCAGCACGTCACTCAACGACAATGGGCGTCACCTTTTAAAATCAATTTCTCTTTAGTGAATTTATGCATGTTTTTTTTTTTTTTTTCACACCGACTATGGCAATAAGAGATTTGCAGATAAAGTTGCCATCCAAAACACTGACAATCACTTAAGTTTAACCCATACAGAGAATGAAAGGGGAATGTTGAATGAAATAAACGCTGTAAATGACTGTAACATTGGCTTCGGTGTTGAGTCTGTGAGAGGGTCATTATGGAAGAGGATGTCGTACTTTGAAAGGTGAGTGGCTTGCTGATAGAAGTAACCCTGAAAATGAAAAGACACAAAGCTCATGCTTAAATGAAAAATCAACTCAAAGAAAATGAAAACGAAATTGGACTAATGCTAAAATGAAATACAAGGAACATTCATTGATTTATTTAGTGATTTCATGATTAAGTTAATTATTTTATGTATTTTCTTAACCTTTTAACAATCATAATGTATTTAATAATTTATTTAAATATTTAATAATTAATTCATCATATCATTTTAAGTTATTTGGCCCTCCATAGAATTGTGATTGGTCTTTACAGTTTGCAATTCTAAATATTTGTAATGTTTACAACTTTTCAAACCATCATTGTACATAACACTATTCTATTGCTGTTTTGCACTGGTAATTTCTTCTGGAAATATAGTATGTAAATTATTATTTTTTTATTTATTTATTTATTTTTTTTTTTTTTTGTAGGGCCCAATATTTACAGTCAGAGTCTGGCTGTGTTGAGCGGAGATCTTAGCGTGCCCTTCAATATCACCACGACGGGTCACCAGCTGTTTTTACGCTGGTCTTCTGATCACGGCACCAACAAAAAGGGCTTTCGTATCACATACGTGGGTGAGTATCAAAGTATGTATCCCCTGGTAATTCCTTTTCAGTTCTATGTGTGTCTCTCGTGGCCTTTTGTCTGTCTGCCCATGACACCTCCGTCAAGTGTATGTCCATCTGTCCATGTGTTTGTGTCCAAATCTTTGTGTATCTGTTTATAGCCGTGGAGTTGTAAAGTCAGTTAGATATAAAATTTAAAAGTGTAAAAAAAGAGTAAACTAATTTCACAGTGCATTTGAATTTTTTTGTTTGTTTTTTTTTTTATTTATTTTTTTATTTATTTTGAAAAGCAAAATTATAATATATTTGCTTAATTAACAAACATTAGTAACATTAACAAATGTTAAATTAAATGTTTAACAGATTGGTAATGTACCAAAAAAATTTGTCAGAAATATCATGATTATGATATATACACTAATTATAATAAAATGTATAGTAGATATTGTTTCATTAGTAACATTAACATTAATAGCATTATGAAATGTTTAACAGTTTATTAGATAATGTACGTTCAAATAGTTCAAATTATTATTATTATTATGATATACAGTACTGTATACACTAATTATAATTAAATTAAAATATAATATATAATATATATTATATTTCTAATTAGTAATATTATCAAAAATTATTAAATAATGTATAAAAGTCAATTAGTAAAGGGACATTCAAATAGTTAGAAATGTCATGATTATTATGGTATATACACTAATTAGAATGACATTTACAATATATGTTGTTTTATTAGTAACATTAACAAACATTATTAAATTATTTTTAACAGTCTATTGGTTAATGTACATTCAAAAGTTAGTAATATCATCATTATTATGATATATACATTAATTAGAAAAAAAAAAAAATATATATATATATATATATAGTTTCATCAGTAACGTTAACAAACAATATTAATATTACATTCAAATAGTTGAATATCAAATGAATGTCAAAATGAAATTTTGATTCATATATTTTCATATTTATATAAGAATGTACACCAACTACTGATTACTGTTAAACATTATACTGTATAATGTTGGTTAATAATTTTGGATAGTTTACCCAAAAATGAAAATCCTCTCATTATTTACTCACCCATATGTTGTTCCTAATCCAACGTATTTTCTTTCATGGAACACAAAAGGAGATGTTAAGAAAGAATGTTCAGTCCCAGTCACCAGTCACTTTCATCGTACAGCAAAAGGAAAAAAAATGCAATTAAAGTGAACGGTGTATAAGACTTAAATCTCCTTTTCAGTTCTATTGAAGAAATAAAGTTTAGAAAAACATGAGTGAGTAAATTATGACAGAATTTTCATTTTTGGTGACTATTATTGGTGTTGCCAATTATGTATCCCTTATTATAATAATGATAATGATATGTGACGTCAGTAATGTGTAAGTGTTTAACAGTCCGTGCTTTCATGTGTAGCAATGTACTGCAGTACGCCAGACTCTCCGCAGCACGGCTTCGTGGTCAGTCAGACGGGCGGTCACGTCAACAGTGTCGTCCGCTGGGCCTGTGACCGCGGCTACAGACTCATTGGGAAAAATATGGCCGTCTGCAAGAGGACTGAGTTTGGTTATCTGGCCTGGGACTCGTCTGTGCCGGCATGTCAAGGTGTTGTCTTCATTTTTTCTCAAAATCTTAAGAGTATTTCCTTGAGTTGACGGCTGAAGTCAAATTTAAAAAGGTACTTGCAAAGTGCTTTTGTTTGCTTTAACCGTCACTGGCAAAACTCACAGCTCTGTTTCATCCAAAAATGAAAATTCTGTCGTTATCTACTCTTATGCTGTTGTAAACCTGAATGCAATGATTTTTTGGACACGAATGTCATTCAATGTCATTCAGTGTCCACTCGCAGGCATTCAACTGCAAAATGTCAAGGAAAGAGTCACATTATTACAATATTTGAAATGTTTTTCACTTCATTGCCAGATGTGGCCTTTTGTGTTTATTTCAGCCTTTTGGATGTGTCATTGGGATTTAATTATTGTTGCAAGGACGGTTTGTGTCTGGTGCCATAAACATTGATCAGTCAACTCTTTGTTTTCACTAATTAATGCCACTGAATGAGCATCTGCTTTCTGCTTAGCTGTTATTAGCGTTTTATGCAAGCGCCATTGTTATGTTGGATTTATTTGATTAGATTTTTAGCACTCAATAATTGGACATCCCATTACATTTCATTGCCATATTGATGCCGCTTTGAGCAAACTCCAGCACCTTTTCCAAGTGTTTAATTAACAAATTCTGCTATGCTGGCTAATTACAGCCCTGTCTGCTCAGAGTTTACAGTTTAAGACCTTCCATTCCAAGTGGGCACTCGTTAGGGTCAAAACAGAGGTGTGTCATTCCTGTTATGCAGTAACTTTTGAACTCTGTAAGTTTAGTAAATGAATATGCTTGTGTTGCAATTTAAGTAAGAAATTCTGTAACACTTTATTTTAGGGAGCAGAAATTTGACAGTAATTAATGACTAATAATTGGACTTGTAAGGGACTAGTTACAGACTTGTTTAGAATTATAAGGTATTTATCAGGCCTTTGTTTATAGCCTCTTTACGTTAGTTTTTTTCCTAACAATTAACTTATAAGGTAAAAACAAGATACCAATTGCTAGTAAGGTGCAAAATACTTCCTTTATAGGTTCTTTATAGGTTCTCCTATTACACTGTGTGAATGTGCAGCTTACAGTTTAAGTATAAAATAAATATAGAAGGCAGAGACTTTTGCATAGTGTAAATAGCAACAAAAAACATCTTCTTTGCACTAAGTGCAAATAGTGTTAGATGCTTGTTGCACCCCTAATTAAATACTACCATACAGTACAGGAGCATCACTGTGTCCCACAGACACCCTACCCCTAAACCCTAACATTCTCTGCTTTGTTGAAATACTACAGTATATGCATTCTACATGTGTTTTGTATTTATAAGCCGCACACTCACACAGGCTATTGAGAACCTATAAAGGATGCCATTTGCATCATGCTAACTATTGATATGTTTTGTTTTTAGCGAATAAATCCATTGTTATGAAAAAAGCAAATGTAACTGAAAATGTATTGATTACCAAATAAAAATGTTTCTAAAAAAACAAGTTTTTCATCTGAGAAGTTTAGAAGCTCACAGGAGCATGACAAAAATGGCAACATTCACTCCAATAAAAGTATTGAAAGTAAAAGTAATTCATCCCCATGCTTACTTAATTGTGATATTGTGATTAAAGAAAGGTAAGTAATAAAAATTAACTGTAGTATTATGTCCACTATGACAGGACCGGATACAATAAGATATATATTATATGATAATGATACGATGTGATATGAAAAGGAAAGGATATGATGTGATACAATATAATGCGATAGGATATGATACTATACAAAATTATACTATAGGATATGATATGATATGATATGATAGGATAGGATAGGATAGGATACAATACAAAATTATTCAATATGATATAATGCCTCAGGATTATAATACGCTACGATCTGATATAAAATTTTATGATAGAATACAAAAGGATATACATGATACAGTAGGATAAGATAGGATTTATGCGATAGGATAGTATAAGATATGATAGGATACAATACGATATGATACAATAGGATATGACATATGATATGATACTATCCAATGTTTTAGGATAGGATAGGATATGATAGGATACAATACAAAACAATATGCTAGGATATACAGTATATAAAGTATATATGATACAATACAATAAGATATGATATATGATATGACACAATGTGATAGGATATGATATATGATGCAATAAGATAGGATGCAATACAGAATGATACAATGCCATAAGATATGATACACTATGATACCATCGGTTAGGACATTTTTTGACAGGATATGAGAGGATACACATGAAAAGATAAGATAGGATATGATATGATGTGATATGCACGATAGGATGAGATTTGATGGGATATGATAATAGATGATGTAATAGGATTTGATATGATATGATAGAATGCAAGAGGATATGACACAAAACATTACGATACGATGGGATAGGATAGGATAGGATAGAATCTATATGATAAGATACAGTAGGATATGATATGTGACGATAAGATACAATGCAATGGGATATGATACGATACACTAGGATAGGATAGAATGTGATAGGATTGGATATATACAATACGATACAATAAGATATGATGTGATACGATGCTATATAATACGATAGGATATAATACTATATGATAGGATACAATACCAAATGATACAATAGGATATGAAACGATACAGTATAATAGAGTGCCATAGGATATGATACACTATGATACGATCAGATAGGACATTTTATGATAGGATACAATAGGATATATAGGATAAGATAAGAAATTTAGGGATGCACCGATCCCGCTCTGATACTGAAGCTTTTAGACGAATTGGGTATCGGTCCGACGAGCCCGATCCAAATCCAATACTGTGTGTTAGTCATGTTCGTTCCTGTCAAGCTCCAAAAATGACATAAAAGAACCATAAAAACACCACTGAAGTAGTTCATATGACTCGTGCATTTTATTCAAAGCTCTGTGAATCACAAAAGGCTGTGTTTAATAAGTAAATATATAGTATGCATGTGCAGCGCCAGTGTGAAATTGAATGGCGCTGCTCTGTTTACACACACACTCGCAGCTGTTTAGCCTTCACGCGTTGCACAACATTTGAGCGCTACTCACGAACAACATCTCAGATGTAGATGCTCAATAGTTCGGTTCACTTATAATATGCATTTAGAATGGCGCCGTAGGTGCATTTTACCAGAATTTGAATAAGAAGCGAATTAAACTACTGTGAACTTGCCTACAAACAAACACATACAGGACTTCCTGGAGATTTCAGAATGTCAAAATAAAAGCCTGAGGGTTTTAAAGATAAAGGTGCACGATTTAAATATATTACTGTTGTATTTAAAATTGTAAAAGTCAGTAATAATAATAATAATTTATTATTATTATTATTTGTTTACAAATTATAACAATATTTAAGTTGAATGGGTTCCAAAAAATAACTGAATGAAAAGTGAACTGATATCTTACAACTAAATTGAACAAAAAAGAGATCTGAATCCCAGATACAAGTTGAATGTGTTTTTTTTTTTGTTTTTTTTAAACTGCCTTCTTTTCTACTGAACACTAGAATTACTGTTAATTTTGCTGCAGCATTATCCAGTAGACTAGTTAACAATAAAGTTTTTCTTAATAGTTTGTACATTTATATTGAAATAATGTGTAGTTAAAGGTTTGTGTTTCTTTACATATAATTAGCATCACTCAGTGAGGTATAGATATTCTAAACTGATTATGAAAAAACAACACTGGTATCAGATCGGTATCGGCCGATACTGAGATTTCAGATATCGGAATCGGATCGGAAGAGGAAAAACTGGTATCGGTGCATCCCTAGTTATGATATGATACGATAAAATGCAATAGGACATGATATGATACAATACGCTATAATATGATACAATAAGATACAATAGGATATGGTTTATGATATGATACAGTTTGATAGGAAAGGATACGATACGCCACAATAGGATAGGATAAGATAGGATAGGATATACTACAATACGATACAAAAGATATAAGATACGATACAATGTGATATGATATGATGCGATTCACTACGATAGGATAAGATATGATACGATAGTACTTCAGACTAGTTTTCAGATTAGTTTTATTGGCCAGGTAAGATTTCATTATGAGGAATTAGACTTGGCAGTTGCTAAAGAAGTGCATACATACAATGTACATATGTAAATACAAAACAAACAGGAAAGAAAAAAAAAACTTTAAATACAAAAAGTACAACACAATAACTACTAATACATGCAAATAAAGAATGAGAATGAATGGTAACAGAGATGTGCAACAGTATGTGGCATATAAACAGTTACATCAGTAAGGATGTGTGTTCTGTGTAGGGACAGTCTAGTGTAGGTTTGTATGTACAGATATATACTATTTAGGGGTGTACAGTGGAGCCATTATCTTTATTTATATCTGTATCTGTTCATATGACAAAATTATCTGTATCTGTCTCTGTATTCGGACAGAACCTGGTATGGGCGGGGCTTAAACCGAAAGTGCATCAAACCTACATGAAACGCCCATTTTTAAGTATTACTCTTACATTTATAGTTTATATTAATAAAATAAGCAGGCTCGTATTCTTTCCATGGAACACAAAAGGTGAATTTTTGAAGAAAACCCTGGCCACTATTGTCTATATGTCAAAAGGACAAAAAAGCAAAATAGAAGTAGTCTATATGACTCATATACTGTACATCAGAGACTATTTAGCAGAGACGGGCCACTTTTATTCAAATGAATGGGAGAAATTGGAATACCCAATGGTCAAAAGATATAGAAAGGAAAAAGAGCCAGTCACCTTTTAGGTACAGACATATCTTGTCAATCCATTTATTTTTATTTTTTTCGCATTATCTGAGGTAAAGAAGCACAATTTGTGATTCCAGTGTTGTCAGATTATAAAAACTATTATTTTTTAAATTTTTTATTTATTTATTTTTCTTACCAGATGAAGCTGAATTTGTAGGCTACATTGACTGTGGAATATTTTGTGGTTTCTCCTGGTATTTCAGATATTAATCTCTGCATGAAACAGAATTTTGTATAACAACAATATTCTGGAGGCAAGAGGTGTCAAGCAAAATGTGAAATGTCAAGCACACATTTTTGCAGTGGATAATAAATACAAATTCAAACATTAAAAGAAATTGAAATAAAATCAATAACCTACAAACAGGTGAAAGTCCTGTACATCTATCAGGAATTTTTACAATAGAATACCATTATTTAGTTAAATAATAATAATAATAATAATAATAATAATAATGTTTCATTTATAAAGCATCTTACCAGAGTTCAAGAACACTTAACATTTTCAAATTTAGCATAGTTTAAAGAAGAAGAAGAAGAAGAAGAAAAGCATGTTTCAGTTTCTTCGTTTTACATAAGGAGGAATATTTCAAATAGATGACTACTCTTTGGAGCATTTAAAACTTTATGGAGCATTTGAACTTTTTAACCAGTTAATTACCTTAATCGCTGATGTGAATATAAATGTGGTCAACTTTAAGAGACAGATAGACCAGCTGCAATGTGAAACCATCACTTCAGGTCAGGAATTTCACATCACGCTCAGGTTTAGGCTATAAATAAATACATGAGAATCACGTGTGAATCGTGTGCTACATTAACATAGACATTTCAAGAAGTGGAAAGTGGATATGATGTTGTATCTTAGTTAATGTTACACTTGATAAGCTCGAGACTGCGCCCATCCGATCTGAAATCACAACGTGTGCATTTTCATTCAAAAGGTTTACATGTTAGAAATATTGGCTGCACAGATTCATAAATTCGTTGTTATTTTGTATATGTTTATTTAAAATGTCACTTTATCCTTGTGCTTTTTGGATAGTCAGTCAAATGAATATTTTTATATATTATTCTGATTAATCCGTTATTCATTTTGAAGTCATTATCCGTGCCTTTCCGAATAAGGTATTCGGCTTCATGAAAACAGTGCAGAGCAATAATGTTCTTAGGAGTTCATTAAGGACACAGCTCTAGGGAAGAAACTGTCCATATGTCTTGTTGTTTTAATTTTAATGGTTCTGTATCTCATTTCTGATGGAAGAGGCTGGAAGATACAGTGAGCAGGATGTGAAGGGTCATCAGTTATTCTGATTGCTCTCTTTTTGCGGGTGTTGTACAGATCTTGGATAGAGGAAAGACTACAGCCAATGATCTTTTCAGCTGTTCTGATGATGTGCTGAAATTTCCTCCTCTCACATGTGGTGATTGATCCAAACCACACAGTGAAAGATGAAGTGAGGACGGACTCTATAATGGCTGTGTAGAACTGTTTCATCAGTGCTTGTGGAAGATTAAACTTTTTTAGCTGCCGCAAGAAGTACATCCTTTGCTGTGCTTTCTTGATGATTGAGGTGGTGTTATTGCCACATTTTAGATCTTGTGATATTATAGTCCCTAAAAATGTGAAGGATTTTACGACTGTTACAGATGAGCCATTGATGACTAGAGGAAGTAGAAGTGGAGGTGATCCACTGTCCACAGTAAATTCCAATGTCTTTAGTGTGTTCAGCTCTAGGTTGTTAGACCTGCACCGGGACACCAGACGTTTCACCTCCTATCTGTATGCAGTCTCATCGCTATTCCTTATAAGGCCGATGAGCGTTGTATCATCTGCAAATTTTAGGAGCTTTACGGAGGTGTCCTTAGAAGTGCAGTCGTTGGTGTATATGAGTATAACAATGAGGAGCCCTGTGGTGCACCAGTGTTGAGTTTTAGAGAATTAGAGTTGTGTTTGTCCAGTACACACTGCGTCCTATTTTTCAGGAAGTCAGTGATCCACTGACATATGGAGTCTGGCACAGCCAGCTGGGAAAGCTTGGTTTGCAAAAGCTCAGGAATGCTTTTTGTTAAAAGCAGAACTAAAGTCCCAATACAGAATCCTGATGTATGATCCTGTACAGTCCAGATGCTGTAGAATGTAATGTAGACTCATGTTCACAACACCCTCAGCAGACCTTTTGTCTCTGCAGGCAAACTGCAAGGATTCCTTCCAGGGTTTTGTGATGGTTTTAAGATAGCCAAGTACAAGTGTTTCAAAGGTTTTCATTATCACGGATGTCAAAGAGACTGGCCTGTAGTCGCTTAGACAAGATACCGTTTTCGTTTTTGGTACTGGAACAACGAGCTCTTAAAACAGACAGGAATTGAGAACAGGGCCAGAGACTGATTGAATATGTCGGTGAAGAGTGGGGCTAGTTGGTCTGCGCAGTGCTTCAGTCAGGCAGGAGAAACAGAGTCAGGTCCAGGTGCTTTTTCAGTTTTGAGTTTGCGTTAACATCTTGTTCACAGAAAGTTAATGGTGTTCGTGTTGGGGAATCGGCTATTATCTCACAGACCTCTATGAGGTGTGGATGACTATTAGTGGGGTGAGGTGGCTTTGGTCTTTCAAATCTGCAGTAGAAAGTGTTAAGGTCATTGGTTAATTGATGGTTGTTCAGGGTACAGTTTATTTTCTTTTTGTAGCTTGTGATTCCTTTTAAGTCTTTATAGACGGATGATGGATTGTTGGCTGATAACTGGTTTGTCAGCTTTTCAGAGTACCTTTTCCTGGCTGCTCTGATTCCCTTCTCCAACTTGTATTTAGCCTTTCTGAAGAAGCCTTTATTTCCGCTTCTGTATGCCTGTTCTTTATCTTGCCATAGTTACCTCAATTCTGGTGTGAACCATGGTTGTCATTATTATATTTGACACATGTTTTTGTCTGAACAAATTTTAAGACATATATTATGGAGCTATGAAAATGTTCTGCTTAGTAGGAATGAGCCAGGTAAACTGAGAGTGTCCAGGATGTGGACATAAAGTGGAGAGAATTGAAGTGAAGGCACTCTGAGGGAATTCAATAAAGACATTGACCTAACCTCCCCTCACTCGCTGGATAACTAGTGTAGGTCTGTGTGTGCACCAGTGCTTAGGTTGAATTATTTGCATAAAATGCTTATGCAGATAGGTTAACGAGGAAACTGATATGAACAAACTGCAGTTTATAGGGAAGTGTTTGCATTGGAGTTTCTTGAATGTTTCTTTCCTTCCATCTGGCATGAGACTACTGCTAGAATACGAAGAGTGAAGATAGAATAAAGTGCCATTTTATTGTCCTACATTTGGTCATCTTCAATGTTTCTATTCCCTGCAATAAAGTTCTAGTCTTTACCTACAGGGATAGTTCAGTTAAAAATGAAAACTGTCATTTACTCACCCTCATGTTGTTTTAAACCCGTATTCTTTCCATGGAACACAAAAGGTGAATTTTTGAAGAAAATCCTGGCCGCTTTTGTCTATATGTCAAAAGGACAAAAAAGCAAAATAGAAGTAGTCTATATGACTCATATACTGTACATCAGAGACTATTTAGCAGAGACGGGCCACTTTTATTCAAATGAATGGGAGAAATTGGAATGCCCAATGGTCAAAAGATATAGAAAGGAAGTTCCACTTTACAGGTAAAAGAGCCAATCACCTTTTAGGGACAGACATACAGGTATCTTGTCAGTCCATTTATTTTTATTTTTTTCACATTATCTGAGCTAAAGAAGCACAATTTGTGATTCCAGTGTTGTCAGATTTTATAGCTGATATAAAATAAGTTCTTTGATCATAATCTTGACCAACAATTTTAGAGATTTCTGTGTTTCCCCATTCAAGTAGATAGGAGCTGCACTGTCATGACTGGAAATAGCTTCCTGAGAGTGTTCCAAAGATGGCAGACAGTGGACTGACTTGCTAGAAAGACTTTGTATAAATGCACAATACAATAGCTTCATGTAAGGAACACACCAAAATTCGTCATACAATTTTACATCTTCCCCTTCACATTTGGCGTCCATCAATGGTTTTGTACCATTTTTGAATCTGAATGTGAACACAAATGTGATTTCAGAACTTTGTCTGAGGGGAAGTTATCAGTCTTGATGGCTACACAAAGCCAACGTAAGACTTTAAAAGATTTGAAATATAGCACATGGACCACTTTTATGGTACATGTATAGTGTTTTTTGGAGCCTGACAGCTGTGGTCACTCTGAACTGTTGTTTTAAAGAAAAAAGCTATGTGAAGATTCTTCAAAATTCTCCTTTTGTGCTTCACAAATAACAGCATGTGTTTGAAATGACATAATTTTCATGTTTGAGTGCAATATTAATTTAAGAACCATTTCGTAAATATAATTATATTTCTTGTTGGTTTTGATGTACATTCAAGCTCATCAGCATATCTTTTCTAGCCATATCCTGTGGGACCCCAGTGGCCCCTGCGAACGGAGGCGTGCTGACTGCTGATTATTCAGCAGGAACACGAGCCACATACTTCTGTAATGATGGCTTCCGACTCTCCTCTAAAGAGGTGACCAGCACTGTGTGTCAGGCTGACGGCACATGGAGTAACCACAATAAAATCCCTCGCTGTACAGGTGAGAGCAGATGCCACGTGCACTAAAACAACTGATTTTAGATTGTCTTGTTAAATCTAAAAGTTGTGTCATGTGGCTTTTAATCCATATTTCTTAGCTTGATGTGATCTATATGTTACTAGTGTGAACTATGCTGGTACATACTGTAGATATCATTTACTTACAGAAGTCTCAAAGATACAGTAGCAAAAACAGCCTGCTTAAGTCTAAATCTCAGAAAAAGGATGGAAAATGGTTTTGATGCAAGAAACCTTGGACTACAAAAGTGTTGAATATGTCTGTTGCTAAACTGTCATGCTACTGATTTTCTCCCAGTGGTGGTGTGTCCAAGTATCGGCTCTTTCACGTTGGATCATGGCAAATGGAGGATCGTCAATGGCTCTCGTTACGAATACGGCACTAAAGTGGCCTTTACCTGTAACCCTGGCTACTACCGCCTTGGCCCTGCCCACATTCACTGTACATCCAATGGGACATGGAGCTGGAGAAATGAACGACCTCGCTGCAAGAGTGAGTTATGCACTTTATTTGTTAATTGCTACTCAAAAAAAGAATGCTATTCGAACTGTGACATACACAAATCCCAGACCTTGTTAAGTGGGCCAGTTTTTAAGGTCATCCTGTGCAGACAGCAAGACTAATGATGTTGTCGATTTAGTGCTGAAGTGTAAAGATTAGCAGTATATGTGTGACTTGAGGACAGAGACACTCATCGACAAGCCCAGATGGAATCTGCACTTTTTTCACATTTTCTATGTTAATTTTATGGGGAAATCTGCAGAATTCTGCAGAATGGATTTAAACATGGTAAAAATGTGTTAAGTGGAACTGAGAGTACTATAGGCCTACTCTTTGGTAGCAGAAAGCATTATATATATATATATATATATACAGGTGCATCTCAATAAATTAGAATGTCATGGAAAAGTTCATTTATTTCAGTAATTCAACTCAAATTGTGAAACTCGTGTATTAAATAAATTCAATGCACACAGACTGAAGTAGTTTAAGTCTTTGGTTCTTTTAATTGTGATGATTTTGGCTCACATTTAACAAAAACCCACCAATTCACTATCTCAAAAAATTAGAATATGGTGACATGCCAATCAGCTAATCGACTCAAAACACCTGCAAAGGTTTCCTGAGCCTTCAAAATGGTCTCTCAGTTTGGTTCACTAGGCTACACAATCTACTGATCTGACAGTTGCCCAGAAGACAATCAATGACACCCTTCACAAGGAGGGTAAGCCACAAACATTCATTGCCAAAGAAGCTGGCTGTTCACAGAGTGCTGTATCCAAGCATGTTAACAGAAAGTTGAGTGGAAGGAAAAAGTGTGGAAGAACAAGATGCACAACCAACCGAGAGAACCGCAGCCTTATGAGGATTGTCAAGCAAAATCGATTCAAGAATTTGGGTGAACTTCACAAGGAATGGACTGAGGCTGGGGTCAAGGCATCAAGAGCCACCACACACAGACGTGTCAAGGAATTTGGCTACAGTTGTCGTATTCCTCTTGTTAAGCCACTCCTGAACCACAGACAACGTCAGAGGCGTCTTACCTGGGCTAAGGAGAAGAAGAACTGGACTGTTGCCCAGTGGTCCAAAGTCCTCTTTTCAGATGAGAGCAAGTTTTGTATTTCATTTGGAAACCAAGGTCCTAGAGTCTGGAGGAAGGGTGGAGAAGCTCATAGCCCAAGTTGCTTGAAGTCCAGTGTTAAGTTTCCACAGTCTGTGATGATTTGGGGTGCAATGTCATCTGCTGGTGTTGGTCCATTGTGTTTTTTGAAAACCAAAGTCACTGCACCCGTTTACCAAGAAATATTGGAGCACTTCATGCTTCCTTCTGCTGACCAGCTTTTTAAAGATGCTGATTTCATTTTCCAGCAGGATTTGGCACCTGCCCACACTGCCAAAAGCACCAAAAGTTGGTTAAATGACCATGGTGTTGGTGTGCTTGACTGGCCAGCAAACTCACCAGACCTGAACCCCATAGAGAATCTATGGGGTATTGTCAAGAGGAAAATGAGAAACAAGAGACCAAAAAATGCAGATGAGCTGAAGGCCACTGTCAAAGCAACCTGGGCTTCCATACCACCTCAGCAGTGCCACAAACTGATCACCTCCATGCCACGCTGAATTGAGGCAGTAATTAAAGCAAAAGGAGCCCCTACCAAGTATTGAGTACATATACAGTAAATGAACATACTTTCCAGAAGGCCAACAATTCACTAAAAATGTTTTTTTATTGGTCTTATGATGTATTCTAATTTTTTGAGATAGTGAATTGGTGGGTTTTTGTTAAATGTGAGCCAAAATCATCACAATTAAAAGAACCAAAGACTTAAACTACTTCAGTCTGTGTGCATTGAATTTATTTAATACACGAGTTTAACAATTTGAGTTGAATTACTGAAATAAATGAACTTTTCCACGACATTCTAATTTATTGAGATGCACCTGTATATATATATATATATATATATATATATATATATATATATATATATATATATATATATATATATTAGGGCTGTCAAACGATTACAATATTTAATCACGATTAATCATAATTTCTTTTGTAATTAATCACGATTAATTGCAGTATCTTTATAAATATGAGTGGACAAAATATGCTTCATGCACATGTATTTTTCAGTCATCCACACAAAACCTACCCCACCAACAAAAAATGAATACAACACAACTCAATTCAAATTGTGTAAGTTATATGATATTCAAGGACCCGGTAGCAGTTGTGGAACACAAACGGTTGCCTCGTGCTCGCACGTTCACTTCGCGCTCGCTCCGGGCCTCTCAACTTTTGCCTCATGCTGGCACAGCGTCTCACAGTGCAAGGCTGGTGTTCAAATGGCAGCTGTTTTGCCGCTGCAATCATGTTACAAATCTCCGAGCTCTATCTGTGCTTTGCGGGCATGTTCGTTCTGCTGTTGTGCTACATTGATAAAATGCTTGGCGCAGATATCAGCATAATGTCTCCCACCATCTGTTTTCCCGACGGTCAATGCATGTGACATTTGCGCAAATTGACTCGCTTCTCATGAATTATGTGTTGTGTCAAAGTCTGTTCCCCCTATGTTTCCCCGGTTAGTGTTCCCCTTAGCGGCATTAAACATTAAACATAGGGGAAACAGACTTCGACAAAGAGGAAACATAGAGGGAACAGACTTCGACAAAGAGGAAACATAGAGGGAATAGACTTCAACAAAGAGGAAACAGACTTTGACAAAGAGGAAACATAGAGGGAATAGACTTCAACAAAGAGGAAACAGACTTCGACAAAGAGGAAACATAGAGGGAATAGACTTCAACAAAGGGTAAACAGACTTCAACAAAGAGGAAACAGACTTCAACAAAGAGGAAACATAGAGGGAATAGACTTCAACAAAGGGTAAACAGACTTCGACAAAGAGGAAACAGACTTCAGCAAAGAGGAAACATAGAAGGAATAGACTTCAACAAAGAGGAAACAGACTTCAGCAAAGAGGAAACATAGAGGGAATAGACTTCAACAAAGAGGAAACAGACTTCGACAAAGAGGAAACATAGAGAGAACAGACTTCAACAAAGGGGGAACAGACTTCGACAAAGAGGAAACATAGGGGGAACAGACTTCAACAAAGGGTAAACAGACTTCGACAAAGAGGAAACAGACTTCAACAAAGAGGAAACATAGAGAGAACAGACTTCAACAAAGGGGGAACAGACTTCGACACAATCCCCTATGTTTCCCCGGTTACTGTTCCCCTTATTGCCGTTAAATATTAAACATAAGGGGTGACGCACTAGTTCAACACTAACCTAAGAGGAAACATAGGGGGAACAGACTTCGACAGCACCGTTAAAAATTAAACCTAGACGGAACAGACTGTTCCCCCTGTGTTTAATATTTAACGGCACTAAGGGAACACTAACGGCAAACATTGGGGGAACAGATTTCGACACAACACTACGGTTTATTAAAAGGGTCATATTACGCATTAACGGTGTTAAAAAATATATATATACTGTATATTTATAAATATGAATTTTTGTGTCACTATTATAAAGAAGTTTTCTTAGAGTTACTCCATTTGACATGAACAAAATGTACATTTTCATAAAAATGTCAAAATATAGATTTAAAAAAAAAAAACTACTCATGCAGTAATGAGGGTCTAAAGAGGTCCTCTCTGTTTTGTTTTTTTTTTTTGGGGGGGGGGGGGGGGGGGTATTTTTTGTCACTTGACAAAAGAATGGCTACCTACATGTTGGCTAAACATAACTTAATTAAATTTACTGGTAACACTTTACAATAAGATTCCATTCGTTAACATTATTTAATGAATTAGGTAGCATGAACTAATAATAACAATGTTAGTTTTTAGTTAGAATGTTATTTAATAAAAATGCAATTGTTCATTGTTATTTCATGTTACTTCATAGTGCATTAACTTATCTTAACATAAACATCTTTTGATTTAAAAAAAATTATATATATATATATATATATATTACTATATGTTGAAATTAACATTAACCAAGATGAATAAATACTGTAAAAGTATTGTTCATTGTTAGTTCATGTTAACTGATGTCGTTAAGTAATGTTAACAAATAGAATCGTATTGTAAAGTGTAACCGGCTTATTTTATTTTATTATTACTGTCTCTGGTCGTGTTTTACTTTAAGGCCCAGAAAAAATATCAAAATGATGTTGAACTCAGAAAAAAAATAAATAAATAAATAAAAAAAAAAACCTGTTCATCATTGTAGAGTTGTGTTCAAGTAATTGTTTTCTGTGAATTGCATTTTTTATGTATTTTTGAATAACTGTGTTTTTACGAGATGAATGCACATATATTAAATGCCACCACAATGTCGTAATCACCAGTGAGAAACTCTTAATGTTCTCTGATCCCAGAGGAAAGATAACTGGTTCTGACCACACATTTTTGTGAAAAATAAACATTATTTTCTGTAAAATTCTCTAGTATTTTGAAGAAGAAGAAGAAGAAGAAGAAGAAGAAGAAGAAAAAGAAAAAAATCACTGACTAAATGAGGCAGGAAACCTGAGCAAACCCAGTTGCGTATGTGTAACCACCGCAGTCATTCATCGGCAGGTGTTGTCCTCAGATGGTTGAGTTCCCAATGTTGTGCAGAGAACAATCGTCTGTCGTAACTACAGCAATGATGAATGTGTGGAATGCCTTCCATATGAGAGCCACAATCTAAACATTACAGGCACTTTATGACTGATGGGATATGACACAAGAGTGAACTCAGTGCCGTGGCAATTTAAAAAAAAAAACAACAACAATCAGATGGAAAATGATGAGAATTTGAAAATGATGAAATAATGATGCTGCTGTAGTATTCTAGCACAGGCAAACACTCTGTGGTACATCCAGAACTGTGTTTCATGTGTATATAATACAGTATATCCCTGATCTCCTAAAACATTCACTTCCTATCTGTGATTCCAGGTGCTTTTATTTGACTCATATGCTGATCATGCTGTGTTCCATTCAATGTCCGATGTGGGATATTATTATTTGATATCTGAGATCAAAAATGGTGTTGTACAGTATTTGCTCAGAAGATGATTTATAAGGAAATGAAATGGCTTAAATTGTGGCAGATAAGCAATGTGATGCAATGCAAGATGTACAATAATCACGATACAGTAGGGTAATTTTACGTGTTGTGCACACCTGTCTCTGTACACGTTTGCTTTTTTTATTTATTTTTTTATCATATAATTTAGAAACTTTAAGCAATCTATTTGCTTTAAAGTGAATGTATGTCATTACCGTTGGAGTCATTACCATGGAGTTGTTGATTTTTTACTCGACTTCCACAAAATATTTGAGTTGAATAGAATGCAGCTTTAGGGGCTGTCCACAACCAAAATTTTTGTGTCCATCCATGCTGTTTTTCAATTGTTTTTTATGTTAACATGCATTAGATGGACGTCTTTGACCATTGCACCTCATCTTGCTGTTTTTAAGCATCTTGTTTCAGAAGTGCAATGTTTTTTAGATGTCAGGTTAACAAGAACATCAAGTTTTGAAAATATCGAGACACCTGCGTTCTTTTCTATTCATTGCATTACTAGTGCAAGAACATGTTCAATCTGAACAGCCCTTAAGAACAGTATTGGGGATGCAATTTTGAAGCCTGTTTCCCAAGTTACCAAAAATGATTTAATAATTTAAAATGATAAAAATCATGATTTAAAATGTTCAGCTGTGTTTTGCCAATCATTATTACATACCTGGGGTCTTTAGTGACCCGGCACATACACTTGTGGCCAAAAGTTTGGAATAATGTACAGATTTTGCTCTTATGGAAAGAAATTGGTACTTTTATTTACCAAAGTGGCATTCAGCTGATCACAATGTATAGTCAGGACATTAATAACATGAAAAATTACTATAAAAAAAAAAATGTTCATAACTTCTTAAACTACTTCAAAGAGTTCTCATTAAAAAAATCCTCCACGTGCAGCAATGACAGCTTTGCAGATCCTTGGTTAGTTAGTTATCTTAGCTGTCAGTTTGTCCGCACGAGTGCGGAAGGAAGACCTGAGCCGGTCTGCTGGAGCTGCGGGGAAACCGGACACAGTTGTCGGACAGTTGTCCGTAACTCTCTCTCTCTCTCTGACACATTGCTGTCTCCGGTCAGCTTTATCCCTCTCGGGCTTAATTAGCCTTATTAGGGGCCAGGTGTGCGGAATCACGACCCGGCCCCGCCCTCCGCCCTCCGCCCTGCTACAAAACACAAAGACAATGTTAAGCTTCATTTAACGAACCAAATAGCTTTCAACTGTTTGATATAATGGCAAGTGATTTTCTAGCCAAAATTAGCAATTTCTTTACCAAATTAGCAATTTAGCATGATTACTCAAGGATAAGGTGTTGGAGTGATGGCTGCTGGAAATGGGGCCTGTCTTGATTTGATCAAAAATTACTTTTTTTCAAATAGTGATGGTGCTATTTTTTCCTGACTATACTTTGACCACTTTGGTGAATAAAAGTACCAATTTTGTTCCATAAGAGCAAAATCTGTACATTATTCCAAACTTTTGGCTGCCAGTTTATATCGATCACAAATGGATCTACAAAATGCCCAGATGGTGTAAAACCTTCAAAGCATTTTCAAGACTATTATAAAACAGTAGAAATGATGTTTTATTTTTCATATAAAGAGATGATCCAACAAATGATAGGGAAAGGGATTCCCTAGATATGAAATAATAATAAAAAAATATTATTTATGGATGTGCAAATATACTGTATATAGTGACACTATTACATATCTTGGGTCACTAACAACCCAATATACTTTTGATAATCAAGCAATTCGAAAAAAAAATATATCCTTTTTTGAATTGTTAAATTGTCCATAAAAGAAATCCTGAGTAACACTAAAGAGGTGATGCAGATTTTAAAAACAGTGATTACATTAAAATTAAACAGATAAAATGTACAGATAAAAACAGAAAGTTACACTATTTTGAAAACAGCCAAGCTACTGTCACATTACTGAAAAATTTATTGTTAGTTGCATCACTACTTTTAGTTCATTTTATTTACTCTACAACACTGGATAAGGCTAATTAGGCATTTAGAAAAGTATTGTGCAAATCTTGAATTGCTTTAATCCCACACAGCCAGTAAACTGAGATGGCTCTGTTTAAGAAGTTATTTCTAAAGACATTTTCCTCATTTTGGAGTGTATTCTATTCTCTATTGTGTTTCTGGGGGGTTTGAAAGGAACAGGGGATGGGGCTCTCAATTTGGGTGTAAATCACAGTTGTAAATTTTGACTAGATTAATTCTGTGTTCTCTATTGCCTTTTACCTCAGTCATTTCATGTGGAGAGCTGCCAACTCCTCCAAATGGAAAGAAAATTGGGACGCAGACGACCTTCGGAGCCACAGGCATTTTTACCTGTAACTCGGGCTACATTTTGGTGGGCTCAACTGTACGGGAATGTCTGCCATCTGGTCTTTGGAGCGGAATGGAGACGCACTGTTTAGGTAACACAACAGACCTGCACTCTTTCAAAACAATCTCAGAATGCATTCCAGCAATTAGAAATATTATACATATAAATCTAAAATATGAATACAAATTTATATTTATATGTATGATATATACAATATATATATATATATATATATATATATATATATATATATATATATATATATATATATATATATATATATATACACTATATTGCCAAAAGTATTCGCTCATCTGCCTTTAGACGCATATGAACTTAAGTGACATCCCATTCTTAATCCATAGGGTTTAATATGACGTCGGCCCACCCTTTGCATCTATAACAGCTTCAACTCTTCTGGGAAGGCTTTCCACAAGGTTTAGTAGTGTGTTTATGGGAATTTTTGACCATTCTTCCAGAAGCGCATTTGTGAGGTCAGACACTGATGTTGGACGAGAAGGCCTGGCTCGCAGTCTTCGCTCTAATTCATCCCAAAGGTGCTCTATCGGGTTGAGGTCAGGACTCTGTGCAGGCCAGTCAAGTTCTTCCACACCAAACTCGCTCATCCATGTCTTTATGGACCTTGCTTTGTGCACTGGTGCACAGTCATGTTGGAACAGGAAGGGGCCATCCCCAAACTGTTCCCACAAAGTTGGGAGCATGGAATTGTCCAAAATCTCTTGGTATGCTGAAGCATTCAGAGTTCCTTTCACTGGAACTAAGGGGCCAAGCCCAGCTCCTGAAAAACAACCCCACACCATAATCCCCCCTCCACCAAACTTCACAGTTGGCACAATACAGTCAGACAAGTACCGTTCTCCAGGCAACTGCAAAACCCACACTCGTCCATCAGATTGCCAGATGGAGAAGCGTGATTCGTCACTCCAGAGAACGTGTCTCCACTGCTCTAGAGTCCAGTGGCGGCGTGCTTTACACCACTGCATCCGACGCTTTGCATTGCACTTGGTGATGTATGGCTTGGATGCAGCTGCTCGGCCATGGAAACCCATTCCATGAAGCTCTCTACGCACTGTTCTTGAGCTAATCTGAAGGCCACATGAACTTTGGAGGTCTGTAGCGATTGACTCTGCAGAAAGTTGGTGACCTCTGCGCACTATGCGCCTCAGCATCCGCTGACCCCGCTCTGTCATTTTACGTGGCCTACCACTTCGTGGCTGAGTTGCTGTCATTCCCAATCGCTTCCACTTTGTTATAATACCACTGACAGTTGACTGTGGAATATTTAGTAGCGAGGAAATTTCACGACTGGACTTGTTGCACAGGTGGCATCCTAACACAGTACCACGCTGGAATTCACCGAGTTCCTGAGAGCGGCCCATTCTTTCACAAATGTTTGTAGAAGCAGTCTGCATGCCTAGGTGCTTCATTTTATACACCTGTGGCCATGGAAGTGATTGGAACATCTGAATTCAATTATTTGGTGGGTGAGCGAATACTTTTGGCAATATAGTGTATATATATATATTTTTTTTTTTTTTATCATTTAATACAAAAATGTATCATTACATTTTATTTTCAATTTAATTAAAGATGGACTATTTTATCCAGTATGTATGTGTGCTATGTATTTGTTATGCTTATTATCTTCTTATTTAGATATATATTTTAGATTTGGTGGTCTTAGCTGGTTTCAATTGGTCTAGCTGGTCTTCCAGCCTGTCCAAGGTGGTGTTTAGCTGATTAGCCAACTGGTCTCCCAGACTGATTATCTGACAAGTATGCAAAGCCCCTCTAAAACTATTGAAACAGACCAGCCTAACCAGCTTGACCAAGCTGGGAGACCAGCTATAACCACCTTAGACTGGTTTAACCTACTGAGACCCGGTGTCCCCATGCGTTGACATTACGTTTTGGCTTCACCATAGGCTATACATAATTTAATTTCATTTAAAGTGACTGATGTCACTTCAAGAGACACTAGCCTATCATTAAAGGGTTAAACTTCCGAAGGTCCGAGTCATGTGACAAAACAACACGGCGCCAATCTCAGCTAAGTTTGTCTTTGGAAGAAATGGGAACAAAACTACATCTGGTTAGAAACCTCATTAAGTTTTTTACATTAAAACCTGTTTGAGTCAAAAGTCTCGAGTTTCATCCGATATGCCATTTGAAAAATTTCATTGAATTTTTAATGAAATGGCTGTTAAACACAATGACCACATACTTTACGTGGACTACAGGCTCATTTTCCTTAAAATCTATTTACACTGTGCATTATAACATTGAGAATCAATGGATGCATCCAAAATCTGGAAAATGTTGCTTTTAGAGGCTCTTTATGGAGTTAGGATGAAAATAAGGTGCATTTCAAACTGTTCTGGGACCAGTGCAGACAGACAGCAGGTTTAAGTCTTTCCCTAATTAAGGAGCAAGGGAGCATCCTATAGCTTTCCATGCAGCTAAGTGCATTCACTCTTAGCATCCGGTCTAAAGTTCAGTTTCAGGCTGCAGACTATGTTTGGACCACTCAACATTTTTGGCACACTTTGGACAGTGGTAATCAGTAAATAGATTCAGAATTATTCATGCAAAATTTTATTTTAACATGGTTGGCAGTGATTAGATGAAGGTGGCCATTACTTTGAATCAGAATTATCTATGCTAATCCTAATGTCTGTAACGTCTCAAAAACATGAATAACCAACACTCCTGGAAACAATAAACAATTTTACTAACAAAAATCTGACTTTCTATAGCTTGGTATTATTTAAAATTTCACAACTGTGTCCCAATGTCCACATATGTGGACATCATTTTTTTATTAATATTATTATTTTTATTTTTTTTATTTTTTTTTGCATTATTTGCATTTTTCTTAGGGGTTACTTGTTACAAATCAAAAAGGTGAATGGAAAATGCACACAGCAGTCACGCTTGGGTCTCAGGAGGTTAAGCTGTTTTTTTTATTTTTATTTATTCTCAGCAGTGTAGGTTTTGGAACAAGTCCCTTTGGTTTTCAGTGTTTCTCCATCAAATGCCCCTGAAAACAGACTGCAAGAGCATCTTTGTGTAATAGAATAATTTCACATTCAAAGCGTGAGATAGGAAATGAAGTGAGGACGCTGGAATGGGACGGAGGTACAGAAATGATTTTTGCATTAGTTCGGCGGGTGCTGTGCTCTGTGAAGTGTGCTGGCTTCTGTGGAGCTCCACCATCAATCAAATCACAGGAAACAACTGACAGCTTTTGATTTTCTATCTTTCTTTCTCTCTCATCACATCATCACTGGATAAAACAATATTGTGCATTACTGTGTCCACCAAAAGATCCTTCAAGTCTTTTTTCCAGATCCTTGGTCTTACTTATAGACAGTGGATGCATCAATATTGCTGTTTTCATTCTCAGCGTTTGATCATGAATACTTTTTCAGTGGCCTTGGTTCTGGATATATTTTTCCCAGTTATTTTCTTCATTAGCATTACAAAAAGTTCTTCTAAGCCATGAACCAAACCAGCCACCTTCGAGATGAATTACAAACTTTGAGTTTTAGCTAAAAAGTTTTTGAAAATCAGACAAAAAGACAAAGTACAAGACTGTGTACTTAACGAAGCATTTCAAATTACATAATCTTCTTAAAACTGTGGAAAAATATAAAACTACTGATTTAAAGTTGTTGATTATAACTATAGAATCAATATATTTTAACTATACTGCAAATGATTCAGATATATACAAATATTTTAACGGTTTGGGAGTGTAGGGAAGCGGACACGATTATGTAATTCACAGTGCGTCATGGAATTAAGTTGTCGCTGCAGAGCTCTTTTGCCTTGGTTCGTTTGCTGTGATTCCCTGATTGGTGGATACTTCTCTTCAAGATTCACGAGTAGTATAGTTCTTCATCAGGAATTCTGCTATTAAAAACCACTAAAAAATATATAAACTTGGAATAATCCAGACTGATGGCTTCCACAGAAACATATGCCATCGATTAATAACCTCTGAGGTTTTATAAGTTATTGTTAATAAGCAATTCCCCTATGGAAAAAATGAACAGCATTTTTACTTCCAAAACCCGAATATTGCACTCTATTTCCGTTTCCATGGTAACAGTGATTTCTGAGATTGGTGGAGCTCTTCTCAGGATCATGTGTAGTGTAGTTCCTCACTAGGATTGCATCTATAAACGCACCAATTTATAGCTTCTACAGAGTCGTATATCACTGTTTAACATTCCCAATGCTCTTTCTCCAGCCGGTCACTGTGGCATTCCAGAGATGATCGTGAACGGTCAAGTGATTGGTGAGAACTTTGGCTACAGGGATACGGTGGTGTACCAGTGCAATCCAGGTTTCAGGCTCATCGGCTCCTCAGTGCGCATCTGCCAACAGGATCACAACTGGTCTGGGCAGCTCCCATCCTGTGTGTGTAAGTTTTTCCGCAGTACAAGAATAATGAGTGCTTTAGGGAACGTTTGGTTTGGATCCAAGGGATTGACTTGAAATGTAATGCAAGTAAACCCAGTTAAGCCAATGACAGGCAAGGCATCAAACAAAAATGTGTAGAACAGGAAATGCTGACATTGCCAATGAAACATTTAATGAGGGAAAACACCACTTGAAATTGTGTGGGTGATTTGTGGCGTAATGTTGATTACCACAAGAAACAGTTTCAACTCGTCCCTCCTTTTCTTTAGAAAAATAAAAAAATCTAGGTTACAGTGAGGCACATACAGTGGAAGTGAATGGGGCCAATTTTTGGAGGGTTTAAAGGCAGAAATGTGAAGCTTATAATGTTATATAAGTGCTTACATTATTTCTCTATTAAAACTCATGTATTATTTGAGATGTACAGTTGTTCAAATCATTGTTTTGGTGGCGGATTTGTCACCAATGTTGTGTCATCATCGCAACAAAGTTTAAAATTAAACTTGCATGGTTTAAAATTGGATATAACTTTACACAGAAAAGGTTAGTAAGTGATTTTATCATACTAAAATCATTTTTACATGCACATTATTTACAACTTGTAACTATACTTTTTAGTCAGTGAGAATTTTAACGTTTAATTGGCACTATTCACTTTCATTTTAAGTGCCTCACAACCCAGATTTTTTTTTTTTTTTTTTAAGAGGGACAAGTCAAAATTACATTTTGTGGTAAATTGTATTTAACCCAGAATATTTCTTTAAAGGGAAAATTCACCCAATTGTTTTTTTTTTAATTTTGACATCATTTACTCACCCATCATGTTGTTCAAAACCCATGTGAATTTCTTCCTTATGCGGAACACAAAAGGAGATGTTTTAATGAATTTCACATCTTTTCAGATCAATGGCAGTAGATAGTGCCTTACTTTATAGCAAAAAAAAAGTATAGTAAAGGTTGTATATGCGGCTCATGCGTCATATTCTTTAAAGAGTAGTTCACCCAAAAATGAAAAGTAGTTCCTCTCATGATTTACTTACCTTTAAGCCATTCCAGATGTGTATGACTTTCCTTCTTCAGCAGAACCGAAGTGAAGATTTTTATAAGCACATTTCAGCTCTGTTTGTCCATACAATGCAAATAAATGGGTGCCATCAGGCTGCTGGCTATTTGATGGTCAAAAGGCATATTTAGGCAGCATAAAAGTAATCCACACGACTCCAGTCGATCAATGAATGTCTTCTGAAGCAAACCGATAGGTTGGTGTAATAAACAAATCAATAATTAAAACGTTTTTAACTTTAAATCATTGCTTCCGGACAGTGCTGGATTGCTGTTTAAAGTGACGTTCGTTCCTCTGTTGTAAACAAAGTGCGTACTTCTGACTTCTCACGTGAATGTGCCATTGCGCTCACATCACGTGATGTGTCGATTGTTGGCAGGAAGTGATTTTTTTTAAAGTTAATAAAGTTTTAATTATCTATTAATTTTTGCACAAACCTATCGATTTGCTTCTGAAGGCATTAATTGATCGCCTGTAGTCATGAGGATTACTTTTATGCTGCCAAAATATGACTTTAGGACCATCAAACAACCAGCAGCCTGATGGCTAACAATTCACTTACATTGTATGTTCAATGGCGTAGATTTGGCTTGAACATTGGGGTATTGCAGCGTGAAGCATTTACCCATGATTCTATTGATCATGGGATAAATAATGGGGGGGGGGGGTTAACTCCCCCCCGGAATCTACGCCCCTGTGCATGTTAATGAACACTATGAGAGAAGCTCAATCACAACTTGCATTGTTTAGCCATAGTCTCATATGTTGAGTGTTCCACATAAGAAAGTAAGTAATACAGGCAACATGAGGGTGAGTTAATGATGACATAATCTTTATTTTAGAGTGTACTTTCTTTTTAACAATAATATTTCTCCTTCGGTTTCTCAGCTGTAAGTTGTGGTCACCCAGGCAGCCCTATCTACGGTCGCACCGTTGGCGATGGCTTCAACCTCAACGACGTGGTGACCTTCTTCTGTAATAACGGCTACATTCTGGAAGGTCCGTCTCAAGCGCAGTGTCAGCCGGACCGCCAGTGGAGCCAACAGCCGCCCACATGCAGAGGTTTGGCCCAAATGAGTTCTTTTCTCATTACAGTGAAGTTTAAACACAGTGGCACTGATGGAATTGACTTTCCAGCTGCTGCGGTTAAAAAAGGAATGACCAACTGGAACTCAGAGTGCCCTCTGGTCCTCTATTCAGCCAACACGTAAATCATTCAGTCACGCTCTGAATAGCAGCAGTTTAGCTCTGTAAATCACAAGATAAGATGAATACTTTGAATGTAATCCTGGCTTTGTTAGTGGCATGTCTCAGTGTCTCAGAGGAGCGTCTTTAGTGCTTGATTCTGACAACAGAGCGGTTGAAGTGATTAATAGTGATGTACAGTTGATTACATGACTGGATTCTTATTTATTTGGTTTTGTCCATTCATTCACTTCAACAGAGCATTTTATCTCGCCATATTGGTGAAGAATCTGTATTTTTACTTATCATTCTTCTATGCAGCTTTAGTAATACAATGAGTGTAATATTTTGAATCCACCGTGGCTCCAAGAAGTATTTCACTTGAAAATGTATGAATGTCATTGCATTAGATAAGAAATGTAAAAGCAAGTGGCATTTTTTTAAATAATAATAGCAAAACTACGTTTTCAAGACAAGCATTTAACAGAAATTTTTTATTTATTTTTTTACGGTACTACATTTGGCAGCATTTTTCCATAAGTTCTTCCATAAGTTTCAGGGCTTAAAGGAATAGTTCACCCCCCAAAAAAATTTCAATTTAGAAAATGTTGTCATTATTTACTCATCATCATGACATTCTTTTGGCGAACACAAAAATTATTTTAATATATTGTAAATTATTTAAATGTTAGAAATATGTAAATGAAATTGTTTATTCAATATGTATCTAAATATTTAATTAAAAAATAAATCATTTTAATTATTTAAATATATATATATATATATATATATATATATATATATATATATATATATATATATATATATATATATATATATATTAAATATGACAAATATTTTAATTTAATATTCTAAATATAAAATTTAAAATATTATTTAAATATTTTTAATGTAAATGTTTATATTTTATTATATATATTTTTTTCGGTCTTAAAAGAAGTAATCAAAAAAAGAGAAGTAATCTCCATCTATGCAAAACAGACACCTATAATTGTATATTTTCTTTTATTTATGAAATGTGGAATTGTTCGAACACATATTATAGAATAAGCCTGATATTTTTATGCCTCTCTTGTTTCTTCAGTTGTCAACTGCACTGATCCCGGTATACCAGCCAACTCAATCAGAAAGAGCAAAATTGAGTACGGTAACTTCACTTTCGGAACCGTGGTGTCCTATGACTGCAATCCGGGCTATTACCTCTTTGGGTCATCAGTTCTAACCTGCCAGCCGGTGGGTTACTGGGACAAGCCATTACCAGAATGCTTGGGTACATCTCTATTGGTCCTCTCCATCATTTTATTCCATTTTTCGTTATTGTGACTTTTCATCATTGACAGTCTGTGAACTCTCTCTGTATAAGAGAAGATAGAAAGTGTCACGGGTCAGCCAGCATGCTGTCAAGTGCAACGTTCTGATCATTACGGTAGAGTCTTTACTGTCTGTGAAAAGACCTTGTTAGGGGCCATACCTCAAAATAGGTCTCGTATTCCTGCTTAATATACAAAGGCAACTATACAGTACGTAAGCCATTAGTAGTACCTTACGTTTTGCGCTGTTTTAATAGTTTTTCTAGGCAAACATTAACTAGACAGACGTCTTTGACTGTTCCGAAACATCTTGTGCCACGGGCATCGCATTTTTGAGATGCAATGTTAAGTTGAAGTCATCCTGAACTGCCATTTGCAACCCATTTTACTTTCGTTGAGTGACAAATTTCCAAATTAGATATTTAGCGAGAAAAAATATAGGTTTGGACTTTATTTTATCCATCAGAATTTAACACACCTTTTCTGTGAAGCAGCTGCTCAGATTGCCAATTCATTAGAGACACGTGTTAATTTGCCTGTGAGTGAGTAATTACCTCCCTTTAACGTTTTCCATCTCTGTACCCACAATTGCATTTAAACCTGAATTTGAACATTTCCTGTCAGTTTTTGTTCGACTCCACCGAGCTACTTAGATTGTCAGAGAAAAGGGAACAACCCTGCCGTCTATTAGTTTTTTTTTTTCTTAAGTGTACACAAGATAATTTTTTACTTTACTTGATGGAGGCCTCTCGTTGCTTTCAGACAGGGAATTTTAATAAGCAGCCTGTCTTCACCCATCAGCCTTTCAGTATGATGAATAATATTAAAGTTTTTACCAGCTCTGTTTTATTCAGGTGCATTTCCAATTCAAAATAATGCAAACAAATGCAAATAAATAAAAAAACAGGCTTGAAAGAAGCTTAGCTATATTGAATTAAAGAGCCTGTGTGTTCCTTAGACGCACCCAAGAGATGTCATGTCATACATCTTAAGATGAATCAATGGTTTAGGGTTGTGGAAAATTACACATTTTTAAAATTGTTTTGTTTTTTTAATGTTAAAATCAATGAATATTCACAATATAGTCACAATGAATTTGCTGGCGACTTACTAGCATTGCAAATGTTGTAATTATTTTAGCTTTTTTATTTCCTAAAGAGCATGCCATTAGAGTAGTTTTTGCAAGTATGAGGGTGTTAGGACAGAAATCTTTTAGTAGCGTCTCTGATTTAAACTTCAGTAGCAAAAACAACGTTAGAGTTGGTAAGATCAATTCATTTCTGTAAATCAGTTCAAAATATTAGATACATAGATACTGTATCAAATATGGTCAAAAAGCAGAAAATATGAATATATAACTCCCAAGCAATTTTAAAACAAACACTGATTACCTTGAAGTTTATTGTTGAAGGCATTGAATTTGTTACAGAAGCAGTGATTTAAAGAGACACAATTTCTGTAATTTTGCCTTGTATGAGGTCCTTTTCCTCTGTGCTGAAATTCACCCACGCAACATTTGTTTCTCATGACATCCTCAAAAGTGGGTTACAGTCAGACTCGCATAAATCTGTGCATGCAGATCTCCACAGAAAGCTCTGCAGATTCTCACACGATTGGAACACCTACACATGCCCCAATCCTTTTGTGTTTGTTTATTAAATATTTGGGCTTTTTGATTATGCTAATGCTAGTAATGTATCACTGTCAGCTCATATATTACCATGTTTAAATCCTGTCCAGCACAGATTATGCAAAAATATAATATTGAGACATTATCAATGACAAAAGGATCTTTGAACACCCGTTAAACGGAATGCGGCAAACCAAACTCTCAACACGCAGTGAAAGGAACTCTGTGCTGAACTTCGCATTATTAAAAGATGGATATTTGGATTTTTAGAATATATATCAAGATCGTTTAAATGAAGATTGTGATTTATCGGGAAATCAAAATTTTGACTCAGTCATAATCCCTTTTATTATTTCTTTTTAGTCATATAGGTTAAACAAAGCAAATCCTATTCTTTTCACGTACTCTCTAAAACCTGCTATGGCACCCCCTGTGGAACGTATCTTCAGTATCTCACTTCCAAGTTCCAATAGTAGCTAGAGTAGGACTGATGCTCAAGCAGAAGAAATACAGGCTACGGAATTTTTTTTTTTTTATATATATAAATATATATATATTTTTAAATGCATAAATAGTTGACCTTCCTGTCCGATCTCTACAGTGTTTGTTGGCTGGTGTTTTTGTTTTGCAGAGGTTGACTGTTGCCACCCTGGTTCTCCTCCTCATGCGGTTGTGATCGGAGACAAATTCACCTTCGGCTCCACAGTGCACTACAGGTGCTTAGACGACAGAATTTTGATTGGGGAGTCCACACGCACCTGTCAGCTTAACGGCCAATGGAGTGGCTCGCAGCCACACTGCTCAGGTAAGACTGCCCACCAAAAAACCCAGAGTTGCGTGCGAGAGCCTGCGATATTTTAAGAGGTTTCTACTGTAGTTGTAAAATCTGATTTGATGAGCCAACCCAAGCTCATGAAAAGTCGTACATAATTTACAAGTTGGCTATTTCGTATGGTCTCGCACGATGTTGTTCACATAAACTCGTACGACTTCATCACGTGCAAATTTCCAGATGTCTAATGCGGAAGTAAGCGTGAGTTCCGTGCACGAGGCGTTAAGGATTTATTTACTTATTAATATTATGCCCTTACCCAAACCCATTATCTAAACTAAACCAATCAGTAAAGTGTGTAAACGTGATAAGAAGCTTTTGTGTATCAGAAGCAAGTAATTGTAGCATATTAGATGTAAACGATGACCAGCGACGTCATTGGCTGTAGTGAATGTCATAGGAATTCAAACGAGTGCAGTCGCACGATATCATACGAATTAGCCAAATTTAGAAAAGTCATACGAATCCTGACGATTTCACCGTGAGAGTGCGTTGGATGAGCTGTGCTCGTAGTCATAATATGCACACCTGTGACTGTCCAGTTGAAATGAAGTAGAGTCTACTGTTACAGATCCCATGAAATTAAATGTAAAAACTGTAATGCAGGGCCTTTTATGGCTCATTGCGCTTTTCTAAGAAAACATTATTTACAGAACTTTTGCACCTGCTTGTTCAAACTTGTTTCTCAGAATTTCGTTTGAAAGAGAAATTACACATTTGAATGAACACATTGGTGAACACAATTAGTGAAAGCTCATCTTTGTCTTCTCTCTTATTTCCTGCCATTATGTGTCAGTCTAACATGAATTAATTAAGTTCAACTGAATAATGACTTCTGTCTCTGCGTGTGAAACTGTCGGTGACACACTATGCCATCTCTTCATACTGACACACTGTCTGTTTAATTCAACACAGATTTTTTTCCTTACTATAAAAGAATAGTTCTCAAAAATTAAATTCTGTCTTAATTTATTCACAGCCATGTTGTTCCAAACCAGTATGACAAACCATTCTTCTATGAAACACAAAAGGAGATATTTTGCAAAATGTTCATGTTGCTCTTTTCCATACAATGCTGTCAAGCTCCAAAACAGACAAAAAAGCACCATAAAATTAGTCCATGCTTTATTTTTAACATCTCTTTCTTGACTATGTTATATTAATGCTAATTAAATGCTCTCATTTCCATTATGAACTGGACGTCACACATGCAACGGTCTTGACACAGTAGTTACAACAAAAACTGTTTGTAACATTTATCATGGAATAAAGCCTACTGTTTTGCTTGCTATTTAAAAACTTAGTTGGCAGGATACAGTATGTACTGCACAGTATTCACTAAAGAGAAAAAAGAAAATTCTGGAGAGCAACAGTTCGAAATCAAGATTTTAACAAAATTTACTAATTAGATTTTGGTTTATCACCAAACCTTATCGTATGACTTCAGAACAAGGCACAAGTCGCATGGAATTATTTATTAGACTTGTGCATTTAATTTTTGTGTCCTTTTGAAGCTTGAAGACAAGAAGGTCACCATCCACTGTCATTGTATAGAGAACTGTGAGCGGGACATTTTCCGCAATTTCCCTCTTTGTGTTCTGAAAAGAAAGAAGGTAATTGGGTTTAGAACAACATGAGGGTACGCAGCGGGAGTTTCCTCTTTGTTCTGCCTGATCTTCTTTCTTTCATTCTTTCGTTTTGTATATCTCTCTTTTTTACCCTCATTCACACCCTGTCTGCTTTTGTCTCTTTGCCTGTGTTCAAAATGGTATTGTAACTTACTACTTACTGAATTCTGCACAGTATGTACTGTATACTACATGCTATTTAAAAAGAAAAATAGTATGTGAAACAGAAAGCAATGATTAGTTTCTTGTTGCCAAACCTTTGACTAAAACGGCAAAGGTCTGGACTGTATTGCAACTTGAAGGAATATTCCAGGTTCAATACAAGCTAAGCTCAATTAACAGCATTTGTGGCATAATATTGAAAACCACAATCATTTTTTTCTTTAAAAAAAGCGAAAATGGAGATTACAGTGAGGCACTTACAAAGGCAGTGAATGGGACCAGTTTTTGGAGGGCTTAAAGGCAGAAATGTGAAGCTTATAATTTTATAATAAATTAATTCTGTTAAAACATGTGTACTTTGTTAAAATTATCGTTTACCGGGATTATAGGGTTTCAGTGTTACATCATTATGGCAACGAAGTTGAAAAATTGGATATAACTTTACACAGAAAGAGTCAGTGATCAATTTTATCACACTAAAATCATGTTAAAATGTATAATGCTTATGTCTTTTGGCTATACTTTTGATACAGTGGGTATTATAAAGTAAACAAATTGGCCTCTTTCACTTCCATTGTAAATGCCTTACTGTAACTTTTTGTTTTTTTAAAGAAAAGTAGGGATGAGTCGAAATTTATTTTTGTGGTAATCAATATTATGCCACAAATGCTGTCGATTGAGCTTAACTTGTATTGAACACAGAATATTCCTTTGAAGTGCCAAGAACCGCCCACTTGCACTGGAAGAGCCATCTAACTGACATGTAAAGCGATCAGTCACAGTAGGTTTTGTCATTGTGTGCAGGGGCAGGTTCAATTGAGATATAATATACCATAATAACAGACTGTTGAGGGGAAAGTTTCATTTAAATAATAGCGCGGCAATTTCCGCTCGTGAACGCACAAAAAACAGTGGGAAAATAGCGTACAGTACAGCACACAAAACCTCAATACAGACTATTTCACAGACATAACAAAGAACGAAACTCTGAACATCTTTATAAGATTTGATGTCACTAACCTGGTGAATTTGATCAAATCCACTGATTATTTAATCATCAAATACGCTCGTTGCATCAATCCTGCACCTTGTGAACACAAATCTGTTTCCAGGCGGACTGTGTGCCATAAGTCGCAGATGTTCCATCAAACCAGCTAATTGGATTAGGACTTAATAAATTGAGAAAACATTTTCCAGTTTTGTGTGCAATATGCATCAGACTGTTAATGCACGAACTGTGAGCAACAGTTAAATAAAGTTTAAAATGGATAGACGTTTTAAACTGTAGTATACTACATTGTTATCACATGACCTCATTACATTATCGTTAGCATCAAATTACCATCTTGGAAGTAAATTATGGTTATTTTGTTTAAAAAAAAATGGTTAAATCCAATTTTGCTGTTAAAATGTCTCAACTCTTGGCAGTCCAATGAAATAATGGGTCAAGAAAACTATGTAAAAAATTGCAGCTGATATTACTTATGGTTCATTTGTCACACTGGAAATGGAAGGTCAACTTTTAGTGCATAGACTTTCTGTTTTTCTTGCGAGAATAATTTTATGAGAAACATCATAGCCAAAGTTGATACTTAAAAGAAAAGTAACTGAGGACTTGATTAAGTCTCTTGAGCAATGAAAGAGCAACCTCTGAGCATAAAAAATCAGCTGGGCTCTCTCTTCCTCTCTGTGTCTCTCTTTCTCCAGTGTTAATTCTGCATTCTGTGTGAACATATTCACCTCAGGAGGTTTGATGTTGAGACTGTGTTTTGGAGTTCTAGGACACTCAACTGTATCCAGTATCTTATGCTTTGAATGTGCTGTTTTTTTTTCAGGAGGTATATGATACAAAGCAGGGTTTTTTTTTTTTTTTTTTTTTCGCATCACTATAGTTTCAGAAGCCTGGAGATTTCCTGCTGGGTGCAGCTGCATCTTGGCTCCTTTTTAAAGTGATTCCAGCTGCATGTTTTTTGTTTAAGATAAAAAGCAAGTCCCCCTGAAGGGCCTGGTTTCATGGGAGTTTTATGCCTTTTACCCACTGCAAAACATTATTTGGCTAAATGAATTTGACTGCTGACACAAAGCCGATATGGCCAAAGCAACATGGCATAGTGTGTATGGAAAACAAAATCAATAGCTCTCTGCGCTGCCAGGGGAATCAGAGTTTGTTATGTAACGAACTTTGCAGCCTTAATATACACTGCTAAGCTTCTGGTGGGCTGACTTTAACTCAGATTCACACCTCTCTGCTGTGCCAATTAGTGATAACTATAACTGCTCCATAGCATTCAAAGACTTCACCTGTATAGAAGTGTCTTATGGGTCATATAATATATTAGCATGTGTATGCCTCACACAACGACCACAGAGTTGCCAACTGTCCATCAAACTTCACAAAGTCCGTTTCTTAATCAGTATTTTTCTCTTGTTTTCCATTAAAAATATCTAAATATCATTCAAACAAGACACATTTACTTGAGACGCAATAATACAGTATATGTACACTCACCGGCCACTTTATTAGGTACACCTGTACATCTGCTTAATCACGCGATTACCTAATCAGTCAATTGTGTGGCAGCAGTGTAATGTATAAAATCATACAGATATGGGGCAAGAGCTTCAGTTAATGTTCACATCAACCATCAGAATGGGGAAAAATTTTGATCTCGGTGATTTCGATTGTGGCATGATTGATGATGCCAGATGGGCTGGTTTGAGTATTTCTGTAACTGCTGATCTCCTGGGATTTTCATGCACAACAGTCTCTAGAGTGTATAGAGAATGGTGTGAAAAACAAAAAACATCCAGAGAGCAGCAGTTCTGTGGACGGAAATGCCTTGTTAATGAGAGAGGTCAAGGGAGAATGGCCAGAATGGTTTGAGCTTATAGAAAGGCTACGGTAACTCAGATAACCACTCTGTACAATTGTAGTGAGCAGAATAGCATCTCAGAATGCACAACATGTCGAACCTTGAGGCGGATGGGCTACAACAGCAGAAGACCACATTGGGTTCCACTTCTGTCAGCCAAGAACAGAAAACTGAGACTGCAGTGGGCCTACCATTTGTGTACCTCAGCATATATCCAGATTTGTCAGACCAGGCGATGTTTTTCCAATCATCTACTGTCCAGTTTTGGCGAGCCTGTGCCCACTGCAGTCTCAGTTTCCTGTTCTAAGCTGACAGTAGTGGTACCCAGAGGGGTTTTCTACTGCTGTAGCTCATCTGCCTCAATGTTCGACATATTGTATGATCAGAAATGCTTTTCTGCATAGAACTGTTGTAACGTATTGTTATTTGGGTTGCTGTCACCTTCCTGTCAGCTTGGACCAGTCTGGCCATTCTCCTCTGACCTCTGTCACAAACAAGCCTTTATCGCCCACAGAACTGCCGCTCCCTGGATGTTTTTTGTTTAAGACAAAAAAAAAATCTTTTTTTGATTAAGACAGGTTTATGCTGGGGGACCTGGGTAGCTCAGCAAGTAAAGACGGTGACTACCACACCTGGAGTCGCAAGTTCAAATCCAGGGAGTGCTGAGTGACTCCAGTCAGGCTTCCAAAGCAACCAGTTGGCCCGGTTGCTAGGGTTGGTAGAATCACGTTGGGTTAACCTCCTCGTAGTCGCTATAATGTGGTTCTCGCTCTCGGTGGGGTACGTGATGAGTTGTGTGTGGATGCCGCGGTGAATAGCATGAAGCCTCCACACGCGCTAGGTCTCTGTGTTAACACGCTCAACAAGCCACATGATAAGATGCACGGATTGACTGTCTCAGACGCAGAGGCAACTGAGATTCGTCCTCCACCACCCGGACTGAGGCGAGTCACTACACCACCACGAGGACTTAGAGCACATTGGGAATTGGGCATTCCAAATTGGGGAGAAAAGGGGTGAAAATAAAAATAAATAAATAAAGACAGGTTTATTCTTAAAGCAAGAACTATGTACAAATGCGGTAGAAAAATTAACTTTAAGATACAGTGTAGAGGAGACCGGGGCTAGTTGTCTCACGGGGAAGTTGTCATAATAACTAAATCTCAGCAATTTTAAGGTATTAAGACAAATGTTCAAGTAGACAAATGTGTCTTTTCTCAAGCAGAGGTTTTATATGTTGGTTTCAAACACCTATTTAACAGCCCTCTGAACTTAGGATATTTTTTGTCAATTCTATGCTCCAATATACAATTCCAAAATAAGCATATTTTAGCTATTGCTGTTGAAAAACAAGTGAACACAAAAAACCTTACTGGGATACATTAAGACAAGGGTCAGCTATATTATGAAGATAGATTTTGACTGAAAGGTTGAAGTTTGTTCTCAGGACAAGGGTATATTTATATAAATGTCAGGACAAGGCAAGTTGTTGCACATCTTTTAAATGTTATACATTGAAACAATGTATCATTTGCAATATTTGTTGGCCAAAACAATGGATTTACTTATTTGTAGGTTACCTTTTCCATTTTTGCTGTTTCATGAATTGTTTTGTTTGTTTTTCAGTGTTAATATTTATCTGAAAAGCTCATTATAAGCTGTTTACTGGCAGGAACCATTGTGACAACTTACCCCAGAATGTCAACAAAGGTGCAATGTATCTTTTTTCCTGGGCATTAATGATGGTAATATTCAGTAGTTCTATGTAGCCTTTTTAAGGAACGTACCTTGGTGTTTCTTCAACTTTGGTCATTTTTATGATTTATTTTTTATTAAAACTAACAGATTAAACTTTTTTTTTCTTTTTGTTATATGAAGGTCTCATTAAAACTGAATTGAAAACTTTTTACTAGGCCTTCATCATTTATTTTTTGCAATTTTCAAATACTTTTTATGTATAGATTTTACTGTTTAAGCCTTGTCCCAGACTTTCAATATTAAACAATGAAAATCTATTATAAAAATACAAATTGTTACATGTTTAAAACTCTGATAATCTAAAACAAGTGAGAAATAAACATTAACCATTTCAATATTTTTTGTGTGAAAATTATTTCTATCATTTTTACAAAATTACGACGGTCACACAGTTGTGGCGTCATTTGCGCCAAACAATGTTGCCTCTTACAAAGTCGACACAATTGTCAATGAAGAACATGATTGAGGTGAAATATGATAAAAATGATGTTTGAAGAAACAAAAACAAAAATCAATATAAATATTACTTGTGAGCAGGATATTTTTATTGGACATCATTTCCAATCAACCTGTAAATTTGCTATAAAATGTAAAAAAAAAAAAAAAAAAAAGAAAAGTGTGAAAATTATTTTGAATTGTGTGTATTTAGGATACATAAAATGTTAGCTATGAAATTATCCATTGCAAGACAAAGGCCATTTTGTTAATCAAAAACGTATCTTCCATCAGCACCATTTCCACCACAGAATTTTATTAAACATAAATTTGTTTATTACATTTTATTAAACACTGTTGGATGTTGTTAGTAGGCAATTTATTATTATTTTTTTAAATAGCAAGAGTGTGAATTTTTTTTTTTTTACTTTCTAGAAATCCATATTGCCAAAAGTGCCCAAAGAAACACCCACCTACAGTACGAGAAACTGACTTTCATAAATCAACCTACAATGAAAACTATTCACTGGGGGGGAAAAAAAGTGTGACAAACAGTTTTTTCTCTTATGAAAAATATTGTTTAATTTTTTTTCTTAAGGTAATTTATCACATTTTATATATATATATATACATACAGTTGTGCTCAAAAGTTTGCATACCCTGGCAGAAATTGTGAAATTTTGGCATTGATTTTGAAAATATGACTGATCATGCAAAAAACTGCCGGGGGAAAATTCGGGGATCTCTTGATACCAAGCCAAGGTCAGGTAGACCAAGAAAGATTTCAGCCACAACTGGTAGAAGAATTGTTCAGGATACAAAGAAAAACCCACAGGTAACCTCAGGAGAAATGCAGGCTGTTCTGCAAAAAGACGGTGTGGTTGTTTCAAGGAGCACAGTACTTGTTGATCCCTCTCCAAATATAGCGCTTATGGTTGTGACCATAAAGCTCTATTTTGGTCTCGTCACTCCAAATTACAGTGTGCCAGAAGCTGTGAGGCATGTCAAGGTGTTGTCGGGCATATTGTAACCAGGCTTTTTTGTGGCATTGGCGCAGTAAAGGCTTCTTTCTGGCAACTCGACCATGTAGCTCATTTTTGTTCAAGTATCGTCGTATTGTGCTCCTTGAAACAACCACACCGTCTTTTTCCAGAGCAGCCTGTATTTCTCCTGAGGTTACCTGTGGGGTTTTCTTTGTATTCCGAACAATTCTTCTGGCAGTTGTGGCTGAAATCTTTCTTGGTCTACCTGACCTTGGCTTGATATCCCCAAATTTTCCACTTCTTAATAAGTGATTGAACAGTACTGACATTTTCAAGGCTTTGGATATCTTTTTATATCCTTTTCCATCTTTATAAAGTTCCATTTCCTTGTTACGCAGGTCTTTTGACAGTTCTTTTCTGCTTCCCATGGCTCAGTATCTAGCCTGCTCAGTGCATCCACGTGAGAGCTAACAAACTCATTGACTATTTATACATAGACACTAATTGCAATTTAAAAAGCCACAGGTGTGGGAAATTAAACTTTAATTGCCATTTAAACCTGTGTGTGTCACCTTGTGTGTCTGTAACAAGACCAAACATTCAAGGGTATGTAAACTTTTGATCAGGGCCATTTGGGTGATTTCTGTTATCATTATGATTTAAAAAGGAGCCAAACAACTGTGATAGTAAATGGCTTCATATGATCTCTATCCTTAAATAATGATTTCAAAATCAATGCCAAAATGACAATTTCTGCCAGGGTATGCAAACTTTTGAGCACAACTGTATATGTGTGTGTGTGTGTGTGTGTGTGTGTGTGTGTATATATATATATATATATATATATATATATATATATATATATATATATATATAATGGAGAACAAGTAAAAAATACTGATAAAGAAACATTTTTTGCAGAGAAAATGCAGAGAAAGCAACACTCAGTATCAGTTAAATGGAAACATGGCTGTTTTGATGGCCACTTGAATTGGGACAGATCTGTTCCAAGCACTGTCTGTTTGTACCACACCAAACAAAGGCAGGATGTCGAAGCAAAGGAAGTTAATGAGCAAAAAAAAGTCAGCCTTTTCTCCACTGTGACACCTCCATTCTTTACTGTCGGAGACACGTTGGGTTAGCCATTTGAACAGACAGGGTTTACTGTGAATAGGGCTGTCTCTCTCTTTCTCTCTCTTTCTCTCTCTCTCTCTCTCTGTGCCGCATCAGCATGGAATGATGTCAGAGGATTATAGTCTGCCCCTCATTTACTGTGCCACAGGGTAGAAAAGGGAATGTCCCAGATTTCTAATGAACTACACCCAAAGTTTTTAACTGGGAAAAAATGCGGGTGCTATCATGGTGTGCTGGTGTTTTACCCTGCTTATTTTTTTAACAAAACCAGGTTAAGCAGAAATGGGGACACTGGCCACATTATTTCAACTTCACTTTTTAAAAATCACGTTTAATAGTGGAACTCTTGAAGGGAAATGATCCACCAATCAGTGAATCGTAGCCAATAAAGCACGGCAAACGTGCTCTGCAATGACCGCCTACTTCCATGATGCAGTTGGTCTCCCTACACTCTAAACTACTTACAAAAGAATTAACTACTTATACATTTGTGTATGTCTGAATATTTAGCAAAAAACTTAATCCATATTGTTTCTATACATATAATTAACAAATGTAATCAATAGTTTTAGATATTTTCGATTACATCATTCGCAATGCTTCTTGGGATTGTAGTTCATTCCCTCATTAAAGACGTTAAGTACACAGTCTTGTACCTTTTGTCTTTTTGTCCAATTTTCAAATAATTATTTGCTTCAAATCAAAGTTTGTAATGTTGTGATTCACCTCAGAGCATGTTGGTTTGGTTCATGGCTTAAAACTCTTTTATGAAAGATTTTATGAAATTCCTATGGGAAAAAAATGAATGAGAAAAATACTTCCGGAACCAAGACGGCTGAAAAAAATAAAATAAAATGGGCGGGCAATGTTGCGCTCTATTGAAACAGTTTGGATAGGACATAACAAATGGCTCATCCCTTTTTTAGGGACAGCCAATAGGCTTTAGTTTCATCACAGCCATGAACCATGATTGGCTACTTACTAGTCTGTTGCAGGGGACGAGACATCTTGAGAGCATTTAATTGGTCAAATTTTGTTTTGTAATGATTGAATATTTGTTTGAATTTTGGTTTTACAAAATTCACATTACAGTTTGACATTGTCAACCAAAATGTTATGTTTGTTGACTAAAATTGGCCATTAAAAATGTCCTTTCAATCAAAATAAAATGGATTATTATTAAAGAAAAGAAAATATTGACTAAATTAAAAGTATGTCATAAAAACTATGACAGAAAGAAAAAGCTGTAAATATGACCTCTGATTAGAGATTGGAGTGTGTTGCAGGGAAACTGGGCAACGATACCTACGGCTGTTTTTCATCACTGGTTAGACATCCTGTAGGTTTGCCGGTGTTTGATGAGTCTGGGCTTTCTGATTGGCTTCAGGTTGCTCGTACATGTAATTAAAATAGTTTGATTTTGGGGTCATCAGCTGACTGTAGCAGCACTCAAGGCTCTGAAGAGTCTGCAGCTTGTTCCGTCCAACCCTCTGCAATGAATATTTTACCATAATTATTTATGGTAATCATTTATGCTGGCAACCGTATGCTGGCCAGTAATAGCAGATATAATTTCGTCTTTAATTGTTTCTCTTGAGGATTTGTCCTGATATTTTACACTTTAAAATGTGATCTGTTCATATTTCTGTAGCTTTATGCATTATATGTGTTTTAAAGGGTTAGTTCACACAAAATGAAAGTCCTGTTATTATTTACTCAAAACACAAAAGGAATACAAAAGGAGATGATGGCATATATGGTCCAGGGGCTCCAAACAGCACCATAAAAATAGTTGATATGACTCATGTAACACATTTAAGTCTTTTGAAGGTATAACATAGCTTTGTATGAGAAACAGACCGAAATTTAAGTTTAGCTTTCAAATATCTAACACATTCACACTTGGCATGCCACGACTGGTTGTGATGTATGTACGGAGCAAATTACAGGACATGGAGGGAATTTATTTTCTGAAATAGTTTTGCATTTCCTTGCAATAAATTAACCATGGTTTTACTAGAGTAACCATAGTATGGTATTTGTAGTAAAACCAATACCATAAAATTGTCCATGATTTTACTACAGTAACCATATTTTAATCATGATATTAATTGTGAAACTGTAGTAATAATACAGGAAAATAAATAAAAATCATAGTTTTGTGGTTAATGTTGTTTTACTGTTGTAAAACCATGGTTAACCCTTATGAAAATTAACCATGGTTTTACTTCCATAACCATAGTTTAACCATGGTATTTGTAGTAAAACCATTTTAACCACAAGATTAACCATGCTTACTACAGTCATGGTTACTACAATATTACTATAGTAAAACTATGGTTTCTGAAAAAAAAAAAATGGTTAGTACAATAATGGCTACTACAATATTATTATAGTAAAACCATGGTTAATTTATTGCAAGGCAACACAAAATGTATTGCAAGGGAACACAAAAACATGTTGTGAGGGAAGAAAAACGTGTTGCAAGGGAGAAAACCCTATTGCGAGGGATCAAGACTTATTGCGAGGGAACGCAAAACTTATTTAGAGGGAAGCAAACTAAACATACAAAACATATTGCGCGGCAACGCAAAATGTATTGCGAGGGAACAGAAAATGTATTGCGAGGGAATGAAAAACATATGGCAAGGGAATGAAAAATGTGTTGCAAGGGAATGCAACCTGTTGCGCAGGTATACAAAAACATATTGCGAAGGAACAAAACATATGCAAGGGAATGCAAACTATTGCGAGGGAAAGCAAACTACTGCAAAGGAGCACAAAACGTATTGTGAGGGAATGCAAAACTATTGCAAGGGAATGCAAAACTTATTGTGAGGGAACTAGAAATCTTATTGCGAGGGAATGCAAAACAATTGTGAGGTAACACAAAACTTATTGCGAGGGAACACAAAACGTATTGTGAGGCAACGCAATATGTATTGTGAGGGAATGAAAAACGTTTTGTAAACAAATGAAAAACATATTGCAAGGGAACGAAAAACGTGTTGCAAGGGAACGCAACTTATTGCGAGGGAATGCAAAAACGTATTGTGAAGGAACAAGACTTAATGCGAGGGAACGCAAAACGTATTGCGAGTGAAAGCAAACTAGTGCGAGGGAACGAAAAACATATTGCGAGGGAACGCAAAACTTATTGCGATGGCACACAAAACTTATTGCGAAGGAATGCAAATCATTTTGCGAGGAAACACAAAACTTAATGCAAGGGAACAAGACTTTTTGCAAGGAATGCAAAAACATTATGAGGGAACAAAACTTATTGTGAGGGAATGCAAAACTTATTGCGAGGGCACAAGACTATTGCGAGGGAATGCAAATATATTGCGGGGGAATGCAAAATGTATTGCAAGGGAACCTAAAACAATTGCGAGGGAATGCAAAACTGTTATGAGGGAGCGCAAAACCTATTGCGAGGGTACACAAAACTTATTGTGAAGGAATGCAAACCATTTTGCGAGGAAACACAAAACTTATTGCGAGGGAATGCAAATATATTGCGAGTGAATGCAAACTTATTGCGAGGAAACCCAAAACTTTTTGCAAGGGAATGCAAAACTTATCGCGAGGGAATACAAAACTTTTGCGAAGGAATACAAACTAATGCTAGGGAACACAAAACTTATTACGAGGGAACCCAAAACTTATTGCAGGGAAACACAAAGCTATTGCGAAGGAATGCAAATGATTGCTAGGGAACACAAAACTTATTTCTCTCTCTCCGCGTCTCCGTGCAGCAGTGCAGCACACATCGGCACACCAGACACACAGACAGGCAGGCAGCAGCCCCTCCCAGCTCCTATCACAATTGTGTTTTTCTTGGCTTGTGTGGAGGTGAGTGGTGATGAACAAAAGACTAAGCTACCAGTGCCTCGACTTTACAGCTAATTAGCCAAAAGACAAAAGACAAATACCGTTAACTTGTGTCTTGCTAACATGCATGACTCATGAGCTACTAGCTAATGTAATAAGTTAGCTAACGTTTAGCTAAGGCAATATATCATGGCCATACAGGCTAATGTACTGTACTTAATGGAGACACTACAGGTGAATACAGTAAAATTTGTGTCTAATAACGTCATCACAATCGCTACATTGATATGCAAATTAGGCTGTAACTAATTAAAATGCGCTAATTTGCATACATTTGACAAGGCACTGCAGGTGAATAGGATAAACAAAATAACTAAAGCATATCACCACAGAACTTCCTCAGTTAATGACTTACATCAAGAGTCTTTTCCCCTGAAATGTTATGTTTAAATATGCAGATTAGCTTGTTTTGGTTAATTTAGAAGAAATCTACAGATGCAAACAGACGGAGGGTAGTAGGCTTAAAACAAACACCATCTAAATGTGTATTTTGGAAGTTTTCTTTCCATTAGAGTAAAAGAAGACATGGAAGCAAAATAGACCAAAATCTCAAAATTGACCACTACATGAAAAAGTGTCCTGCCTTAAACAGTAACTTCATAATTTTGATCGTAGGCTCCTCATCTAAAATGATTTATTGCCTTGTGCAAAATAAACAAATTATCAGTGAAACTGTGTCCCTCTCCTTGGTGCAGTCATTTATTCTAAATATATACTTGAAACTAGTAGCATAGAAAACATGCACATTGTGGCATAGTTTCCTTTGCTGTTGCCTGCTCTTGTGATAAACCTAGTGAATACTAAAGAAGACCATGTCTCTGTGTGGACTGATTATTTTGTAGAAATCTGTTGAGTATGAAACAATTGTGTGAGTGTGAGGGAATTAATATAAATTGGTAAAGAAGTCAGAGTTGTGTTAATATATTTAATGTTTTGTTTAAAAAAAATTGTTTAAATAAATAATTATGAGAAGTGCCCTTTTTTTCGACTTGAGCCCCTGCTCCCCAAAATGTCTGTGCACACCCTGACAAGACTTATTGCAAGTGAACGCAAAACTTATTGCAAGGGAATGTAAGATATTGTAAGGGAACGCAAAATGTATTGCGAGGGAACACAAATTATTGCGCGGGAAATCAAACTATAATGAAAAAATGCAAACTATTGCATGGGAATGGAAAACTTATTGAGAGGGAAAGCTATTGCAAGGGAACACAAAACCTATTTGTAAGGAAACGCAAAACTATTGTGAAGGAACGCAAAACTTACTTTGAGGGAACGCAAAACTTATTGCGAGGGAACACAAACTATTGCAAGGAAACGCTATTGCGAGGGAATGCAAAACTTATTGTGAGGGAACGCAAAACTGTTGCAAGAGAACGCAAACTATTGCCAGGGAACACAAAGCTTATTGCGAGGGAATGCAAAACTACTGTGAAGGAATGCAAACTATTGCTAGGGAACACAAAACTTATTGTGAGGAAACCCAAAATTTATTGCGAGGGAACAAGACTTATTGCAAGTGAATGCAAAAATTATTGCAAGTGAATGCAAGATATTGTAAGGGAACACAAAACTTATTTGCGAGGGAATGCAAAACTATTGCGAAGGAACGTAAAACTATTGTGAAATAATGCAAACTATTGTGAGGGAACGCAAAATTATTGTGAGGAAACACAAAACTTATTGCGAGGGAACACAAATTATTGTGAGGAAATGCTATTGCTAGGGAATGCAAAACTTATTGCGAGGGAACGCAAAACTGTTACAAGGGAACGCAAATCTTTGTCAGTGAACACAAAGCTTATTGTGAGGGAATGCAAAACTATTGTCAAGGAATGCAAACTATTGCGAGGGAACCCAAAACTTATTGCGAAGAAACGCAAAGCTATTGCAAAGGAATGCAAACTATTGCTAGGGAACACAAAACGTATGGCGAGGGAACACAAAACTTATTGCAAGGGAACGCAAGATGTTGTAAGGGAATGCAAAACGTATTGCGAGGGAACGCAAACTATTGTGAGGGAACAAAAACTATAGCGAAGGAACACAAATTATTGCGTGGGAACGCAAACTATAATGAAGAAATGCAAACTATTGCATGGGAACTGAAAACGTATTGAGAGGGAATGCAAAACTTATTGCAAGGGCACACAAAACTTATTTGCAAGGCAATGCAAACCTATTGCAAAGGAACATAAAACTATTGTGAGAATGCAAACTATTGCGAGGGAACGCAAAGCTTATTTTGAGGGAATGCAAAACTTATTGCGAGGGAACACAAACTATTGCAAGGAAATGCTATTGCCAGGGAACACAAAGCTTATTGTGAGGGAATGCAAAACTATTGCAGGGGAACACAAGTTATTGTGAGGGAATACAAACTACTGCAACGAAACGTAAAACTATTTCAGAAAATAAATTCTCTAAGTCCTCTGTCCTCTAAGGGTGCTCCGCGTACATACAGTTTGTGAGAAACAATAGCATAAATGACATCAAATCTATCGCAATGTGTCTTAATGATTTAAATATATGTGAAAGAGATTTGAGAGAGGGCAATATTTTCTGTGAATAATGACTGTAATTTTAGCCATGTCTGTACACAAGCTATCGTTTGGCTTCAGAAGACTTGGAATATAGCTTATATGTCACATGGACTATTATTATGATACTATTTTGTCCTTTTTGGTGTTCAACAACCCTCAACTGCTCCACACAAAAAAATAAAAAAGTCATAGCAGTTTGGAACAAAATGAAATTGAGTAAATGATGACAGAATTTTCATTCTTAACTAAAACTATTCATTTGCCAAGCAAAACCGTGTAGAAGCTCAATCAAATAGTAGTTTCACACACAAAAAGTGTTTGAAAAGTTCCTCTCCTCAAATCTTTTGAAGCACCATCATGACTGACAGCTCTGAGAACAGGGGAAGAGCTCCTCCAAGATCTCTAACTGCTCTTTATCCAAGCAGTGGCAGTTCATTGCTTTGAAAAACTCCTTTGTGGCCAGATGTAGCTACAAACTGATCGGATGGCAGCACCCGCAGAAGCAAAGTTGTGTTCTTATTTATTATATCTTTAATAGATCACCGAGTAGCTCTTTATTGCTGTCAGGCAGCAGTATGATTCCAACTGTTGTCATTTAGATAAAGTTTGCAGAGAAATATCTTTATGTGCACTGTTTCTGTAGGTGATAAAAGGGGCGCTTGCGGGGATCCAGGAACGCCGGCTCACGCCACCAGAGAGGAGGGCAGCTTTCAGCAGCACGCTAAAGTGCGGTTCACTTGCTCAACAGGTCATACTCTCTACGGCTCCGCTGAGAGGATTTGCTTCCCCAACGGCACATGGTCGGGCCGTCAGCCCACCTGCAAACGTAAGTGACACAGTTAGACAGCATGAATAATGTATGTTCACAGCCTGGAGTTGTGTAAGCACACAAAGACACTGATATGAATTTGATATAGGACATTAGGAAAAATCTTTTCTCTCGTCCAACATTTGAGACAGTGTTGTGGCATTCATGCTTTTTGCGATCAGTGTTAATCTCTGAAATTTTTTACATTAAATTACTGATCATTTGTTTTTATTTTGTTAACGATCATGACGCATCATGATGATAAACTATTTTGACTAAAACATACTGTTGACAAAGAAATAGACGAGAAGCTGCAAGATTTTACCAATGCACTAACAATGTTTAGAAAAATCTTGTTGAATATGCTTTAATTAGCATGCACAGATTACACCATCTTGGAAAAGTTGCGTCTTTAAATTAATTTCCTCTAAACCACTGCGGGCACATCCGCATGCATTAAAACGGAGATTGTGTTTTGCCACTGGATCACATTTTGTGCCATTTTTGGAATGTCCCACCATGAGAGTTGTGTTTTTAAGACACTGTGTCAAGTCTTATAAAATGCATCTAGAATCCCCATGCATTCTGTCCCATTCTGTTGCGTTCAATCTATCTGTTTTTTTAACACACAAACCTATGTAAGTCTTATGTAAGCTAAACCCTTACAAAATAAGTCCAATCAGGATCAGGTAAACCCGAAAGCAGCCTAATTAGGCAACCCACCAGCTAGTCGATTTTGAAAATATGTAGTTTTGCATCTCTATCAGGCCTGAAGGTTTTTTGAGGAAATGGCACAAGTGTTTTTGCTGTTTTTGCAGCTCTTTTATCCGGACGCATTGTCTGTACCATCTTAAGGGTGACAAGTTATTGCAGTCCAGTGCCGGGGCTCGGCTATATAACAGATTTACAGATTGTTAGCATACAGGTCCCAGGAGGTGGAAATTTCTCAAGCTTGAATGTTTTTTGCTACGCTGCTCTGCTCTAACAGCTTGTCTTGCATTAAATCCCAGCATGCCCTCTGTGATTTCTCCCAGCCCGTACAAACACCAACATCACCCCCCCCACCCTTAACCTTGCTCGACCTGTGCATGTGCTGTTTTCACTGGGTGTGAGGGGAAAACACGATACTAGCGGCATTGGACGACGATCAGGGGAAAACAATGCTAAGTGCAAAAAACGAAATGCAATTTACCATATAATCATGCATAGTTAAAAAGTGCAATAAATAGGCCAATCAGCTGTTGACATGGAGTTGAAAATGCTTCTCATATTGTTTGTTGTTATCATCAAAGACTGCACATCCAATCAAACTTTATGGCATTTTGGTGCAAATTGGCTGCTGATTTAGGCAGGTGTCTACATGGACATGCCCTCATCATTGAAAACCACAAACAAAACTATGCAATATTAAAAAAATATGGCCCAGACTGTTAAATATGGGTTCACATGCAGCGAGGATGAACAGTTTGTGCCAACTACTGTGTGTTTTAAGCAGTGAATTATTGGCTGCTAAGAGCATGAAACCATTGAAATGAAAGGGACATTTAGAATATATATATATATATATATATATATATATATATATATATATATATATTGTGCATATTAATAATGTTGCATATTATTTAGCATATGAATTTGCATATTATTGAGCTTATGAAGTTAAGCAAAACCAGTTGAAAACCACTGGCCTAAACTGAAGCAAGCTTATCTCACTGCAAAAAATAATGTTCTTAATCAGTATTTTTGTCTTGTTTTCTAGTAAAAATGTCTGAAAATCCTTAAAACTATATATAACTGAGTATATATATATATATATATATATATATATATATATATATATATATATACATATATATATATATTTGAAAATTTCTTTGCTTTGCTTTCCTTTTCTATTCTTTCCTTTTTTTTTTTTTTTTGTTGACATTTTCATAAAAAAAAGTTTACTCTTAAAATGTTCAAGTCATATAAGTCAGGCATATGGGGTATCGTTTGAAAGGTTAGAATCGGAAATTTCATATATAACCATCACTTCTCCATTTATGTTATATAAAATATCAAAATAAGGCCTGAAAACATTCGCGTCACAAATCAGTGCCACCAAGAGGTCATGTGATAAAAATATTACAATGAATATAAATGTCTTTCAAATAGCACTTAAATAGACAAATCATATATCAAGCGAAAGCTCTTATTCTCAGCAGTACGACTGTACAGTTTATTTTGTTGCCCTAATACTACAATTTGAATGATGTTATGATATCTGTAAGACATCAAATACAAATATCTCTTTTATGCACCGATCACTGCTGCTGTAAGCCCCAAATAGCTAAAAACTTTATATCAGCTTTTACCTTATGTAGTTTTCTAAAAAATGAGCCATTTCTACTTGTTTATGAGCTTGCTGTTGTGAATAATCCAGTGTTCTATCTTTGTTGTCCTGAACAAAATATGCAGTCCAGCAGGAAAAGCATGCTAAACAAATCATCGGAAATATATGTTATCAACTATTGATGATAACGTTTTATACAACATCGCAATGAGGAGGAGCTTTCTAATGACACCTAGACTGAGCTTCTAGTCTGCTCGGAGACTGAAATATTCGATGAAACAATGGGGGTGGTGCATGAACTGAAAATTAGACTGAATGTCTATGGACGAGCACATCTATGAGGGCTAAAATGTGTTACAGCACCACCTACATTTCAGATCAGCATTTTGTGATGGAAGGTGATAGAGGGGGGGAAAAAAAAAACATTTCTAGTACTTGCTGCCATCTAGTGGAATAAAATAAGACTTTTTGTAGGAATATGGAGTGAACAGAACCAGAATTACATGCTTACAAATTTAGGACAACAACAAAAAAAGAAAATTCTATTCATAATAAGATTGTAAACATATACAATATTATTTATGAATAATTGCCATCTTTTTTTTAAATTATTATTATTTAGGGGATTTTCTGAAAAGATGAGACCAATTTTTTGGCAATTACAGTATGTGGAGCTTTTGAGTGTGAAAAACTGCAGGCGGCAGCCCAAAAGTGCCCCAAAATTGAAGAGGTTAAGAGACATTGAGAAAACAAAACTGTCAATTTTCCAATTCAGCTCATGCCATGTCAATACTTTTGCATATTATTGAGCCTATGAATTGCTTGGCAAAGTTCAGTTTTAAGGATATTTTTATTTTTTACATTTGTACAATAAACAATTTTGGGATGGTGTTGTATCGCCACTTTAATCCATTATAGCATTGGTCTAACATCATCCAATATAAAAAAAGATTACATTGTTATTCAATGTAAAATATGGGTCCTTAAGCAAACCAATTGGAAACCACTGGAAAAAACTGCAGCAAGCTTATCTCACTGCAAAAAAAAAAAAAAAAAAAAAAGAAAGAAAGAAAAAAAAAATTATGTCCTTAATCAGTATTTTTGTATTTTTTTTTTTTTTCTAGTAAAAATGTCTGAGAATCTTAAACTAATGTACTGTATATTTTCTGAAGAAGCAAACCTGTGAGATAATAAGATGTTTTTTTAGAGAATATAGTTTGATTAATTATTAAGGTTGGGAATCGTTAGGAATTTTCCAATTCCGGTTCCGATTCCTTAACGGTTCCAGTAGTTCTTTTAGTACTTTTGAGGAAGAATTATTTGGAAATGAGAAATGCAATTCTTATTAGATTTACTGTCCTCTACAGTCTGTTGCCAAATGATGAGATCCTTTAAGATTTCTACAGGGCAGATATAACAAATCAGAAATAAGCTTAATACAATTCTTGTAAAAGGTGAGTTTGCTGACTTTTTAGATCCTAACTAGGCTATCTCTGGACTATATCTAAACAAACAAAAAATGTGATGGCATATTTCATTCATTAATTTTATTAAAATAAAAAATTCCTTGTATTACAAAACTCAGTGTATCTTTAATTAAACATTGTCATATGAAAAACCAGTCAGTAACTGCACTGCTTGATTAAAGTCTCACAGGTCTAAAGTCACATGACATAACAGTAACAGTTCCAGAGACAGTTTAGACTGTGTTCTGTGTTCTGTTGTCTAATGTTGTACTTCAAGCTTGTGAGACTTCAACAGTTCTTATTTGATTTTGAGTTGGACATTCATAACTTGCACATCAGTGTAAGATTAATACTATGCCAGACTAGACCGGAAGCACTGTATTTTTTGTGCTTTCGATTCAAAAGGATCAGCTCATATGAGTCATCCTTTCGGGAATCGGACTGTTCCGGAAGCGTTGTATGTTTCACGCTGTAGAGTCAAAAGAACCAGCTCATCTAAATCGTCCTTTGGGAATCGGACCATACCAGAAGCGCTGTCTGTTTCACGCTGTAGATTCAACAGCCGGCTCATAAGTCATTTGTTTGTGTGTTTTACACTTTTGACCCAGTTGAGGGCAGCGCTGCTGCAGAAATCGCTGCTGTTCCAGCCGCATCGTTGGAAAATTCACGCAGAGGAACTGTTAACGGAACCAAAAGTCAGGAAGATCATCCAGTTCTGCCATTTTGTAAAGAATGGAACCGGTTCTGAACAAGAACCAGTTCTCGGTTCCCAACCCTATTAATTATAATAATAAAGTTATCCAATATATTGATCTAACACAATCCAGTATAAAATATTTTGCATTGATATTTATTGTAAAATCTTGGTACTTAAGCAAAATCAGTTAAAAACCAAGGACTAAACTGCAACAAGCTTATCTAAAAAAATTAAATCAAATTCTTAATCAGTATTTTGATTTCCAGTAAAAATAAAGCATCCTTAAAAAAACATTTACCAAAGAAGCAAAACTGTGTCTGAAAATTTGATTTGTTTTCTGAGAACATATCTTCAATTAAGCTTATTTTTCTTACCCTATTGGTGAATTGTTTTTGCTTATGTTAAACATAGATCTAACATCATTTAGTGAGTTTTATGCTTAAAACAAGAAGAGAGTCAGTGGCTAAGAGCAGGAAACTTAATTTAATGTCAATTTATCTCAAAACAAGTCTTAATAAGTAAATGTATCTTCTTTCAAGAATGTTTAGATGTTTTTACTGGAAACAGCACAAAAAATAAATACTGAAAATGATTTGTTTTTGCAGTGCTTGAATTCCTACTATTCAAAGGGTCCTGCTTTCTGAGCTATTCAGAATAAATGTGAATCAATACAGCTGCTTCTCTGCTGCATGTGAGTTTCTGTTGGCAAGCTACTAATGCGATTCTCTTTTATCCAATAGCTGTTCAATGCGGGAATCCTGGGACTCCAGCTAATGGGCGCATTTTACGTGTGGATGACACCACCTTCTCTCACTCAATCATCTACTCATGCGTGGATGGATATCGCCTCTCTGGTTCTCCCTCCCGTCAGTGCCTGGCAAATGGCACCTGGTCTGGCGCCGAGCCTAACTGCACTCGTACGTATTCAGATCCTGAGTTCTTCAAGCTTACTCTTACATCCCAGAAAAAAATGAAACAAACCAGTGTGACAATTTGGGAACACTTTAGTGATCCATCATCTGTTTTTGTTTTTAGTTTCTTTCTGCTATGGTAAATGCTGCCAATTAAGCAAGCAAGACTCTCCGTAATAACAAGACGCCCAATTTGTAATTAGCCAAACCATCTTATAACGGTGTTGTTGTTGCACAAATGGACCCTGCACACCTCATGTGCTATCTCATTAATATAAAGAGATTTTTTACTGACACTGTCTAAGTAATAGGAGGATGAAATGACAAGAAGAATCAATCTCAGACTGACATAAAATGCAAGATTAATGTTGGCGTAGTCGGCAAATAATGAGCGGGGGAGTGCAGCAGGACTACAGTGAATTTCAATGGGCCCCTCCAATGGCATTATACAATGCTGTGATGTGATGTTTGTTATTGATGGAATGCAGAGATAAATTGTGGATGTCAAAAGTGAAACAATTTCATTGCCACTAGCGGTACCAAACAGATTTGCAAAAATAATGACTTCAAATAAGTTTCAACCAATCCATCTCAGTTGTTTGGACAAACAACTCCAAACTTTTTTTGCTACAGTTTTTACATGGAATTTAGCATGTCACACCACAGGACATATAAGGTATAAAATGATTGTAACGTGTTTCCAACAGTTAGACTCCCATATGCTTAAATTCACACTATAAATAAGAACAACTTTAACTTAGTATGGTTCCCGAACAAATGACTCTTATGAGATGTTATGCTTATTAATGCTGAAAATCTCTCTATATATGTTTAGGTGTCAAACCACAAAACAGAATAAATAAACATAAAAGTAGATCCATATAAATTTATGTTTAATATTTTCCAAACTTGCAAGCTTTAAAATGTCGCACAGATGTTTAAAACATTGCAGCTTGTCATTTTTTATCAGTTTCTAAGGACGTGTTTCTGCGTGTGTATACATATTTAGAGGCCGTTCACAAAAAAATTGTTGCAGTGAAACAAATCAAACAGAATGCAGGTTTCACAAGAAGCATTTATAAAAGTTTAAGTTTTTAACTTGTCTTATAAATGATCAGCTTGTCCTGTGTGAACGGCCCCTTAGTGCATTGTCACTTTGCTACAGTTTTTAGTTTTCTATTACAATATTACAATTTGACATCTCCATGACATTACCCTGAAAGTGCATTATTAATATGAAGTCTATATAAACACTCTATGAATCTTGAGTGCCGGTTAGAAGTTATCACACTTTTTTAACACCCAGAGCACATTAAAATGTCTGCACATTTACTGGCAGAACTAGATTTTTGCATTTTCTGCAGATAAAAAGAGTGATATTTGCCTGTGCAAAACTCACTGCCACTATGCTAGAATTTTATAGGTGGTTGCCAGGACATTGCTATGCGGTTGCTAAGGTGTTCTGGATGGTTGCTTGGTAGTTGCTCACTGGCCCAAGTCAAAACAGTCCACCTTGATATTCTGGTCCCTCCTTCAAAGAAATTCTTTGAGATTTGTGGCTATTTTTCAGCATAGGTTGCAAAAAAAATTCCATAGTGAGCTGCCTTGCTGTCTACTGCCTACATAGTCAGCTGCCTTCCAAGGTAGCATCCTAACTGAGATTGAACCTTTTAAGTGACTGATTTGGAACACTCTACATAAACAGCACCTTTGGGCATCATACTAATTGCGCTCCTAACGCAAAGGACACTTTGTGTTAGCATGTTGCTAAGCTAAAGATATGATGCGCAAAGCATAAAAAGCATAACACAAACAAATATTTGGTAAAATAGTATTTTTTTTCTATTTGAATATTATTTTGGTATTGAGTGAAATATATTTATAATTCATCTCACTTTGTTCGACGTAAGAATTTTGTCAAAAAAGGTATATTTTGGATGCCTTCAAATACTATTTTGTTGGCAGTTCTCATGGTTTTGGAACCTCAATGTTTAATGAGTTTTTCAACTTTGTCATTCAGCCCTGAGGCTTGACCATTATACAGTCAAATGCAATTTAAATTAATAGAAGCACACAGACTAAATGTTGCTTTAGTTATAGTTCCCTTGGATATTTTAATGATGTACATTGTTTAGACTAATTTTGTACACATTTTTTGTCTTTTGAGTAATTGACAAATGGAAATGGACATGAACTTTATATATATTAATATAAAGATTTTAGGTAAAACTTTATATACAGTATTTGTATAAGGGATTTGTTAGATGCAGTAACTGGTCATAATTCGCCACAAAAAAAAAAACTGGGAAAAAAAGTTTTCATTTCACTAGTTCCCTATCTGTCACTCAGTCGACGTTGTGTCAATGTAGTGACACTAGGGGGATCACTCTTGGGATCCCTAAACACCTCTGCTTTTTGAAAAAAGGCCAATGGGAATTGGAGAGTGGAATTTGCATGCCACTCCCCCGGACAAACGGGTATAAAAGGAGCTGGCATGCAACCACTCATTCAGATTTTCTCTTCGGAGCCGAGCGATTGCATTCAGTGCACTGAATTCAATTCACCTCAAACTGCTGGATTTTATGGTGCATTTCAGTGGCTTCTCCCCCTCCGCATCCGTGGAGTGCAGAGAATGCCCCTGGGCGTTTCGGCAGAGCAAAACAAAAGAGTATATTCTAAAAAGAGTATGTTTTCAATCCTAAAAGAGCGGCACACACGGAACATCTTTTTAAAGATGCCTTTCTTTTTGTGTGTTATTCCTGGTTGCAGTCGTTATCTCTCTGCTTCTGATGGCCATGATCACTGCCTTACGTGTCTGGGTGCTGCCCACGCGGAGACATCATTCGTGGATGGGTCTTGTCCTCATTGCGAGAACATGACCATGGCAACGTTGCCACGCCTCGGTCCTTCTATCTACGGGTATGAGGCCACGTCGGCTAGCACTGGGGGTGATTTGGGGACTTCAATGGGAGCAACTCCGCCGGGTAACCCCCCCACGGACCTCCCATTCTTCAGCATGCTCACTTTCCCCAGTCGGGCTCTCGGATGAGACCGCCAGCTCATCTCAGGGTGAGTTCGACCTCTTATTCAGGGCCCGGGAAGACGATGAGTTATCAAGCGCAGCATCGGAGAGCGGGCTCGTCCATTCTGATGCGGAGGCTTCAGCTGGGCTTCCTCCTTCAGGTATGGTCACCCAGTCTCAGGCCTACGCGGAGATGACAGACATGCTTTCCCGGGCAGCCGCAAGCATCAGGCTAGAGTGGAACCCTCTACTCTCCCCTGAACCCTCGCGGCTCATGAATGGTTCCTGGGCCAGGCGCCCCGCCCCGCCCTTTCTTCCTGGAAGTGCATGAGGAGCTGACAAGATCGTGGGGGCAGCTTTTACTACCCGATCCCGATCTTTCAGCTTCCCCCCTCTCACTACCCTCGATAGTGGGGTGGCCAAGGGGTATTCCATGATTCCCCAGGTGGAGAAGGCGCTCACGGTGCACTTGTGCCTGCAGAGTGCCACCACCTGGCCTGGGCGCCCGAAGCTCCCGTCCAGGGCCTGTAGGTTTACGTCATCTCTGACAGCTAAGGCCTACGTTGCCGCTGGACAAGCCCCCTCCGCCCTGCATGCCATGGCTCTCCTGCAGGTACACCAAACCAAGGCGCTAAAAGAGCTGCACGAGGGTAGTTCTGACCCGGGATCAATGCAGGAACTGCGCTCGGCGACCGACCTCGCTCTCTGGGTGACGAAGGTCACAGCGCGGCCTCTCGGGCAGGCGATGTCCACCCTGGTGGTCCAGGAGTGCCACCTTTGGCTCAAGCTGGTCGAGATGAGAGAGGCTGACAAGGCACGGTTCCGTGACGCCCCCATTTCCCAGGTTGGCCTGTTCAGCGACACCGGTGAGGACTTTGCCCAGCAGTTCTCGATGGTGAAGCAGCAGACGGAGGCTATTCAACACATCCTGCCCCGGCACGTCTCAAGACCCCGCACCCCGTCTGCTCGTCGCCAAGGGCGTTCTCCTGCAACAACAGCACCAGCTCTTCTGCAGCCCGCCACAGCGGCCCGGCCCCAGCATGGAAACACTGCAGGAAGCAGTCGCCACCCGTCTCACGGCCAGCCGCCAAGAACCCAAGGAAGGCTTCGAAGTGCCCCTGAGATGGGTGACCCAGGGACGAGGAGACCTGCTTCTATGGAGCTGGTAGACAGACAACTCCATCCCCTGATGGAGGGCTGGGAGGAGAATCTTTTGTTTCATTTTATTTCGCTGCATGCCCAAGAGGCTGCGGTACCCAAAACTTCAACAAAAGAGTGGTTTTCTTGTTCCCTGTGTCACATGTCAGGTGCGCACAGCCGTCGTCATGACCACCGTCCCATTTCGGCAGGATCGGCACTCCACCGGCGGACCCCCCGCCCCTGCACACCCAGCTGTGGCACAAACATGCCCACACCGGTTTGGTTCCGATGGACTACGGGGATGATATTCCTCTTCCCCCCTCCTCGACCAATCTTATGGTGGGCATCAGGACCCAGGTCTTCGATGTCTCTGGATTCAGCCCCGCCACGAGGCCCCACCCGCCGGTACGTCCGATGTGATTGTCCCCTTGGTCCCCCTCGCCCAGAGTTTGGATGCGTAGCTCACGCTTTCCAACCTGTCGCGATGGCTGACCCGGACCGTTCGACTCAGCTACGCGATTCAGTTCACCAGGTGCCCGCCCAGGTTCAGCGCCGTCCGCTCACCTCGGTGAAGTGTGAGAATGTCGCTACCTTGCGTGCGGAGATCACTACCCTTCTACGGAAGGGTGCGATAGAGCCTGTCCCTCCAGCCGAGATGAAGAAGGGGTTTTACAGCCCCTACTTCATCGTACCGAAGAAAGGCGGTGGGTTGTGGCCAATCTTGGACCTGCGAGTACTGAACCGGGCTTTGCACAGACTCCCGTTCAAGATGCTGACGCAAAAATGCATTTTAGCGAGCGTCCGGCATCAAGATTGTTTTGCGGCGTTAGACCTGAAGGACGCGTTCTTCCACGTCTCGGTCTTACCTCGACACAGACCCTTTCTGCGGTTTGCTTTAGAGGGCCAGGCGTACCAGTACAAGGTCCTCCCCTTCGGTCTGTCCTTGTCCCTTCACGTCTTCATGAAGGTCGCAGAGGCAGCCCTTGCCCTGCTAAGGGAAGTGGGCGTACCCATCTTCAATTATCTCGAAGACTGGCTAAGCCTAGCTCACTCTTAGGATGTGTTTTGTGTGCACAGGGACCTGGTGCTCTCGCACCTCAGCCGACTGGGGCTTCGGGTCAACTGGGAAAAGAGCAAGCTCTCCCCAGTTCAGAGTATCTCTTTTCTCGGCTTGGAGTTGGTCTCGATGACGGCGCGCCTCAAGAACGAGCATGCACAATCGGTGCTGAACTGTCTGAAGGTGTTCAGACAGAAGACAGCGGTTTCACTGAAACTTTTTCAGAGGCTCCTGGGGCATATGTCATCCTCAGCAGTGGCCATACCGCTCGGGTTGATGCATATGAGACCGCTTCAGCACTGGCTTCAGACTCATGTCCCAAGATGGGCATGGCGCCATGGGACACATTGCGTGGTCATCTTGCCGATCTGTCGCCGTCTCTTCAGCCCTTGGACCGACCGTGCATTTCTATGGGCAGAGGTTCCCCTAGAGCAGGTCTCCAGGTGCGTCGTGGTTACGACGGATGCCTCCAAGACGGGCTGGGGCACCGTATGCAACGGGCACACAGCCGCCGGCTCCTGGACTGGCCCGCGGCTGCGTTGGAACATAAACTGCCTCGAGTTGTTGGCAGTACTGCTCGCCCTGTGGAGGTTCTGGCCGTTGATCCAGGGCAAGCACGTGTTGGTCCGGATGGATAACACGGCAACGGTAGCGTACATCAACCGTCAAGGCGGTCTACACTCCCGTTGCATGTCACAACTCGCTTGCCGTCTCCTTCTCTGGAGTCAGCAGCGCCTCAAGTCGCTACAAGCCACTTACATCCCGGGCGACCTCAACACCACAGCGGACATGCTGTCATGACAGGTTACACTCAGGGGAGAGTGGAGACTCCACCCCCAGGTGGTCCAGCTGATTTGGAATCGATTCGGTCGAGCAGAGGTAGACCTGTTTGCTTCCCGGGAATCATCCCACTGCCCGCTTTGGTACGCCCTGACCGAGGCACCCCTCGGTATAGACGCGCTGGCACACAGCTGGTCCCTGGGACTACGCAAATATGCATTTCCCCCATTTAGCCTACATGTACAGACCCTGTGCAATTACAATCAGTAAAAACATCAAACTGATCAAATAGCCATGTGTCATATGCTGTTGGAAAGCTCTCAATGAGTAAAATAAAACCATCCTATTTGTTTTACTCACAGACAAAAAGTAATAAAAGAGTAATAGCTAAGTATATGTCTTTGATGATTATGTTAGTGTTGCTTATATGCCACGTTTTCACTTACAACTTCACGAAAAGCTAACGGAACATAAAATAATCCACACATAGCACAGTGTTACATATGGGCACCAGGAGATGGTGCCATGTAAATGACACAAGCTCAATGATGCAGACTCATTGAGTCAAAAGGCACTCATTCTGTGAAATCTCATTACTAAAATCATGTCTCCATGCTATGCAAACCTTTAGTCATTGTTGTGTTTGCATGTGCATTTAGTTCTTATGTACAATTATTATGTTTTATTTGTTCGGAGAGGCTTTTGGACACAAGGATACGTTTTTGGACAAAAGAATAAATTATTTTTGTAATGCTATAACTTTTGATTGCTTTGTTGTACCAACACAGATTTTTTCACAGATACAGTTGACATTATTGGGAACAAAACAACCAGATATACCTTATTTACATCCAGAGATATATAATGTCAAATAAGAAAAATAAGAAAAAATGTACTTTTTTTCTTCAGTTTAGGCTTAGAGTCTCAGAATGTATCGTAATCTATATCATTATAAAATTGAAAATATTTCTTCAAAACATTGTATTTGTTAACATGAGTTAGCTACATTAGTTAACATAAACCAACAATGAGCAATACTTTTACAGCACTTATTAATTTTGGCTAATGTTCATTTTTATCATATACTAATAAATTGTTTAAATTGTTGTATGTTATCATTAATGCATTATAACGACTTAATAATGACAATTTTCTTTCATTATTAATATATTGAAAATATTCATAAATTAACCAAGAGTAAAAAATGCTGTTAAAATGCATTCTTCATTGTTAGTGTAATGATACCTAATGTATTTACTAATGCTAACAAATACAACCTTATTATAAAGTGTTACCAATGTGTGTGTTTTACAGTTCATGTTTCAATTTATTTGCTGAAAAGTAAGTAAAGGTAAAGTAAACCCCTATTTGTATAAATAATTGTATAATTAAAGGCTAAATCTATGTTCTTTCATGATTTTTTTTTTCTTGGAGAGCAGTACAATTACATGCAGTTCTTATTCTGCTCCTCTAATAGTGATTAGCTGTGGAGATCCAGGAGTACCTGCCAACGGGCTGAGATTCGGGGAGGATTTTACCATCGGCCAGAACGTGACATACTCCTGCCAACCTGGTTACGTGATGGAAAACGGGAGCGTTGTTACCCGCACCTGCACTCTCAACAGCACCTGGAGCAGTACATTACCAACTTGTCAAGGTACAGAGACATTCTTTCTTTTTCCAAAATTTGTGGTACCAACGAACAATTGGATGTTGTGCTGTAGTTTCCAAAACATCTTGGTTCGAAAAAGGGAAGTTATTTCTCAAGAAAGGCATCAAAGAAAAAGGGTTAACCTCGAAGTTTTTCACACGTCAGAAAAGAGCCAAGAGAAAGGAGATTCATAAATATTTGATGACCGCTCTCGGCTTAGTCTCCTCGGAACGCCCTCTCGTAGATATGGTGGATGACTTCTGTATCCTTCGATTACTGTGGAGATCCAAATAGGTGATAACCAAGGCCACACATATATCTGCACCCTCAGATACTCAGCCAAATTTAAATGCCTGTTATTCACAAAATTCAACCTAGTTTCATAGAATCATGTTTCTATAGCTATATTTGTGCAAAATATTTTTATGTGGCCTTTTGTACATATTGCAGCAGTTTCCTGGTTAAATGAACACTAGAGGTGCTACAACAACAATGACTTTTATTCTCTTCCACACAAATCATGAGTAAAATGGCAGATTATCAGTTCATAAACACTTACTTTTCACACTATTCCTGACACAATGCTATCTTGTGATATTGAAACACTTTTACTATAGTGCATGACTTGTAAGGTGATACATTTTAATGTTTGCATTACATAGCTAACCACATTTACAAGCTTGTTGAGTGCTGAGTGCGATCAAATTGTGCAGAAGCTCAACTGATAGAATGTTGCACTTGCGACGCAAAGGATCAGGGTACGAGTCCTGAAGAGCACGCAAGTGGACACACAGTGCTGGGTCATAACGGATTTTATATTATAAGGACTATGTTATCCAATTACAAAAATCAAGTACTAATTAGATTAAATTACATTTTAAAATACTCATAACCAGACAGTTACCTTTTTATGGATTACATGACTACTGTACATATTAAACAGGCAAAGGCAGTAAATTGTTCATAATTTATTAATCCCTGTAATTCTTCTTCTTTTAAAAATATTTACAAATTTTAATTTTAAAGTAGCCCACAACTGATGTACATTTGATAAGTCTTCAATTTTTTTAATGGAGGGGGGTGGTGGAATTGCACATACAGACCTGAATCTAGCCACGAGCCATAATTACACTGAAGATGGAACAGTAATCACACACAAATGCAGAACCCATTGCATTAGTGTGCTGTAAAGTTTAGTTTAATTTAGTTTTGCAATTTCGTTTTGTACTCATACTTGTACAAAAATGTACATGTACGTATGTGCTTTTGCAACAACTTTTTTTGGTGACATTGATTCACAAATATAACTGGTCTGATCTGTTACCACACATTGATGGCATTTGTAATGGCAAAATATTTGAAGTAAGGACATTTTATGTGCCTTTTTTATGTCACTAAAAATATTAGCAAAGACTAATAGGAAGGAAAACACATAAAACCTTATGGGAGTCAACTCCAGCCGTTGGAGTCGATGGAATCGACACCTTGACTCCATTTATTTTTAATCAGGATTGTGTCAAAATTCAGGGCCGTCACCAGTAGTGGCGATTAGTGGGCAGTGCTTTCCCAAGTGACATATTTTCACCCACCAAAATTGCTTGTCAGGCATGAATGGAAAAATCAATGGAATTATAGAAATCATAAATTTTCACTCATTTATAGCTCGCTCAATCCACTGCTTACTGCGTCCGATTGCTGCTCCGTGATAAAGTTGAAGTTCTGTAACTCCTGGTCAGTTTCTCCTACCCAAATCATAACCCTAACTGTTAGTGAGACGGGAGAAGCTGACTCTACATGGCTTCCATGCTGATGGAAAAACAAATCACTCATATATTATTGCTCGATTCACTTCAATTATTATCAATAAGCATAGTATGGAGACATAATCAAATAAGAAAATAATAAATTTGGATCATTGTTTTTAATGTAATGTACAGTATGGTATGTGAAAATGCTTTTTTATGGAATGTGGTGAAAATTTTAAAACGGCAGCTTATTAAACTTGACAGTCTCGACCTCGACGGATTAAATAGTAGTGGGTTTAAAGCTGCACTATGTAACTTTGTGCTCTCTAGCATCATCTGTGGTCGAAACTTAAAATTGCAAGCAATTTGCGGATGAACACTTTATGTGAATCGTGTTTCTGCACTGCCCTTCTGGCGGATGAATCCCATGATCTGAGCTTTGCCTGTATGAGATCATGACTGGAGATGTTCAGAGCCAGAGTCATAACATGCTATTTTCACATTGATATAATGTTATACGATTAAACATTTATAACTGAAATATTATTTGCTTTGATGATGATAAACAATACTAGTATTCACATATTCTGAATGAATGAATTTTACACTTATAGCACTTTTCTGACACTTATTATTTGTATATTATATTGTACAGCCTCAGTCGATAATGCGGGTGAACCGTAATATTACAATAGTATGTCTATGCAATACTCACAAAAACACCGTAAACTAAAAACATAAAAACAAATCATACATTTTTTTCAAGTATTCAATAATGATGGGGATAAAATATACTTTATTAAACATGAAAATAATATGCTTAAAAATGCAATATAACAGTTACAAGAAGTTAATTTCAGAAGTCATAAATATTAGTAAACATGTCACAGTAACTTCCCCCGACAACGTAGATACATCACGGTCGGTTAACACACGAGTAATGTTTGATTCACACAAGCATGACAAGCAATATTAACGTCAACAATCCTACCAGACAACATATCCTAAAATTATAGCAGGTAAACAACTTCGCCAAATGGATAACAGATAAAAATCTATCCAGACTGCAGCGATGCTGTCCGAAACTGTGTGAGTGTGACTGACTGAACTGTAGTTTCTTTCTTCTTTTTAACAGCTGCTCACAAACAAAAACAGTGCATTACTGTTTAATTGGGAACGAGACAGTCGGCTCTACTTTCTTATGTTTACGGACATGACGTAATGACGCAAGGATGTACATCATAAGCCAGTGATTTTGAGTATTTCCTATTCTATATGTTCAGGCGATGGCTTGTGAAGATTGCAGTCTTTATCGCACGCTAAATGTAGTTTTTATTTTCTCTTAAGTGTTTTTAAAATGTATGACATGAAGACATGAGTTTTGAGACTCTAAACTAAAAAAAAAAAAAGACACTGCGGAACTTTACCTTAAAATGACCGGTAACAATGTCATTCCCTATTGCTGCTCATATCCATTTTTAAGAGGGAAAATAAATAGAAACAGACTAGGTCGGAAATAATTAGTTTAATTTTCAAATAGAAACTAGACAAATTGGAAGAATCCACTTCTCCAACCACGGCCCCATGCATTGACGTAATATACTACATAAAGTACCGAAAGTTTTCAAATCTGTCACACATCTTGTCTCTCTTTTGCACGCGCGCACATCACTCAAACACACATGATGAATGAATGTCCCACCATTGTAGAGGATGTGATAGGTTTTTAAAAATGCTAATTCACTGATTTGAGCCAATCACAACATCCTGTTCGTAAAGTTACGGAGTCAAATAAAATAATCGATTCCTGTATTAGAGTCGACTCCGAGTCTAGGACGATTCATCATGATTTAATTCTCATATTTTGATCCATTAAGTACGTTTTTTTACTTTACATTTAAGCAACATTATGTCAAAAAAGCATGTCCTACTCAAATGCATGTGATATAAAATAAATAAGAATTAGGTCTGAAGTAATCCAAAAGCAATCAGATTAGATTACATTAAAAAATGTATCCCAGGAGATTACGTTACTGACTACAATTTTAGCCATGTAATTTGTTATCAGTACTAGATTATAATTCAGAAGTAATGTACCCAGCACTGTTGACACGTGAGCCAAGGGTGTCACAGAAGCACCAGAAAATGACGTAGTTGCAACAGCAATTGTGTTTTTCATCTCACATTTGCTTTTTATGACACTATCGGTTAGGTTTAAGGTTTAGGGTAGGGATGTCAGTTTTTGTTCAAACTCGATAGGACATAACCCTTAAAAACCTCTTCTGTTTTGGAGAAAATGTAACTCGCCTTTAGTGCCAAACAGTGGCCATTTCACATAGGAACTGCTGCGATATGTGTAAGAAACCACATAATATAATTTTGCAAAAATGTTGCCACAGTCACGTAATTTTCATGCGATCAGGCTAACAAAATTCTCTTGAAAACTGTAAACACTGTCTTTCTGTGGCAGCATGAAAATTGCTCTGTTTGTTTTGAGCGACCCGCTTAGACCCGTCCCAACAATGTTACTCAGCCAATTGCGTGAGTTGGGGGGCAGGACTATCACTTTGTTTGACCAACTGCAGATGGGGGGTGTATTCAGAAAGCTGTTTTGAAGTTTATTTTTGTAATTCCGTTTGGTGGTGCTAGTGGCACAGAAATGACATACTTCAGCTTTAAATTTCTGTCTCTTCCGCACACAAAGCTATAATATGGCTTCAGAAGACTTCAGAAGTGTTGTGTGAACTTCTTTCGTGGTGATTTTATGGTGCTTTTTTGTCTTTTTTTGGAGCTTGACACCTGCCACTATGAACTGTTTTATGAAAACCGAGCAGCATGAAGATTCTTCAAAAATGTGTAAAATATAACACCATACATGTTTGGGAAAGCATGAGGGTGAGTAAATAATTACATCACTTTTGGGCGAACATTTCCTTTAAGTGCATTCCAAAGAATGCCACAGGTTTTCCACAAATATCACAGTTCAGATTCAGATAAAAGTGTTCAGATTCTGTCAGGCAGTAATTATAATTTCTGCCATTCGCACTGAACACACTCCTTTTCATTTGTCTAATTTGTCAAGTATTAGATTTTCTCTCCCGCATGCCCACATCCATTTACAAACCACTCAGAGGAAACTATTCTTCCCGGCTGTTCTCATTAGCACTAAAACTCTACTGACAGTTTGTGCCTGGAATCATCCTCATTCCAGCATTTGCTATTAATGGATATGAACAAAAATATCCAGGATCTGCCTCATTAAATTTCTTTTTTTTCACAGAAAACCTTCTTGTTTGCTCAACAAATCTGTATTGCAAGCATAAAAATAGCACCCATTAAAATTCTAAGAACAAGGGAGCAAAATTGTTCAGTGAAAACCTGCTTAGACTCTAATGCAAAATCATTATAAAGCCATTTCTATAACACTTACTACCCAGGAACCGAAAAAATAAAAACGTTGTTACACAGTTTAATCTGGGTCTGCGACAACGGTTAGACAATTAAATCTATACATAAAAGACATTTGAAAAGTACCAAAAATAAATGATGAAGGCCTGGTGAAAAGTTTCCAAGTCCGTTTTAATGTTGCCTTCATATAACTAATTTGTTAGTTTTAATGAAAAACAACCCCTCGGATGTAAAGTTGCCTGAACTCTCTTTACTGTTACTAAATGGCAACATTTTTTTTCAACAGTCATGGAAAGAACATACACAAAAACACACATAAACACCTGCATACACATACATCTGCAGTGCATACACAAACAAACAGCTGCATATGCTCACTTTTCCCTCCTCACAATGTATAAATGGGTCTTTATCAAGGCTGTCAATCGATTAAAATGTTTAATTGACTTAAATATCATTATATAATATGCCGTTTTGTTAATCAAATGAATCACAATTCATTTCATATATCAATATTTGCTGAAAAAGGCCCCCCAAAAAAGATACTTCAATAAATAATTATAAAAAATAATTACAAATATAATATATAATAAATATAATAATTCAGATAATTAATAGACATGATATTATTGTTGCAGATGAGTGATTAGAAAATACAAAAAGTGGCTTAAGAAGTCAATATATTGTTTGTTTATTTTCACATCATTAAATATAAGCCTCTCGCTGGCCTACAGTCCACAGTGATCCATATTACAATCGAGTTCATCAAACTTTTCGAGGTAGAGACTCACAAAAACATAGAGGTGGCACTTTCGTCGGTAGGAAAATTTCTTATTATGGTGACATGAACAATTGCATTTTTTCATTATTTTTTTTTTAATTTATAAATAAAAAAATAAAAAACTCTGATTTAACACATTAAATTGAATGCCCTAGTCTGTTATACGTAACAATATATAGCCACCTTTGTATTTTAGGAAGGGTGTGCCCTCGCAAGGGGGTCATCACATATTGGGGTGTCCTTTGCATCAAAAACTTTGAAAACTTCTGTGTTAAACTTCCAGTAAAAAGCAGCCATGCTTGCCTGATCCCATTGCTTTTGACTTTGATTGGTTCGGACAGCTCGGCAAATTCTTTGGCCCTGCCACTGGAGTCTGGAGTCATCTTCCAGCTCACTCCCAGTGCCTGATATTTACTGAAGCATCAGCGGTGTAAGTCTCAGGCTTTAGGCCAGTGCACTGTTCTGTGGAGGGATATTCTGTCCTCCCTTCACACTTAATCTCCAAAGTTATGTGCGGCTCACGAGAGCTTTCCGACACCTCGACATCAGGGAGGATCCTTGAAAGACTTATTTTTGAACTGAATAGAGTTATATGAAGTGCAAGGCTGAAAGGGATAGTTCATCCAAAAATTAAAATTCTGTCATCATTTGTTCGCCCTAATGTCATTCCAAAACTGTATGACTTTCTTACTTCTGTAGATGTAATTACCTGCATTTGTGTATACATTTGTCTTAAAATCTGGTTTGATCTTCATCTAAGATAAAATAATGGGCAAACACAATCTGTTTTAACTAATACCATACCAATGTGTAGGTTGGAAAAAGTATGTGAACCCCTAGGTGAATGATGTCAACAAAAGCTAATTAGAGTCAGGAGTTGGCAAACCTGTCATCCAATTAATGCAATGAGATTGGAGGTGTGGGTTAGAGCTAATTTGACTTATAAAAAGCACTCAAACATTTTGAGTTTGCTATTTACAAGAAGCATCTGCTGACGTGGAGCATGCCTTGCAAAAAAAAGATCTCAGAAAACCTACGATCAAGAACTGTTGTTTTGCATAGAGCTGGAAAGGATTACAAAGTTATCTCGAAGAGCTTAGATATTCATCTGTTTACAGTTAGACAAATTGTCTATAAATGGAGATGACTTAGTGCTGTGGCTACTCTCCCTAAAAGTGGCCGTCCAGCGAAGATGACTCAAAGGGCACACCGCAGAATGCTCAATGAGGTAAAAAAAAAAAAAAAAGAACCTTAGAGTGACAGCTAAAGACTTTAAGGAATCATTGGAACTGGTTAGCATCTCTGTTCATGAGTCTACTATACGTAAAACATTAAACATGCATGGTGTCCATGGCAGGATACCACGAAGGAAGCCGCTGCTTTCCAACAAAAATATTTCTGCATGCCTGAAGTTTGCCATAGACCACCTTGACACTCCACTACGCTGCTGGGAAAATGTTTTGTGGACTGATGAAACTAAGGTTGAATTGATTTGGAAGAACACGCAGCACTAAAAAGGGCACCGCATACTAACATGGAAACATCATTTCAACGGTGAAGAACGGTGGAGGGAGCATCATGATTTGGGGCTGCTTTGCTGCTTCAGGGCCTGGACCGCTTGCCATCATTGAGTGAAAAATTAATTCCCAATATACATATCCTACAGGATAATGTCAGGGTTGCTGTGCACCAGCTGAAGCTCAGTAGATGCTGGGTGATGCAGCAGGACAATGACCCTAAACATCGAAGTAAATCCACTACAGAATGGCTTCAAAAAAATAAAATCCACCTTTTGGAGAGGCACGGTCAAAGCACAGACCTTAACCCAATAGAGGTGCTGTGGAATGACCTCAAGAGACCTGTTCACACCAGACATCACAAGAAACCCCCAGCTGCACAAAAAATATAAATAAACTCCAGCAACTTTTCTTGTGAAAATCTTTTTGGAATGACCCTACAGCATGGATTTTGTTCCCTTCAAAGTGCCCTGCCAGATGCGCTGAACAGTTGAAAGGAGGGTGCGTTCTTATTCTAGAAAGCATTTGATTGGATAAGGTTTCTTAACCTCTATGTGATGTCATAAATGTTCCTAAGTCTTTTTAGCTGGAAGAGAGACTGCAGATTTTAAATGCTTATTTCTTCTGAAAATGAATTTTGCAACATTTCAAATTATACCAGCATATAGATGACCTTAAAGCTAATAGATATGGTCTAAAAGCAGCAAAATTGTAATTAAAAACATTAATGAATGAAATATGTATAAGCATATTTTTTTTGTTTTGTTTAGAATTTCTATTTAAAATAAACAGTAGTTACTGTAGGACCAATTATTGGATTGCATTTATGTCTTTGAGAAGTCATTTAAAAGTCTGTGGAAACATATATTTAGCAAGAATTGTGTATTGTGTATTAAGAAGTTATGTATTCTGATTTGGTGACCTGAGTAGCTCAGTAAGCAAAGATGCTGACTACCACCCCTGGAATCGCGAGTTCGAATCCAGAGTGTGATGAGTGACTCCAGCCAGGCTTCAAAAGCAACCAACTGGCTCGGTTGCTAGGGTGGGTAGAGTCACGTGGGTTACCTTCCTGGTGGTGGCTATAAGGTGTTTCTCACTCTCTGTGGGGTGAGGGGTGAGTTGTGCAAGGATGCCACGGTGAATAGCGTGAGCCTTCACACGCACTAGGTCAAGTCATTTTTATTTGTATAGCGCTTTTCACAACACACATCATTTCAAAGCAGCTTTACAGAAAATCATGCATTAACCGAAAATAAAACTGTAATATCTATAAAGCCTTAGAGTGGTCATTGTGTAGTTTGATTAAATATGATTGTAAATTGTGTATAGATATTAAATAATAATTGTATTTAGAATCTCTGTGAGCAAGTTGAAGGCGACTGTGGCAAGGAACACAAAACTCAATAAGATGTTGGTTAATGGAGAAAAATAACCTTGGGAGAAACCAGGCTCACTTGCGGGGCCAGTTCCCCTCTGGCTAACATCATGAATATAATGGCAATATTAGTTATATGCAGTGCAAGTCATGGTTTTAAATTTGTAAATTAAGAAAGTGTTAAGGTCCATTGGTTTGTTTTTTTGTTTTTGTTGTTGTTGTTTTTTAAAGAAAAGATTTGTCTTTTGACTGTTTTTGAAGTTCATCTTGGATTAACTGCAGAACTTCACATAGATGATTGTCCTTTGTTAGTTGGCTGATGAAGGCTTTTGTTGGAAATTCAGTTATAGTCTATGTATTCCATTTCAAGAGTGTAGTCCATCAATAGACAAAGGTGATGCAGGCAGAAATTAATGAGGTGCATCGCAGTTCAACCTGCAGGTCGTTTCTGTGAGGTTCGGTGGGGTCCATCCTAAATCCAAGGTTCAGGCAGTGGCATATTAAATATCCCATGTCTTACAGTTGGCATCGGTTCATCCTCTGAAGTCAAAAGACTGAAGTGATGTCTGGCTGGCTGTAGTTTGTCATCATCTTTCAGCGACACGTAGCAGTGGAGTCTGACACCGAGCAGGAACGGAGCTGGATCTGGCAGGCTCTAGTAACCTCAGGATATGAGTCCCAAGGTTGAGACATGGAAACAAAAAATGTATATTAGCGTAGATGCCATTCAATTTTATGCAGAGTTATAGATCATGATGGATGTTTCTGGTTCCAGCAGACCTAACTAAAGCAGCCTAATTGTGAGTTGAAGGATAAATTAGGTGTATGCCTGGCTAAATAGATGAGTCTTTAGTCTAGAATTATACTCAGTGAGTATGTCTGCATCCCAAACAGTGTTAGGGAGATTATTCCATAGTTTAGGAGCCAAGTATGAAAAGGACCTTTTGTGGATTTTGATATTCTTGGAATTATTGACAAGCCAGAATTTTGTGATCATAATGAACGTAACGGAATATAGTGTGGTAGAAGGTCACTTACTGTGGAGATAGACCATTCAAAGGTTTGTACATAGTTAACAGAATTTAAAAATTAATACGAAATTTAACAGGTAGCCAATGTAATGACGATTGAATGGGGCTAATATGATCATATTTCTTGCTTCTAGTCAGCACTCTGGCAGCTGCATTTTGAACCAACTGAAGTTTATTTATTGAACTTGAAGTACACCCTCCCAGTATTCATTACAATAATCTAGTCTTGAGGTCATGAACGCATGAATTCGTTTTTCGGCATCAGCAGCAGAGAGCATGAGCACTCCATACTTAACTTTTGTTTGATTTGAGAATTCCTTGTTTACATATACAAAGTGGTAGTGGTCTGATAAATAGGACCTAAACCATGCTAATGCAAGTCCACTAATGCTAACATAATTCTCCAGCCTATTCAAGAGAATTTCGTGATCTATCTTGTCGAAGGCAGCACTAAGATCTAAAAGCACTAGATCTCCACAGTAACATCCTCAGAAAGCCATGTGATAAAATGTGTGGGCTGACTGTCTCGGAAGCGGTAACAATTGAGATTCGTCCTCCGCCACCCGGATCGAGGTGAGTCACTGCGCCACCACGAGGAATTAGAGCACATTGGAAATTGGGCATTCCAAACTGGGGAGAAAAGGGGGGGGGAGTTTTTCTGATTTGTTATATGTACTCTTTTGAAATCTAAAAACGAATGTGTTCAGTAAATGCAATAAAAATTGCATTTCTTATTTCAATATATTTGACGAAAGAATTGTCAATGAAACCATTAAGGAATCTGAATCTGAATGGTGAAGAGGAATTGGAACGGAATCCTTACATTCCTTATTATTCCCATCCCTACAAATTATATTTGAGAGTTACGGTGGGGGAAGATTTTCAGCAAATAACGACTTTTGGTCTGTTCCTCACACAAAGCTGTCAAATGGTTTTTTGTGTGTTTAACGGAAGAAGAAAAAAGTCACATGGGTTTGGAATAACATGAGGGTGAATAAATGTTACATATTTGTGTGCATGATCCCTTTAATTAACACTCACTGCTTTTAAAGTGATGAATTAATGCACACATATGTGAGCTTTGATTGTAATATTTCTGTCTTGCGTAGGTTTGTCAATACGATAACTGATTTACATGTATTTACAATGGGAGATTTACTGATCAAGCATTTTTAGCACTTTATTGGGGCACTTTCTTTCCAAAACATCTCATCATTTATTCCTACGCCATCCAAACCCCTGCTGCTCCCTGCCGATTGCTCTCCAACTCTGTCAAAATATCAGCCAACATGTTTTCCATCTGCTCCCCACAGATTTTTTTTTAATTTTTTTTTATTTGCAATTTGCAATTTAAAACATCTTTTGATTGACCTCACAGACACTGGCAGACTCCTGTTAATTTTGCCAAAACAAGACATCGTATTATGTATAATATCAGGTGTTATAAGTAAATAGTGGGCCGGTTGAGTAGTGGGCTGGTCGGACGAGTGGTGGGTCGAGTGGTATCGCTCTCTCCAAAGCAGTCTTGCTCCACGCTGAACAGTGTGGAGTGAGTCCCGCAACCCATTTGAATTCGACACAGAATTATCTATCATACACCCACATTTTATGGGAATCTTAAAGGAATATTCCGGGTTCAATACAAGTTAAGCTCAATCAGCAGCATTTGTGGCATAATGTTGATTACCACAAAAATTATTTCAAATTGTCCCTCCTTTTTGTTAAAAAAGAAAAAAAGTAAAAAGCAAAGTTACAGTGAGTCACTTACAATGAAAGTGAATGGGGACAATTCCTGGAGGGTTTAAAGGCAGAAATGTGAAGCTTATCTGTTTTATAAACACATTTACATTAATTATTCTGTTAAAATTCATGTATTATTTGAGCTGTAAAGTTGTTTAAATCATTTTTACAGTCATTTTAGGGTTTTAGGGTTTGTTGACATTATATCTTCATGGCAATGAAGTTATAAAATTGGCTATCACTTTACACAGAAATGGTTAGTAAGTGATTTTATCAACTAAAATTATCTTAACACACATATTTTTCATGTCTTATGGCTATATTTGATACATTTTCATATATATTTTATAGTCAGTATTTTAATGTTTACTTATTGGCCCCATTGACCTCCATTGTAAGTGCCTCACTATAACCCAGATTTTTGCTTTTTTGAAAGAAAAGGGGGGGCAAGTCAAAATTTGTCATAATCAATATTATGCCACAAATGCTGTCGATTGAGCTTAACTTGTATTGTACCTAGAATATTCCTTTAAAGGCTCCATGCTAAATCTAGTGAAAAAAACTTATCAAACGGCCACGATAATCGACAGCAGCGAAGAGGTAAACTGGAAAACTTTGTGCAAAGATTTAACAAAAGATTAAATTAATAAAAATTAATATAAAAAATTAATTTATATAGCACATTTATACACAGCTTACACTGACCAAAGTGTTGTACAGAATAATTATACATTATAAAATGTATAATGCAATAAATCAACAATTAAGAAACAAATGAGCTTAAAATCCTTAAGGACGAACCTATGAACCTATGTTTTAATTAAAAAAGTTAATTTAATAATTAAGAGACTAATGAAAGGAAAAGAATATCAGTCATGGAGTCGTGCTGTCAGAATATTTGAACATAGCCCTACATAAATTAGGTGCTATTTAACTTTTTGCAGATTTACTGTTGCTAATATCAATAAATTCACATCTGCTGCCCAACTCAAAATCAACACTTAGCTGTCAAATGTGCATTTCTATGTGACAAAAAGATGCAATATTAATATTTTTAACTGCATTTGTGATTCAATAATGATAACACTATTAGTATTGGTTTCTGTCCTTTAATTTTTAAAAACCCACCAGATCTTGTGCCACCATCTGTAGAACTTAAACTGTTTTGTAGTCCCCACTGTGGAACGTGTGGATCGGATGGGCTGGATTTTACCGTGACCAATTGTTAGTCCCAGTCCAGCCCTGTAAAGTCACCATAATTTAATGATGGTATTTGTAGTAAATCATAGTAACCACAAATTTGACCATTGTTTTATTACAGTAACCATAGTTTAACAATGGTATCAGTAGTAAAACCATAGTAACTACAAAATTAACCATGATTTCACAATATAATAACAACAGTTTAACTATGATATTTATAGTAAACCATAGTAATCACAGATACAGGAAAGTTGACCATGGTTGCTGTTCAGTAGTTAAACCATTGTTAATTTTGTAGTTGCTATAGTTTACTACAAACTACAAATTTTGTGGTTTTACTGTGAATAACACAGTTAAAAATATTAATATGTTTACTATAGTAAAACTATGGTTAAAATTTTGTAAAAGTGGTTGTATGGTTTTACTAAAAATACCATAGTTAAACTATGGTTACTGTTGTAAAATAATGTATTTTATCATTTTACTAAAAGACAGTGGTTACTATGGCTTCCTACAAATGCCATACTTGGTTATGTCAGGATATAAACATCCGTTTTACTAATCCCTCTACGTCTCTTGCCCTTTCAGCGGTGACCTGCGCTCCTCCACCCAGTATCTACAACGGTGAGGTGGAGGGTTCTGTGTTCGAGTGGGGCACCAGTGTGAGTTACCGCTGTCTGACAGGATACGACCTGTCCTTCCCTGCTGTCCTCACCTGTGTTGCCAACGGCTCCTGGAGCGGAGAGCTTCCACTGTGCCTGCGTGAGTTACCTAAACCCATAAGATCACCTGAAGACCTTTGTACTCATAATGTGTTTAGATATTATATTTCAAAAGATATCATTCCCATCGCCAGAAAAGTACATACTTTTAGTGCATAGTATGCGAATTTGTAAACAATGAAAAAGCATGTATATTTAGTATGTGAGATTCTAAAAGACCAGAGGAAGTGGGTATATGGATGGCCCTTTCTCCTAAATATATATCAGTTTATTATTTACAAAAACACAGCCTATAAACTTTGATTTTTAATACACGTTCATATTCATAGAGCAACAGTAATTAAATTCAAGTATTTGATGAGTTTGAAAAATGTTACTTTAAATTTAGTTGCAACGGCTCTTCAAGACAAATGCATGCAGGGCATGAAATTAGATGAAAATATGCCCTTTCACTGGCACAAAAGCGCACAGCCTTTGAAACAGGTTATTGCTTCAGCTTTTCTGTGCTGAATTATGTGATACCAGCATGCTTATCAGCTTTTATTTGTGAGAGCTTTTCGCACAATTCTGTTGTTCGTAAATGGAAAAAAGGGTTGCTTTTCATCATCCATAACCAACAAAATGCCATAATCCATAAAGAAAAGCAATCTCTCTAAACAGCAGTGTCAGCTGGCAGAGAACGTAATTAGCATTTAATTTTCTGAGGACTTTATGGCCTTTCTTTCCATTGAGATGGAAGATATCCGTATGTTATTGCTTGCATTACATTCAGAATTGAAATAATTAGAAGCAGCAAGTTACTTTGGAATGGTGTGGCGTAGTGGGCTAAAGCACATAACTGGTATTCAGAAGGTTGCTGGTTCAATCCCCACAGCTATCGCCATTGTGTCCTTGAGAAGGCACTTAACTCCAGGTTGCTCCAGGGGGATTGTCTCTGTAATAATTGCACTGTAAGTCGCTTTGGATAAAAGCGTCTGCCAAATGCATAAATGTAAATGTACTCTTGGTTAATCCAAGTTTTTTAAAGTAAACAACTCAATAATTTCTTCCTTCTTAAAAGAAGGTTAGTCTTACTAAGTGTACTTTGGACCAAAGAATATTCCACTTAAATGAACCCCCCACATCGGACAACAACGATAACTTGGCCAGCATTTGTGAGGATCATGACTATCATACTGACTAGCATATGTGCAGTTAGTATCTTCACAAACTTTAATTGCTTAAGTTGTATTTAAATGCATAAATATGTTCACATTTAGCAGCAAAGTAAATTTACAGCACAAATTATGATGATGCTGGTGCATCAACATTATCGCTAGAAATGTCCCACCCCTTACTGAAAGGGAAAGTATGATTGGTATCCTATCTCTGCTGAAACTAATGTTCTGATTGGTTGCTCAGATGAGTCGGACTGTCTATCTTGCTCATGCCTTCAGTTCAGCTCTCCCACCTCCCATTGCTCTGTGTGTGTTTAGAGAGAATCTCTGTACACTTTTTAAAATAAGCAGTGTTGGGGAAATTACAAAAAAAAAGTAATCTACTACAAATTACTCACTACTTCTCTCAAATTGTAATCAGATTACTTCATTGGAAAGTAATCACATTACTAATTACTTTACTTTTAAGTTGCTTTCTACAACACTTGCAAAAAAAAAATCCGTTCAACAAATTCAAAATAATGTCTCTTTTCTCCGTTTATTGTCGCACACCCTTCAGCTGTCACAGAAATGCAAACAGACGTACAAATGAACATGAATTCACATCTTAATTTTATTACACATAAATAATATGTTTTTAGAAATATTTGTGACCCAAGTAATGTACTTAAAAGGAATTTACACTACTTTTATTGCCTAAAAGTAATTAGATTACAGTAACTAATTACTTTTTATCCAATTACACCCAACACTGAAAATAAGAAACTCACTCAACGGTGCTGTGGCATCACTTTTTCAGTAGATTGAAAAGTTAGGGGTCAAAAGCCTACTCGTTGTTCTGGCAGCCATACGCATCATCACTGATTTTAGGTGAGCATATGCAAAACCCTTAGAAACATAGGTGGGCATACAGCATATGTTTTCGTATGTGCTAGACTACACTACTGCTTCTTATGCAATGCTGTATCTGCACTTGCTGTCTAACAGCAACCTTTAAAAATGAGCTGTTATGGGGGGCCTGGGTAGCTCAGTGGTAAAAGACGCTGGCTACCACTTCTGGAGTCCACTAGTTCGAATCCCAGGGCATGCTGAGTGACTCCAGCCAGGTCTCCTAAGCAACCAAATTGGCCCGGTTGCTAGGGAGGGTAGAGTCACATGGGGTAACCTCCTCGTGGTTGCTATAATGTGGTTCGTTCTCGGTGGGGCGTGTGGTGAGTTGAACGTGGATGCCGCAGTGGATGGTGTGAAGCCTCCACATGCACTATGTCTCCGTGGCAACGCGCTCAACAAGCCACGTGATAAGATGCGCGGGTTGATGGTCTCAGACATGGAGGCAACTGGGATTCATCCTCCGCCACCTGGACTGAGGCGAATCACTACGTGACCACAAGGACTTAAAAAGTGCATTGTCACTTTTTAGTGCTGATAAGGCATAATCATAATTAATTCATGGAGGAATCTGCCAGCAATGGTAATATATGGTTTGAAGCATGCAGAACATATCTGTGTGTGTAAGTTGAATGTAAGCTCAGGTATTAGAATCTCACAGACCCAGCTTAACAAGCGTGTGAATATCAGAGTTCCTTTACTTTAATTTTCCTTTTTTAGTTTCTTTCTTTTTCTCTCTTTTACTCTTTATTCTGTTCATTTCCCTATTCTTTGTCCTTTTTTTCTTTTCCTTTTGATTTACTTTTATTTCTTCTGTTCCTCTTTTCTGTTCTTTTCAGTTTTCTTTTATATTTTCCTTCATTTTCTTCCTTGTTTCCTTTCCTTTCCATTTCACTCTCCTTTCCCTACCCTTCCCTTTCCTTTCTTTTTCCTTTTCCTTTCCTTTTTTCTTTTTTCTGTTCCTTTTAATTTTCCTGTTTCTTTTAATTTTCCTTTTTATGTACCTTCTTTTCTTTCCATTTCTTTTTTATTCTATTGCTTTACTTTTTTTTTCTCTTTACATTTTTATATTGTCTTCCTTTCCATACCTTACCTTTCTTTCTTTTTCCTTTCTATTTTCCTTTCCATTTTTCTTTCCCTTTTCCTGTTCCTTTTCATTTTTCTTTTCATTTCCTTTCTTTTCCTCTTTGTTTTTCTTTGCTATTCTAATCCTGACCTTTTCCTTTTGTTTCTTTTTTCCTTTCATTCCCTTTTGTTTCCTCTCCATTTCACTTTTACTCTTTAATTTCATGGATATATTCAAGTACGCTAATACAGTATGTGTAGCTTGCTGAAAATACTACAACAGCAAAGCCATGTATGTTCACCCATTTCATGTGAAATTTAGATTTGCCTTTGCCTGCATATTCTGATTGGCCTGTTGTGTGCTGTTTATTGCTTCTCTGAAGCTTTGTATTATTCATCAAGGAACTTTTTTCTGACACCAGGGCCTGACTAGGTCCTCTCCAGCTCTGATTACTATGCATAACTTGGTTTAGCCTGGAGCTGCTGAAATAATTTTTCTATGAAAACGCAGTCAGATGAGACTGGTCACCGTGTACTGTAAGAACATCAGAGATTCTATTGTCGTGATGCCACATTTGGCCTGCGAGACCACGACGTTGCATACAGAATGCATAATGACAGTAGTTGTTTGTGCGTTGTGCCTGTTTGCATTTTTATCCTTTAATGGCCTGTCATACTTTATATTGTATCTGCTCCCTGACAGCAGTCATTGATTGCTTAATATGACATGCAGAGACATTCAGTTAAAAATGATGATAGCTTTTAAAATATTTGATCGCTCAATCAATGTTGTCAATCGTAGTCCTTTTATCATACAGTCTGATGTTACTGTTTATGTCGCAGTCTTCCATGGCTTTTATGCATGATCTCACCAGGATCTGACAAACAACTATCATAAAGGACAGAAAAGGGGCAAATGCATCATATCAGAAAGCTGTCATTTGTTTAATCTATAGTTTATCTAGTCTTGTGGGGCTGTTTACATTTTATTAGATATGCAAGAGAGGGGCTAAGAGAATTCTTGTGAAGAGCAGATATTTTGGCACTCGTTTCTCAGGTGACTTGAAGAGAATGTTACAGGGCGATCTTCTTCTATCACAGCAGATTGTGAAGGCTTTATGTATCAAAGTGCTGCCGAGAAAACTTGATCTCTGTGGATGCATGTTGGCATGTGCACACGACTCTGACTGATCCACCGTTTAGAGCTGCTTAGTGTTTTAACTGCACTTGTGGTTGACAGCCATCAGAGTCGATGTGCATTAAACTGTGTCATACTGCTGCTCAGGGCTGTTTCTAGGCATAGGCGAACTAGGCGGTCGCCTAGGGCACCACCTGCTGGGAGGACGCCAAAGAGGAGGCCTCTGCTATACCACCCCCCCATGGTGGGGGCCAAGAGGGCTCTCGCCTAGGGCTCCAGAATGGTCTGAAATGGTACTGCTGCCGCTGTGCAATGAAATATGTTCAATTTGTATAAACATTCTACTCGTTTTCTGTGACAATACTGCGTTTCTCGCAGCCAAGCAAACTGCACTGGACAGAGTCTGTCTGGTCACACTCAAACCCAGTGGGCTCTTGCTTTATGATCCCATCCTGTGAATTATACATTACAGAGCAAGTCAGCCGCTGTGCCCCCTTTGGCCTTCCGTTTCGTTTTTAAAGAGGGATAATTACTCTGATTTACAAGCAGGTGAGTTAACCTCTACACTCGTGGGGCTGTTGAACCGTGCGGCTCGACTTCTGATCTTCAAATACCATGTTGCCTGCAGAGCTTTGCTGCAATTTATAGTCAAACGCTTTTACCCCCCTGGTATCCTGACCTATCAAATGCAGAAATGGATTTAATTTGGGCTCTAAATGGAATTGTTCTCTCCCAATGGAGCTTTTTTCTTTTTAAGGCCAAGTATGCTGTTCACACTGTCCGATTTGGATTTCAAATCCGATCTTTACGAATGACTTTTTGCGCTGTCATTTTGCAAACTATAAACCTGATTTTTTTTGTTCAGACGTTGCAGTCAATACCTGGTATATCGACATTGTTTGCTAGAGTAATGATGTAAGCGTCAGCACAATGCCAAGACTTTCTCATACAACATCTGAAAGTACCTGTTATTTCGGATAGACAGGATGGAAAAATGAAAATTTTGGCAATTTTTACTATGGCAGGGAAATTTTAAGCATTAATTTATGTGATTTAATAGTTCACTGTTCAACGCATAAAAATAATTTACACAATTAATGCAGTACCTGTTTTGTTTTTTTGTTTTCCACCTCCTGAAACTTTACTAATGTTTTTCCCACCTCCTGTGGCTAAAATTGACATATATAGATTCCCAGGAGGTACACGCTCGACTCGACTGCAAATCCTAGCACAGAAACCAATTTTGTGGAGCAGTGCATGCTTATTCATTACACACAACTCATGTCCCAGGCATAATAAACACAGGAGCGGATTTACTGTTCGGAGAATGGACACTTAAACCCGCAAGTGGTGAGCCAGGTGTGGGAGAGATACAATATAGTATATCTTCGCATGATCCAAAAACGCTCACTCACTGTCATCTGAACATGTGTCAAAAGCGAAACTCCGATACCCGGAGTATGCGCCATAGAGACTGAATGGCACCCAGAGAAAATAATAGTTTTGAGATTTTAAAGTTCAGCAAATTTAACTTCAGCATTCAATTTGTTTTCTATCTGTACAGTATGTGTAGTGTCTAATAATGCATTGGAAATGTACACTTAAGTTTATCTTGCCAATAAAGCTTGATGTAAATTGAATCCCATTTATTTTTAAAAATTTCACAGGAAAATGGCAGAAGATTTTTTAATTACAGCATATCCATTCATTTTATGGCATGTATACATATACTTCATATCAAATATTTATACTTGTAACAATTTGTCTATTTTAACTCTATCCTCAAAAAACGTCCTGGTTACTTTCGTAACCTCCGTTCCCTGATGAAGGGAACGAGACTTTGTGTCGATGTAGTGACACTAGGGGTCACTCTTGGGAGCCCCAAACACCTCTGTTTTTTTTTAAAAAAAAAGACCAATGAGAATTGGCGAGTGGAATTTGCATGCCACTCCCCCAGACATACAGGTATAAAAGGAGCTGGTATGCAACCACTCATTCAGGTTTTGTGCTGAGGAGCCAAGACCAGGTCCCGGCCATTTCAGCAGGTAGTTCAGTGTTGTGGCAAGAGGGACACAATGTCTCGTTCCCTCCATCAGGGAAGGAGGTTACGAAAGTAACCAGGATGTTCCCTATCCGTCACTCACTCGACGTCGTGTCGATGTAGTGACACTAGGGGTCCCTATACAAAACACTACAACTAGCTGAACTGTGTTACGTGAACTGGCGGTGTGTGACGGGCAGACTGCTGTGTGCCTCGTAGCCAGTGCACCAGGCCATCACGTAACCTCCCCCAACGCTCTTATGAGCATCGAACAGTCCATCAGGAACAAGTCGACTGCCCAACTATAGGGACAGGCTAGCCCAGCCGAGGCCTCTTTTACCTCCCTTTTCTCCCCAAAAAGAGTGGAATTTGTTAACTGACTGGGAGCCATAAATGTCTGCATCAGGGGGTGTCCCTCCCAAGGGGAAGACACCGCGGAGACCACACACCGCCCAAAAAGGGGGGGGGGGGGGGTACTTCAAGTGGAATACATCACATGGTCTTACCGAGTCTTTTCGGAAGTATGTCATGTGGAGAGGTCCCATGGTAGGTCCTACCCGAAGGGGGAGGAGTTTCTATGGAGCATGGCGACCGGGGGCAGAGGTGCCTCTGCCCAAGGAAGATGCAGTTCGCCATACAGGGAAACGATTTTGGTACTCACAGGTCCAGGATTGGTCGCAACCCCCCACCTTTCTTCAGTATGATGAAGTAAGGGCTGTAGAACCCTTTCTTCATCTCAGGTGGAGGGACAGGCTCTATTGCACCCTTGCGCAGAAGGGTAGTGATCTCCACATGCAAGGTAGTGGCATTTTCGCCCTTCACCGAGGTGAAGCAGACACCGCTGAACCTGGGCGGGTGCCTGGAAAACTGAATCACGTAGCCGAGTTGGACGGTCCGGGTCAGCCATCACGATGGGTTGGAAAGCGCAAGCCACGCGTCCAAACTCCGGGCGAGGGGGACCAAGGGAATTATCATGTCGGACGTGCCGGTGGGTGGGTCCTTGCGGCAGGGCAGAGATCGAGGTGCCACATCGAGGGGATTCGAGCCCCGTGGCTGTGCTGAGTCCAGGGACATCAAAGCACTTACCTGGCTCCTGCCGCCCACCATAAGATTGGCCGAGGAAGGGGGAGGAGGAGTCCCATCCCCGTAGTCCACCGGACCCAATCCCGTGTGGGCGTGTTTGTGCCACAGCTGGGCACACAGGGGCAGGGGGACCGCCGCTGGAGCACCATATCTGCAAAGATGGGACGGTGGACGGTGGTCATGACGACGGCCGTGTGCACCGGACATGTGACCCAGGGAACAAGAAAACCGCTCTTTTGTTGAATTCTTGGGTACCGCGGCCTTTTGGACATGCGGCGAAATTAAATGAAAACGAAACACAAGATTCTTCTCCCGGCCCTCCACCGGGGGATGGAGTGGTCTGCTCACCAGCTCTGGAGAAGAGGGTCTCCTTGCCCCTGGGTCGCCTGTCTCAGGGGCACTTCTAAGCCTTCCTCGGGTTCTTGGCGGCCGGCCGTGAGACAGGTGGCGTCTGCTTCCTGCACTGGGCTCCACGCCAGGGCCGGGCCATGGGGGCGGGCTGCGGCGGAGCCGGTGTTGTAGTTGCAGGAGGATACCCTTGGCGACGAGCAGACAGGGTGTGGGGTCTTTAGCCGCGCCAGGGCAGGATGTGTTGTATGGCCTCCGTCTGCTGCTTCACCACCGAGAACTGCTGGGAAAAGTCCTCGACGATGTCGCCAAATCGGCCAACCTGGGAGATGGGGGACCGTGCCTTGTCAGCCTCTCGCATCTCAACCAAGTTGAGCCAAAGGTGGCGCTCCTGGACCACCAGGGTGGACATCGCCTGCCCGAGAGACCGCGGTGTGACCTTCGTCAGCTGGAGAGGGAGGTCGGTCACCGAGCACAGTTCCTGCATCAATCCCGGGTCAGAACTACCCTTGTGCAGTTCTTTTAGCGCCTTGGCTTGGTGTACTTGCAGGAGAGCCATGGCGTGCAGGACGGAGGCGGCTTGTCCAGCTGCACTGTAGGCCCTAGCCATCACGGACGTCGTAAACCTACAGGCCCTGGATGGGAGTTTCGGGTGCCCGCGCCAGGTCACAAGTGCACCGCAAGTACCTTATCCATCTGGGGGATCACCGAATACCCCCTGGCCGCTCCGCCATCGAGGGTAGCGAGAGCGGGGGAGCTGAAAGACCGGGACCGGACAGTCAAATGTGCCTCCCATGATCTTGTCAGCTCCTCATGCACTTCCGTGAAGAAAGGAATGGGCGGGGGCGTGGCCGTGGGTGGCGCCCCGAGCCCAGGAACCAATCGTCGAGCCGCGAGGGTTCAGGGGAGAGCGGAGGGTTCCACTCCAGCCCGACGCTCGCGGCCGCCCGGGAAAGCATGTCCGTCATTTCCGCGTCGGCTTGGGACTGGGCGACCATTCCCGAAGGAGGAAGCCCAGTTGAAACCTCTGCGTCTGACTGGACGAGCCTGCTCTCCATTGCTGCGCTCGATAACTTGTCTTCTTCCCGGGCTCCGAACAAGATGTCGAACTCACCCTGAAATGAGCCGGCGATCTCGTCCAAGCTCCAGACCAGGACAAGCGAGCGTGCTGGGGAATGGGAGGTCCATGGGGGGATACCCGGCGGAGGTGGTCCCATTGAGGTCTCCAAATTGCCCCCAGTGCTAACCAACACGGCCTCATACCCATAGGTAGAAGGACCGAGGTTGGGAGCCGCTGGGGTGGCTTGCTTTCTTACGAATGCAAGCCACGACCGCAACGTTGCCATGGTCATGTTCTTGCAATGAGGACAAGACCCATCCACGAACGATGTCTCCATGTAGGCAGCGCCCAGACACGTAAGACAGCGATCGTGGCAATTAGAAGCGGAGAGATAACGACTGCAACCAGGAATAACACACAAATGGAAAGGCATCTTTAAAAAGACATTCCGTGTGTGCTGCTCTTTTAGAAAGAAAATATACACTTTTTAGAATATACTCTTTTATTTGTTTCTGTCGAAGTGCCCAGGGGCATTCTCTGCACTCCACAGGTGCAGAGGGGGAGAAGCCGCTGAAATGTGCAGTAGAATCCAGCAGATGAGGTGAATGAACTTTGCGGATGAATTCAGCTTCAATGAATAGAACCGCTCGGCTCCGAAGAGAAAATCTGAATGAGTGGTTGCAAACCAGCTCCTTTTATACCCGTATGTCCGGGGGAGTGGTATGCAAATTCCACTCGCCAATTCTCATTGGCCTTTTTAAAAAAAAAAAGCAGAGGTGTTTGGGGCTCCCAAGAGTGACCCCTAGTGTCACTACACCGACACAACATCGAGTGAGTGACAGATAGGGAACTGAACATTTTAACATGTACATATTTAAATAATTAAATAAATGATGACTCACCAGTTTCTTACATTTGCTTTGAGACAAGGTATAAAATAATCATATTTCTGATTTTATTTTAATGTTTTAATGCATGATGTACCATGATAAATCACAATTAATCATAGAAAACTGTGCGATTAATTCATTAAAATGTAATCGGAAATTTTACACACATGCATATACTGCGTTTATAACTGTTGACTTGTTCACTTATTTACTATTCACTACTAAGTTTTCAAACCCTTATATGATGAAAGAGTGAGTGAAAATGAGTGGACACAACTTATAATATTGAGTACTTTGAATGATGTTACATACACATTGCGTACCAAATTACATATTTTTTTTTTTTTTTACTTCAAATCTGATCTGACCATTCAAGCTGAGATGGATTCCAAAAAAATCTGATTTTAATGGATTTCAAACCCCAAATGGATGTGGTTTGTATTGGTTTTTAAAAATCGGATGTCAAATCGGATGTTTTTCCTTTTTTTTTTTTTCTTCAAAGAACAAAAACTTGACAGATCTGAGATGGATACTTACAAAAATTAAAAGAAATTCCTCTCTGAACAAAGCTTTAAAATTCCTACCGTGTAGCTGTTTAGTTCAAATGTAAATAATAAATGTACATTTTTCACCCCTTAATATTCAGTGATACCTACAGTATCTCGAGATGTACTTCTTGGCTTTTAAAATGAGCTCTCAAGTTTGAAAATGAAAGGGTCACTGAGTTTTCAATCATAATACAAGTTGAAGCCGCATAGATTTCCTCCAGAATTAAAGAGCTGTGAATTGATGTGCCAGTTTAATAATTGATTCTTCTTCCCATATTGAATTCACACTGTCTCAAAGCATGTATTTTTAAGCAGTATATTTCTCCTTCATGCAGTTTTCATCCACCCAGGAGTTTGTTTTGCAGTGTCAGGTCAGGTAACTTACAGATTAATCATTCACAAAACAAGGTTATCAGACTGGATTTTCCTTGAAGGCTGCATTGATGGGATCATTAATGAGTTGTGACGGCTCCATTTGGGAGCAGCGATCCGAACTCATTTTGTGAGATTTGAAATAATCTTATGTAACTTTTCAGGTAGTTTCCTCGTTATCAAGTTAGTGACTATGAAACATTTACTGGCATAAACTGACTTTGCTTTCTTCATAAACATTTTTGGTTCTGTTGTGTACGATTCAACAGTGTGCGTTATTCCAAAAAAACTGATTTGTCTTGTTGTCTTGCAAAATGTAATAACTTGCACCACCATGACTATACTTTTTGTATGACATCACAGAGTCCTCTTATCTTTTTCATCTCCTCCCCTCCAATAAATTGGGTCCATTCTGGTATTGAACGTCCAGTGAATAAAAGCAAATCTCACCCTACATTTCTTTTGTTCTTGTTGAATATCTTCTTTCATTAGGAAATATGTCAGATTATAGAATTAAAACTGGTTTGCAAATGTCAAATAGCTACTGAAGCATTGATTTCATTTTAGAATAAGATTTAATACCAGTTAGCGTTGATATTCTAAAGGATATAATAGCAAATAACAATAGATGTATATAATAAATGTCACATCACAGAAATGTTTCATGTTGACTTAAAAAACTATTTATTTTGTTACTATTTTTAACAACAGACTTGTGAATCTTTACAGCTAAGTTCTGCGGTGACCCCGGCACACCTCCGTGGGTCAGAAGAGAGGGGCAGAGTTTCATCTTCAAATCTGAGGTCACTTACAGCTGCAGCGCCCCTTATGTGCTGGTGGGCTCTTCCACACGCATGTGTCAAGCAGACGGCACGTGGAGTGGAACCCAGCCGCGTTGCATAGGTAATCTATGACACTTCCTGTCTGAAAACAACATTTTTACTATTCTACAGTTAATTTCGATTTCTAGAAATGGAACTTCACTAGAATTGTTTTACACTGTGATTTCAGGGGTGCAAAATACTTGAGTAATTAAACATCATTATTAGGCTTAAGAGTTAATTGGTAGAGGGAATTGGTATATTACTCAAGAACTATTGAAACTAAATACTTGTACTCTATTCAATTACATTTCCAAGGCTAAAATCATATTTAAATTATATCTTAAATCATAGATACAGTTGTGCTCAAAAGTTTGCATACCCTTGGAGAATTGGTAATATAGTATGTACCATTTTTAAAGAAAACATGAGTGAGCAGGCAAAACACATTTATTTTATTTCTTATGGGATTCATATTCAATAGTAGGTTATAACAGAATGGCACAATCATAAAACAAAACATGGCAACAAAGAAAAACTTGAAATGACCCATGTTCAAAAGTCTGCATACCCTTAGTTCTTAATACTTTGTATTGCCCCTTTTAGCATCAATGACAGCGTGCAGTCTTTTGTAATAGTTGTCTATGAGGCCCCAAATTCTTGCAGGTGGTATAGCTGCCCATTTGTCTTGGCAAAATGCCTCCAGGTCATGCAAAGTCTTGGGTCATCTTGCATGAACTGCATGTTTGAGATCTCCCCAGAGTGGCTCGATGATATTAAGGTCAGGAGACTGTGATGGCCACTCCAGAACCTTCACCTTTTTCTGCTGTAACCACTGGAGGGTCAACTTGGCCTTGTGCTTAGGGTCATTGTCATGCTGGAAAGTCCAAGAGTGTCCCATGCGCAGCTTTCATGCAGAAGAATGCAAATTGTCTGCCAGTATTTTCTGATAACATGCTGCATTCACCTGCCATCAATTTTCACAAGATTCCCTGTGCCTTTAGAGCTCACACACCCCCAAAACATCAGTGAGCCACTACCATGCTTCACAGTGGGGATGGTATTCTTTTCACTATAGGCCTTGTTGACACCTCTCCAAACATAGCGCTTATGGTTGTGACTATAAAGCTCTATTTTGGTAGCTGTGAGGCGTGTCAAGGTGTTGTCGGGCATATTGTAACCGGGCTTTTTTGTGACATTGTAAAGGCTTCTTTCTGGCAACTCGACCATGCAGCTCATTTTTGTTCAAGTATCGTCGTATTGTGCTCCTTGAAACAACCACACCGTCTTTTTCCAGAGCAGCCTGTATTTCTCCTGAGGTTACCTGTGGGTTTTTCTTTGTATCCCATACAATTCTTCTGGCAGTTGTGGCTGAAATCTTTCTTGGTCTACCTGACTTTGGCTTGGTATCAAGAGATCCCTGAATTTTCCACTTCTTAATAAGTGATTGAACAGTACTGACTGGCATTTTCAAGGCTTTGGAAATCTTTTTATATCCTTTTTCATCTTTATAAATTCCATTACCTTGTTACGTAGATCTTTTGACAGTTCTTTTCTGCTCCCCATGGCTCAGTATCTAGCCTGCTCAGTGCATCCACGTGAGAGCTAACAAACTCATTGACTATTTATACACAGATACTAATTGCAATTTAAAAAGCCACAGGTGTGGGAAATTAACCATTAATTGCCATTTATACCTGTGTGTGTCACCTTGTGTGTCTAAAACAAGGCCAAACATTAAAGGGTATGTACACTTTTGATCAGGGCCATTTGGGTGATTTCTGTTATCATTATGATTTAAAAAGGAGCCAAACAACTGAATAAATGGCTTCATATGATCACTATCCTTAAATAAAAGACAGTGTTTTTGCATGATCAGTCATATTTTCAAAATCAATGCCAAAATTTCACAATTTCTGCCAGGGTATGCAAACTTTTGAGCACAACTGTATACAGTTGAGACCAAAAGTTTACATATGATACACCTCCTAGGCTAAAGCTATTCAAACTCAACTTTTCACAAGTCTGCACATTGTAGAAACTTGGTCATAACTGGGTCTTACAGAAGGATAATAATCCTAAATATAACCTCCAAAGTTTTAACAAAATGGCTTAAAGACAACAAAGTGAAAGTACTGGAGTGGCTATTATGTGTATGTAAACTTTTGACTCAGTGTAAATGTAATATAGTAAATAAAAGCAGAAATAAATCAGTCTCTTAGCTCTTATTTTGAAATTACCTCTTATTGAAACAAAATAATCTTTGAATGTCTTTAGCCTAGGTGTATGTAGTCTTTTGGCCACAACTGTGGATGGACGGATGGATGGATGAAAGGATAAATGGATGGATGGGTGGATGAATAAATGGGTGGATGAATGGATGGTAGATGGACATATGGATGGATGATAGTTAAATGGAAGGATGAATAAATGGATGGATGGATGGATGGATGATGGATAGATGGATAAATGAATGGATAAATGTATGGATAAATGAATGGATGATGAATGGATAAGTAAATGGATGGATAAATGGCTGAATGGATTAATGGATAAATGTATGGATTATGGATGGATGGATGAATGATAAATGGATGGATATATGGATAAGTGGATAGATGGATGGATGATGGATGGATGGATGGATGAATGGATGAATGGATGGATTAATGGATAAATGGGTGGATGAATGGATGGATAGATGGATGTATGGATGGATGATGACTAAATGGAAGTATGGATAAATGGATGGCTATATGGATGGATGGATGGATAAATGGATGGGTGAATGAATAGATGGATGAATGAATGGATGATGACTGTATAAATGGATGGATAGATGAATGATAAATGGATGCATGGGTGGATGGATAAATGGGTGGATGAATGGATGGTAGATGGACTTATGGATAGATGATGGCTAAATGGAAGGATGAATAAATGGATGGCTAAATGGAAGGATGATGGATAAATTAATGTATGGATGAATGGATAAGTGGATGGGTGTATTAATGGATGAATGGATGGATGGATGAATGGATAAATGGGTGGATGGATGGATTAATGGATAAATGGGTGGATGAATGGATGGATAGATGGACGTATGGATGGATGATGACTAAATGGAAGGATGAATAAATGGATGGGAAGGAAGGAAGGAAGGAAGGAAGGATGGATGGATGATGGATGGATTGATGAATGGGTGGGTGGGTGGATGGATGAATGAATGGATTGATGGATAGATGGATGGATGGATGGATGGGTGGGTGGATGGATAGATTGATAGATAGATGGATAAATGGGTGGATGGATGGATGGATGGATGAATGGATGGATAAATTGACAGATGAATGGATATTATTACACTCTACTGCAGTTCTCTTCCATCTGGAATTCCTAGTCCAATTATAAAGATAACAGTGAAGGAGTTGATAATGATGCTATGATAATAATGATGTTTATACAGTAGATATATATAAACTGTACATTTGTATATATACTGCACATATATATTTTTTTATTTTTTAAAAAAAAATATTATTTTTTTTTACTAAAGAACCAACCACAACGACGTGTGATAATCCAGGCACCCCTGAGTACGGCTCTTTGAACATCAGCCTGGGCTTAAAGGTAAGAAATAGTTGAGCGAGGAGTGATTCTCTTGGACTATTTCGGCCTGTGTTATCAAAGCTGTTATGATCCAAATAAAGTAAAAGTCAGTTCAAAAGGCCAATTTATGTCAGTCGTAGTCCTTCTTTTATCTTCAAGTACAAAAATGGCCCTTTAAAATGGAACAATGTGACATCTGATGTGCCTATTAATAATTGAAAATCACATTTTCCATTATTGCTGAGAAAAAAGGATCTTCACTCGCCCCTAGTGACAGTTTCATCCGAAGCCGTTGATGCCACATCAGAGCAATGTTTCAAAGAAACCCTTCATTTGAGTGCATGTCAATGTAGGTCTCTCGTGAGGTACAGTATTGCCAAATTTCCAGACTGCCCTGTCTTTCCAAGCATAATTGATTTATTGTCAAGCTGATTCTCTCAGATGCGTTCTGAAGGGCCCATGGCATTTTCAGAGGGGGTGTGTGTGTGTCTACAGCCATTAGCTTTTATTGTCTGGGGAGAGTTTGCTCTTCAAACACTCACTATATCTACCTAAATGCCTTCGTTGCCACTTTAACAACAACTCAGACACTGTTGTTTCTTCCTCAAGACAAGAGGAATGAAAAATTAATTAGGCACTTGAATTTGACATAACAGTGGATTTTGCATACATCCACTGCCAGTAAGTGATGTCACACTTTTATTTTACATTTGTCTTCTAACCATGTCCAACAGTGTACAGTATGTACATGCATCACAGGAGATTTATGTCATTTTTGTATTGTATTTTTTTTCCTGAAAAGTCATGAAAATTTCCACTGAAGTCTAATTTCCACAACATCGCCACAAATTATAATGTAATAGATTTCTATGGTGGAAATGATTTTTTTTTCTTTTTCTTTTTTTTTTTCTTTTTTTTATATAAAATATCAGACTCTTTTGTCTTGCTAAGGCTAATTTAATAGCTAACATTTATGTATCCTACAGTGTAAACACACAATTAAATAATATGTTCACACTTTTTCTTTGCATAATTTGGCAGAATTACAGGATGAATGGAAACGACACCCAATACAAATATTCTGCTCACAAGTGATATTTAACTTGAGTTTTCTTCAAACATCACTTAAATTCAATCTCAGGCAAGCTCTTCACTGACACTTTTGTCAATTTGATTAAAGCTGCAACATTAGCACCACTGAATGGAACTGCAAAAATAAACAATGTTTTCAAAACAGCTTTCTGAATAAGCCCCTCTTCTGCTGTTGTTCAAACAGTCAGATAGTCCCACCCCAGCTCACACCATTGGTTGAGTAACATTGTGGAGGTGGGACTAAGATACATTTTTTACAAACAGTAAAAATGGTTACAAACAGACTTTTTTTATAGTGCCACAGAGACATAGAGTTAGGATAAATTATTACATACAAAAGTTACATTCTTCAGCTTTAACAAGTACACCAACTTTAGAAAAAAACTTTATTAGGGGCCAATTGTTTTGGTGTGGTGGAAATGATGCCACATCTGTGGGACAATCGTAATTTTATATATATATATATATATATATATATATATATATATATATATATATATATATATATATATATATATATATATCATTTTCACACAATATATACTGAAATGTTTTATGTTTATTTCACTCTTTGTTTAGATTATCATCATTTTAAGCATGCAATTATTTGTAATTTTCTAATGGATTTTCAGTTTAGCATGATATATTTTCATAGTTAAGCATTATAAATGATATCATCAGCATAAAAGTTTGACATCATAGTGAAAAGCTGAATTGAATTGATGTGAAAAATGTACAGTGTATGAATTGCGAAATTTCTTGGTATTTGATATGTCCCCCTTATTGCCTTTGCCTGGACATAGAATCCCAGAATTTCATTGTGGTTTTGGACCCCACTGTATATTAAAGTCCTAAAGAGAAAATTTGACATACGTTACTCCTGGCTTCTCTAGTTGGCAGGTCTTATATGAAAACTGTTTGGCTGTTCAGTGTGGTTTGGATCACTCATGCCTGGAGAAATTAGCTATTTGAAGAGCAGAATAAAAAGACAGTCTCTTTCCACTGGCTCTCTGTGAACACAGGGCTAGCCGAGTGTTGTTTGTGTCAGTCGGGGCTGCTGTTGTCACAGAATCCTTTAGAAGTGCTGGTGTAATGAAATCTAATGTTCCAGTGTGCCGAGTCTTTCATCTCAGCAGGACTCTACTGCGCACAGGAATCCCTCCTCAATATTTGCATGTTCTTGAATAATCTAAAGAATGATTATGGCCTGTAAAAAGGACTTATTTTCCATAGAAGCTATTTTTCCATATAGAAAAAAGAAAAAAATAAGACAAAATTATATAAAGGTATTTGTGTGGTTTTTTTTTTTTGTTTGTTTGTTTTTTTTTTCTGTTTGTTTTGTTTGTCTGATTTTTGTTAAGTCCAGTGGAATTTCATATTCCAATTTCATTTGATGTTTACATTTGCTTTAAAGGCATATGCACAGCATGGAAAAACATCTATCTTACATTATTAACAAGCAACCAATACTATAATATGTTTACATTAACATACTATGTATGTACTGTATATGTATTAAAACACATAACTACAATAATACAATAACAAGCATATATTTGACCATTTATAGAGGACGTCTTTTGCATAAAGTCTATTTTCCATTCCTTATAACACATAAAACAAAGAATTAAATAATAAGGCTAAGATATATAAAGGTCCCTAGGAATACTTTGTTTGTTTGTGTTTGCTTGTTTGCTTGCTTTTGTGTGTTGTTTGTTTGTTTGGTTGGTTAAGTCCAATGTTAATTCATGTTTGATTCCATTTGATGTTTAAACTTGGTTTAATGGTTCGTTCTTGTCATGTCGAAATTACCGTAATTACAGACTTGTAAAAATGTTCACGTCTTCGTAGAACTCGTAGGTTGCAAACTCTGAATTCTATGAAAGCTCCAAATTGATTGTCGTGACGTCATGGAAAAAAACAAAATGGCAGCAGCCTGAACAGTTAAAGGTAGTTTACATATATATCTGTTTGATATTCCATTTTTGTAATTGTTACTGTTACCTGGAGCGCTTTCTTTGTTCTTAAACGTGTTGCGAGAACATATACAGAGGTAAATTATTAAATAGGGCTGCAACCAATTATTATTTTGATAATCGACTAATCTAATGATTATTAGAACGATTATTCGACTATTTGGCGATTATTGCAATAATTAACATTAGCTCTTAACCGACTATTCAGCTTGTGCCCCAACTTAAAAGGTTGTATTAAACATGCTTACTAACAATAAAGAGGACAAAACCATCTTTTAAAAATAACTCTAAATGACATTCACTGAAATACAAGGACATTTATTTTCATTTTTATTAAATTAAAGGAGCAATACTTAACATTGACATCAAGCGTTTAAAATGGATACTGCAGTCAAAATTCAAAATATTGGAGAGAGTTGTCTCCCCCGCCCCCTCCTCCCCAGACTCGAAGCTCACGCGGGTTGCCAGGTTGAGGACACGCAACAGGAACAAGCAAACTGACAATGGCAAGCGACGAGCCTTACACTGTAAGTTGATCAGCTAATGTATATGTTCGCAATGTTTTTATTGTTTGCAAATTATAAACCAGCTCATGTGGATTTTTTCAATGTTAGCTAGATGTATTGCTGGCTTCCATGGCTGCAACGCGCTGTGTTTGCCCGCTAACTTGTTTCAAATCTGGCAACCTGGGGTGTCGAAATACTATTGGGAAATGGGCAGTGGACGGGATCACACAGGCCAAAACACAAACAGAATTTCCGGCCCAGAACGGACATTTTAAAGTAGAATATACTGACATAAGCATTGTTTTCGGAGAAGCCAGTATTTCAACTTAGCATGTTTCCTAAATCTCTGATAGCATATTATGACAATTGTATGCTTTAGTACAGTAAATATATTACATATTGCACCTTTAAATTCAGTAAATAATTCACTGCAAAATCAATGTATTTTTTCACTTGTTCATACTTCTGCCAGTGCATTGCAAAGAAAAAATATACTCATATTCAAGATATATTCTTGAGAAGCAAGTCTAAATACTTATCTGTTGCTTCTCAGGTAAATGTATCTTGTTTTTAGTGATTTTTAGATATTTTAAAATATTTAAATATTAAATATTGTATTTAACATTCTCCGATAAAAAAAAATTCTTCTTCTGCAGTATACTGTAGCTCCTAAAGTAAATGTATATTGTTTTAAAGGAGTTTTAGATATTATTTTGGAAAACAAGCCAAAAAAGACTTATCAAAAACTTATTTTGTTGCAGTGTGTATTGGGCTAAGACTACACTCTCTCACTTTTTTTTTCACTTTGATCCATCTTTAACTCACCAAAAAAAACAAACTCTTTCTTCTTAATAGAGCTGCATATCGCCGATTTTTTTCACTATAAGATACACACCGTGACACATACAGTATATTAAGATTCAATACGTTATAATCTAGCTCCAGCAAACACGCCCGAGGGACGAGCGTCTCTATGCCAGAGTGTGCGTCAGCCGGGATCAGTTTCAATCTCTCCCCCTTAGATTGGGTCACTTCACGCAACTCAAAGAATCAGCGCTTAGCGCACAGAGAAATGTCCGTTTCGGAGTTTGTTTATTTGCATGACCAACTTCCATATTATTTGAACTTTAATAAAGGATGCATTAAAGATATAACACCAGGGTGTTTCCTTTTTAAACACTCTGACATGCAAGGTTTGCTAAAGCGGAATGCCAGATCCGGCTCTGCTTTTTTTACACAATGACATTGCTTCTGTATTTACTTATTTTGTATTTTTGCTTTCTAATTCCCTCATACTTTGTGATCTACAGTACATCACCTTTTAGGCTGTTCGGAAATTTTGGAGTACATCTGGACTGTGAGCTGTGTTTTCTTCCTCTCCTCAATCAGCCTCTAGCTGCAATGCTGCTCTTGCTCACCATCATTAGTTTAATTTGATCTCATGTTACGTTAAATGAGATCAAATGACTATTCGACAACGAACAATTTTGTTGACAAATTTTTAGTGTCAACATTGCCGATAACGTCGTCTAATCATTTCAGCTCTATTAATAAATGAATGGCGTGATTAAATATTTTGCAACAGCAAAGTCACAAATGGATCCGTATGCTTTTATCTTAGTGTTGTCATCTCGTAATTACAGTAATTCCGACACAACGTGAACACAGCATAAGTCGTATTCAAAGTTGTTGTAAAATGCTGATAAATACAGGTGGAATTGTTCCACGATTTATAGCGGAAGCCTGTTTTTGTTTTCCAGTCTGCAGTGTTTTCAATCACATCTGCATATGTTTTTATCATATATTGTGATGTTAAGCGTATTAAATTGTAAAAATTGCTAAATTAAAAAACAAGTGGCTCCAAAGTGCCGATATTTTACAGAGTTGCGATGATCGTCTTTTACATAACATGAAGCGAAGGCCAAAAATTCGTTACGTTGATTAACTACTTTGAGTTGTTCTGACTGCCAACAACTGCACAAGTGGAGCCTGAACTAATTTTTACTCCAACTAACACTTAAAATGATTGCTGTTCTCTGTCTGTATCGCTCGTTTCTACAGTTTTTTTCATTGCTTCTTATAGAGACTGGAACCAGAAAACCAGAAAGTCATAATCATCATGGCGCCGGCCAGTGGTTGGTCAAGAAAACTGTGGATATTAGTGTACCAATTTGCTACATTGCTTAGCAACTGAAAACAGCCTACAGTTCAGCTAATGAACAATAATATTTGGTGGAAGAATACAGACATGTGTTATAGAGGCCATATGTTACAGCGATTTTACCATGGTTAAGGGGGTCTGCTTCACGTCATGCTAAAGAACACCCCATTACCTGTGTTAAAATCACTGTGATGCACAGCCTTTCATAACTTACTGCTTTATCAAATATATATATATATAAATATATACAGCTCTGGAAAAAATGAAGAGACCATTGCCAAATTATCAGTTTCTCTGGATTTACTATTTATAGGTATGACCTCGAATAATGCAAATAAAACAAGTTCATATTCGTTTTTAAATAACAAAATACTCATGTTTTAACTTAGGATTCAATCACAGCTTTCATGCGTCTAGGCATGCTCTCTACCAGTCTTTCACATTGCTGTTGGGTGAATTTATGCCACTCCTTGCACAAGAATTAAAGCAGCTCTGCTTTGTTTGATGGCTTGTGGCCATCTGTCTTCCTCTTGATCACATTCCAGAGGTTTTCAATGGGGTTCAGGTCTGGTGATTGGGCTGGCCATGACAGGTCCAGAAGGAAGCAAGTTTTCTTCCAGGATAACCTTGTACGTGGCTTGATTCATGCGTCCTTCACAAAGATGAATTTGCCCGATTCCAGCCTTGCTGAAGCACCAAGATCAGGATCGGTGATGATCTGTGGGTGGAGGACCACCGGATCAAGACCCTGTCATGGCCAGCCCAATCTCCAGACCTGAACCCCCATTGAAAACCTCTGGAATGTGATCAAGAGGAAGATGAATGGCTACAAGCCATCAAACAAAGCCGAGCTGCTTGAATTTTTGTGCCAGGAGTGGCATAAAGTCACCCAACAGCAATGTGAAAGACTGGTAGAGAGCATACCAAGACGCATGAAAGCTGATTGAAAATCAGGGTTATTCCACCAAATATTGATTTCTGAACTCTTCCTAAGTTAAAACATGAGTACTGATCTGTTTAAAAATGAATATGAACTTCTTTACATTATGCGAGGTCTGAAAACACGGCATCTTTTTTTTTATTTTGACCAGTTGTCAATTTCTGCAAATAAATGCTCTAAATGACAATATTTTGATTAGAAATTTGGGAGAAATTTAGAATCAAACTTTATCAGAACTTTATAGAATAAAACACAAATAATGAATTTTACTCAAACACATACCTATAAATAGTAAATCCAGAGAAACTGATAATTTGGCTGTGGTCTCTCTTTATTTTTTCCAGAACTATATATACACTACCGGTCAAAAGATTTGAAACACTCACTCATTCTTTATTATAATTTTTTTATTTATTTTTTTCTTCACATTTTAGAATAATAGTAAAGTCATTAAAACTATGGAATAACATAAATGGAACTATGGGAATTATGTTGTGACTAAACAAAATCCAAAATAAATCAAAACTGTGTTATATTTTAGCATCTTCAAAGTAGTCACCCTTTGCCTAGAATTTGCAGACATGTACTCTTGACATTTTCTCAACCAACTTCTTGAGGTATCACCCGGGATGCTTTTTAAACAGTATTGAAGGAATTCCCATCTATGTTGGGAAATTATTGGCTGCTTTTCTTTATTATTTGGTCCAAGTCATCAATTTCAAAAACTTTTTTTTATTATTTAATTTTAGTTTTATAATGAAATACATTTATATGGTGGCACAATTATATTTTTGTCTACTAAACTAATTTCAAACATTTATGCATATGCCTTCAGATCAAAAGATTTTTAAGATCATGAGAAACATTTCAGTCAAGTGTTTCAAAAATTTTGACCGGTAGTGTGTGTGTGTGTGTGTGTGTGTGTGTGTGTGTGTGTGTTTATATATATATATATATATTGCAGCCTCACAGAAAACAAAACCTTGTTGTCTGCTAAGATATTTTTCTCCAAACAATCTTAAAGTCAAAGGAGCTGAAATGTTGAGAGCTTGTGTATTTGTGTGTACTGTATGCATAATTTTGCACATCTGTGACTCATTTAAATGTGTAGGCATGTTGACAAGCTTATCACTGTGTCTCAGGTGGGCAGTACAGTAAAGTTCCACTGTCAGACTGGGCACCTGATACTGGGCTCCACTACACGCACATGCCAAGAGGATTTGACCTGGACTGGCACTCAGCCTGAATGCATCCGTAAGTCCTTCTTATCCCCAGAGTCTCTGTCACTTACTTCCAGAACAGAAGGCTATTTATACATTATTGTTTGTTGGATATGCTGTTTTGTGTGTGTGAGTGTGTGTGTGTGTGTGTGTGTGTGTGTGTGTGTGTGTGTGTGTGTGTGTGTGTGTGTGTCTGGAGTGCAGTGTCAAAAATGTACTTCTTTTTTATTAAAGCTGAAGTTTGTCATTACATGTCATTACTCAGTTTGTGTGAGCATCATATTGGCTCAACCAATGGTGTGAGTTGGATGATAAGTTTTTAATTCTGTTTGGTGATGCAAGTGGTATAGAAATTACACACTTCAGCTTTATTGGACAATATTTCCCCGCCGGAATTAATCTTCAGGGGCCTTTTTAGCATAATGAGGGCTTTATTATAACACAATAAATTAATTGTTAGATTATACAGCTGTCTACTCTTGACCGTCATGGTCAATTTTGGTATAATCACTCTTTCAAGTTTTGGTGTTTTTTTGTGTTTTCTTCACAATCAGTGTTTTCGGAGATGATTTTATTTTATTTTAGCGGGTTGACGGTCTCAGACGCGGAGGCATCTGGGATTCGTCCTCCAGATTGAGGCGAATCACTACGTGACCACGAGGACTTAAAAGCGCATTGGGAATTGGGCATTCCAAATTGGGTGAAAAAAAAAAACAAACAATCATCTTAACTAACGTCGCTCGTTATTTTATGATGGAGTAAAGGCTGTTTCCCAAACCAGCTCGCAGATCGCTCGTTATAAAGTAGAACATAAGTGCTTTGTTACGGGAGCTGTCCAGTCCAAAGGTGCTGATCACTTTGGCCAGCATGTCCAGGTGTTTGTCTTCTCAAAATGAAAATAGGGTGGAAATACTGACAAACATGGAAGTTGTTTGCAACCATGTCGAAGCGCCAAAATTTATTACCTAGCTATTACATAATTTAATTTAAGAAATAATAATGGCTTTAGTAAGACAGAGTTTCAGATGTATTGATGCTCAATCATTAAGATTAATGAAAGTGACGCAATAAATGCATGTAACGTGAATGTACGCTATGTGACTCATAAGGGGCTCTCATGTAGCCTTACGTTTTTTGGCTTGAAACTGAACAAATACACACAGAACAGGATTAAAATGACGGACATCAGTATTGAACTACTCATGGACCTGTCTAAATATTAATAGATTATCTGGTTAGTTCAAGGTAATGTGTAATTGTAGCCTTACTGCCATTATGCATCATGCAACTTGTTACTGCCTTGTAAAAAGACTATAGGTGAGCCAATCTGAACCAGCCATTGGAGGAAGAAAGAAGAGGAGGAGGAAGAGAGGAAGAGAGAGAGAGAGAGAAGGAATCTCTCATTGCACACTCTCGCTCTAAAAGTTTTAAACTGCGTGGTCACATTACTCACATATGTCTTCTAAATAATCTGTTTAATAAGAACATATAATCTTTCATTTGCTATTACAATTATGCTTATCAAAGAAGGCTAATATAATGTTATACTGTATTATGGGTCTTGTAAATTTAGACCTATCACGTCGCATGGGCAGACTGCGGAGACTGCCTATTGATTTCAATGCGATTTTTTCAACACTTTTATGTCCTCTGAAATAGTTTACAATGGCTTTCCAATGATCAAAATATATTAATACAATTTATTAAATGTCCTATATAACTGTGAAAGATGCCAGAAAGATATGTTGAAGTTGCACTTAACTGACTTAAGAGCAGTTCAAAGCTCTCATGAATTTACGAAAGTTTTTACGAACTACTTGGATAACGATGCTTTTGGGAAACGCGCCTTAGAGTTTAAGTACTACTTAAGTGCTGCTAACGTTCTACTTAGTGCTTCGGGAAACACAGCCATACACAATTTTAATGGACAGGCTCGGTTGCATTTATAGTATAATGCTCAACACTAGTTAAGCCCAAAGTATACTTCAATTCTGACGTACAGTCTAATGCGAGCCTGTCAAAGTATACTCCATTTGACAGTGCACAGGTATACAGGCGTTTGGCACATGCGCATTATGACTGCTATGAAATGCCGGACAATTTCTCTTCAGGAGTTTAGACCCATAAAGATGTCTTTATATTCCTTCAGACTCGAGTTATACAAATGCAGGTATCTCCAGTCCTCCTCACAAGCTTGCTTTTGACATGCATATCTACTGTTGTTGTTTTTACCTTCGTCTCCTATTATTTACCGGCGATTATGTCACCCTGTGGATCCATTAATTCATGCAAACAATTCCAGGCGAATGCACAGTCTGCACGTTCAAAGATGCCCGGTTAGAAAAATCGGTCTGCACGCGTTTAGTGCTCGAGCACTCTGCTAATGACAAAATTTGCGTCACGCGTCCTATACGCGAATGCTCAGTGTCCGCATCTGACCGAAGTATACTTTGGGCTTTAGTGTGTACACTGAAGATGTTATTGTGTGAAAATCATAAAACCTGTCAAGAACATCTCAAGGTCATATTTCACGTCCAAAATCAAATGAAATAAATAAATAAAAAATTATTATTATTATTTGCTAAAAGAAAATGAAGCATTTTCTTTCTTTGTGAATTTATTTGTGACAGTTTGGGATATTTTCTCAACCATATTTTTAATCACTATGATAATGCAAAACTTTGTATATCACTGCAATGCAAAACATAGTGATATATTATTTAAATTGTAAAGTATTTATACATCATTGTAGTATTTGATGAAATTTGGTTAAATGTCAGGAAAATAATGTCACAATGCAAAAAAATTTAAAAGGTCCTGATATGTCTCATTTCGTTTGATTTTGGGGTGAAATATAAGATGGTTTTCATGAGATTCACTCTTACCGGCTGACATGTCTCCAAATGCAGCTCACTCCTGTAAGCAACCAAAGACCCCACCACATGCTAATGTGCTGGGCATGGACCTGCCCTCGTTTGGCTACACGCTTCTGTACTCCTGCCAGCCTGGTTTCATCCTCACCGGTGGATCCGAGCACCGGGCGTGCCGCTCAGATGGATCATGGACTGGAAAAGTGCCCATTTGTAGAGGTAGCCAGTCAAACACACCACCAATAACACCCACTGTAGAACTCAAATGTATTTCCTGACTGAATTTTGTGGTCTGAAACTTTTCTCTGTTTTCTTTTCTCATGTCAAAGTCAGAAGGAGTCTGATGTCATTTTCTTTGCTGGCTGTGAGAAGTCATGTGTGAAATGCATTTCCTCAAACCCATTTCAAATGCACTGGCTCATTTTTGCCCTGATATACATTTCATTGTCTTTCAGCTGGCTCGAAAACAACAGAAAAAGTCATAACGCCCGTTCAAGGCACTCCAAGTCCAAAAGTAAACGGTGAGTTTTTCACAATGCTGAGCGGGTATTTCTGAAATAATACGAATATCAGTGGTTCTCAACTGGTGGGTTGCGACCCAGAAAATTTTCACAGGTCTATTCTGATAGGGTTGTGGACAGAAAACAATGCTAAAGCAAATAGTAAAAATCAACTGACCATATAATTGTGCATTTAGGGTAGCAAAATAAACGTAGAAAATTTTACAAGGCAGGAGAAAACGCTTCCAATATCTTTTGTCGTTTACTTCAATGTGCGACCAACAAACTCTTTTGCTCTTTGGCGCAAATTCATCTATCACTTGGTATAAGACTGACAAATTAGGCAGATGCCAATATGGACAGATTTTGTGACATGCCACATCCTCAAAAACCATGAACAAAACTGCACAAGGTTAACAGAAAATACGACACAGACTACATTAAATAAATACATAAAATACTGGTTTTCAAGTTTGGTATTGTGTTGGTCCTGAAGCAAAACCTGTTGCGAACTACTGTAATTACTTTTAAAAAATCTGGGATTTTTAGAAAACAAAAGATGTAACATTACGAGAATGAAGTCATAATGTTTTGAGAAGATTCTCATAATAGTCCTTTTATGAGAATAGTCACAAAGTTTTGAGAATAACGTACATTTTATGTAACTTTTCTCATGAGTTGGTTCTCACGATATTACGACTTTAATCTTATATCGCTATGACTTTATTCTCTATATTATGACATTAATCTCATAATGCTCTGATTTACGATGACAGTATGACTTTATTCTCAAAACATGCTACCATAATCTCATAACACTTTCATAATATTCCAACTCTATTCTCATAATGCTAAGACTTTATTCCTGTAACATTGGCTTTATTCTCGAAACATACTACTTTAATCTCAACGCCACAACTTTATTTTCATGGTATTACTACTTTAATCTTGTAATGTTATGGCATAAATCTCAAAATGTAATTTTTTTTTTATTTCAACGTGACAGTAAAACGCAGTCATAATTAATATATAGTGATCTAAAGTAATGTTTTGTATGACTGATTCCTGATCTTTATTTTTATACAACGTATAGTTCTGACTCTAACATTTAATAATAAAATGCATAGTTTTTCATCTGAATTCTGATTAGATGAGACATGTTCATGAGCCATGTAACTGTAGGTTGTTAACTGTTGCCAAGCAATATAGAAACTTGTGGTCGCAGGTGTGCATTTATTGGCTTTCAGCATGGCTTATCCAATCAGAATTTAGAGTCTGAACTCAGTTTTATGTTGCTTCATTTTTTTTGTGATCAACTGTTAGTTCCCTATCTGTCACTCACTCGACGTTGGTGTCGATGTAGTGACACTAGGGGTCACTCTTGGGAGCCCGAGACACCTCTGGTCTTTGATAAAAGGCCAATGAAAATTGGCGAGTGGTATTTGCATGCCACTCCCCCGAACATACGGGTATAAAAGGAGCTGGTATGCAACCACTCATTCAGATTTTCTCTTCGGAGCCGAACGGTCATGCTCATTGAGCTGAATACTACTGTTCATTCACCTCTGCTGGATCTGACAGCGCATTTCAGCGGCTTCTCCCTCCTCTGCACTGGTGCACTGCAGAGAATGCCCCTGGGCGCTTCGGCAGAAAAACTAGAGAGTATATTTTCTGAAAGAGCATTTTTCCCCTCTAAAAGAGTATATATTTCTCTAAAAGAGCGCACACACGGAACGTCTTTTTAAAGACGCGTCTTTTTAAAGATGCTTTTCCGATTGTGTGTTATTCCTGGTTGTGCTCGTTATCTCTCGCCTTCTAACGGTCACGATCACTGTCTTTCGTGTCTGGGCACTGCTCACGCGGAGACAGCGTTCGTGGATGGTCACATTCTCATTGCGAGAATGTGTCCATGGCAACGTTGCGGTCGCGGCTCGCCTTCGTAAGGAAGCGAGCCACCCCAGAGGCTCCCGCCTCGGTCCTTTTACCCACGGGTTTGAGGCCAGCGCGGCTAGCACTGGGGGCGATTTGGGGACCCCAATGGGACCGCCTCCGCCGGGTATCCCCCCGCGGAACTCCCATTCCCCAGCACGCTCGTCTGCCCCGATCGGGCTTCCGGGTGAGTCCGCCGGCTCGTCTCACGGCGAGTTCGACCTCTTATTCGGAGCCCGCGAAAGTGATGAGCTCTCGAGCGCAGCATCGGAGAGCGGGCTCGTCCAGTCGGAAGCCTCGGCTGGGCTCCTCCCTTCGGGGTCGATCTCCCAGTCACAGGCTGATGCGGAGGTGACGACATGCTTTCCCGGACAGCCGCGAGCGTCGGTTAGAGTGGATTTCACCGCTCTTCCCTGAACCCTCGCGGCTCTGTGATTGGTTCCGGGGCTCGCGGCGCCGCTCAAAGCCACGCCCCGCCCCGTTCCTTTCTTCCCGGAAGTGCATGAAGAGCTGACAAGATCGCGGGAGGCACCTTTTACTGCCCGGTCCCGATCTTTTCAGCTTCCCCGCTCTCACTACCCTCGATGGTGGGGCGGCCAAGGGTTATTCGGCAATCCCCCGGTGGATAAAGGCGCTCGCGGTGCACCTATGCCCGCAGAGCGCCGCCACCTGGCGTGGGTGCCCAAAGCCCCCGTCCAAGGCCTGTAGGTTTACGTCGTCTCTGACGGTCAAAGCCTACGGCGCTGCTGGACAAGCCGCCTCCGCCCTGCACGCCATGGCTCTCCTGCAAGTCCGCCAAGGCGCTAAAGGAACTGCACGAGGGTAGTTCCGCCCCGGGATTGATGCAGGAACTGTGCTCGGCGACCGACCTCGCTCTCCGAGCGACGGAGGTCACGGCGCGGTCTCCCGGGCGGACGATGGCCACACTAGCGGTCCAGGAGCGCCACCTTTGGCTCAACCTGGTCGAGATGGGTGAGGCCGACAGGACACGATTCCTTGCTGCCCCCATTTTCCAGGCGGGCCTATTCGGCGACACTGTCGAGGACTTTGCCCAGCAGTTCTCGATGGTAGAGCAGTAGATGGATGTTAGCCGGCTTGTCCTGCCCCGGCGTGGCTCAAGATCCCCCCATCTACTCATCGCCGAGGGCGTCCCCCTGCGGTGACTGCACCGGCTCCGCCGCAGCCCGCCCCTCCGGCCCGGCCCCGGCGTGGAGCCCACCGCAGGAAGCCGACGCCACCCGTCTCACAGCCGGCACCGAAGAACCCACGGTCTTCGAAGCGCCCCTGAGACGGGCGACCCAGGGACAACGAAACCCGCTGCTCTGGAGCTGGTAAGCAGATCTTCTTTTTGTTACCTTTTGCATTTAATTGCGCTGCATGCCCAAGTGGCTGCAGTACTCAAGAGCTCCGCAAGAGTGGTTTCCTTGTTCCCTGGGTCACATATTCGGTGTGTACGGCTGGCATTACGACCACCGTCCACCACTCCATTTGGCAGGTTGGCGCTCCAGCGGCGGTCTCCCGCCCTGAGCGCCCAGCTGTGGCACAAATCCGCCCCCGATGTGACAGTCTCCACGGGTCATGAGGACAGGCCTCTTCCTCCCCCGTCCCAGGCTGTTCCGGGGGTGGTCACAAGGAGCCAGGTAAGTGCTTCGATGTCCTCGGACTCAGCACGGCCACGATGTGGTGTGGCACCTCAAGCTCCGCCCCGCCGCGAGGCCCCACCCGCCGGTACATCCGATGACGTTGTCCCTTTGGTCCCCCTTGCGCGGAACTCGGGTGCATGGCTTGCGCTTTCCAGTACGTCGCGAGGGCTGGTCCGGACCGTCCGACTCGGCTGCACGATTCACTTCGCTGGGCATCCGCCCAGGTCCAGCGGTGTCCACTTCACCTTGGTGAAAGATGGAAACGCTGCTACCTTGCGCGGAGATCACTACCCTCCTACGGAAGAACGTGATAGAACCTGTTCCTCCAGCCGAGATGAAGAGGAGGTTTTACAGCCCCTACTTCATTGTACCGGAAAAAAGGTGGTGGGTTGCGGCCAATCTTGGACCTGCGAGTATTGAACCGGGCCTTACACAGACTCCCGTTCAAGATGCTGACGCAAAGACGCATTCTAGCGAGCGTCCGGCATCAAGATTGGTTCGCGGCGGTAGACCCGAAGGATGCGTACTTTCACGTCTCGATCCTTCCTCAACACAGACCCTTCCTGCGGTTTGCGTTTGAGGGTCAGGCGTATCGGTACAAGTCCTCCCTTTCGGCCTGTCCCTGTCTCCTCGCGTCTTTACGAAGATCGCGAGGCTGCCCTTGCCCCGTTAAGGGAGGTGGGCATTTGCATTCTCAACTATCTCGATGACTGGCTAATCCTAGCTCACTCTCGAGACGTGTTATGCGTACACAGGGACCTGGGGCTCTCACACCTCAGCCGACTAGGGCTTCGGGTCAGCTGGGAAAAGAGCAAGCTCCTCCCGGTTCAGAGCATCTCTTTTCTCGGTTTGGAGTTGGACTCAGTCTCCTTGACGGCGCACCTTGCGAACGAGCGCGCCCAGTCGGTGCTGGCCTGTTTGAAGGCGTTCAAACAGAAAACAGCGGTTCCACTGAAACATTTTCAGAGGCTCCTGGGGCATATGGCGTCCTCGGCGGTGGCCACCCCACTCGGGTTGATGCATATGAGGCCGCTTCAGCACTGGCTCCAGACTCGAGTCCCGAGACGGGCATGGCGCCACGGGACACACCGCGTGGCCATTACGTCGGTCTGTCACCGTCTTTTCAGCCCTTGGACCGACCTCTCGTTTCCACGAGCAGGTGTTCCGCTAGAACTGTTCTCCAGGCGCGTCGTGGTCACGACAGACGCCTCCAAAATGGGCCGGGGCGCTGTTGGCAACGGGCACGCAGCTGCCGGCCTCTAGATGGGTCCGCAGCTGCGTTGGCACATCAACTGCCTCGAGTTACTGGCAATTCTGCTCGCCCTGCGGAGGTTCCGGCCGTTGATCCAGGGCAAGCACGTGCTAGTTCGGACAGACAGCACAGCAGCGGTAGCATATGTCAACCGCCAAGGCGGTCTGCGCTCCCGCTGTATGTCACAACTCGCCCGCCGTCTCCTCCAACGGAGTTAGCAGCACCAAGTCGCTGCAAGCCACTCACATCCCGGGCAACCTCAACACTTCGGCGGACGCGCCGTAACAACAGGTTACCCTCAAGGGAGAGTGGAGACTCCACCTTCAGGTGGTCCAGCTGATTTGGAGTCGATTCAGTCAGGCACAGGTGCACCTGTTCGCCTCCCAAGAATCCTCCCACTGCCCGCTCTGGTACGCCCTCACCGAGGCCTTCCTCGGCATAGACGCGCTGGCACACAGCTGGTCCCCTGGCATTCGCAAATATGCGTTTTCCCCAGTGAGCCTGCTCGCACAGACCCTGTGCAAGGTCAGGGAGGACGAGGAGAAGGTCGTCCTGGTAAGCACCCTACTGGCCCGCCCAGACGTGGTGCTCGGACCTCACGCTCCTCGTGACAGCTCCCCCGGGCAAATTCCCCTGAGAAAGGCCCTTCTTTCTCAGGGAAGGGGCACCATCCGGCACCCACGCCCAGACCTCTGGAATCTCCATGTCTGGCCCCTGGACGGGACGCGGAAGACCTAAGCTGTCTCCCACCTGCGTTGGTAGACACATTCACTCAGGCTAGGGCTCCCTCTACGAGGCGCCTGTATGCCTTTAAGTGGTGTCTGTTCGCTAAGTAGTGTTCTTCCCATCAGGAAGACCCCCAGAGGTGCGCAGTCAGATCAGTGCTTTCCTTCCTGCAAGAGAGGTTGGAAGGGAGGCTGTCCCCTTCCACCTTGAAGGTGTACATTGCTGCCATAGCAGCACACCATGACGCAGTCGATGGTGAGTCCTTAGGGAAGCATGATCTTATCATCAGGTTCCTAAGAGGTGCCAGGAGGCTGAATCCCTCCAGGCCACGCCTTGTTCCCTCATCGGACCTCTGTAGTTTTTCAGGGTCTACAGAGAGCCCCCTTTGAGTTTTGCAGTCAGCCGGGCTTAAGGCACTCTCCTTGAAGACTGCCCTCCTGACTGCGCTCACTTCCATCAAGAGGGTAGGTGACCTGCAAGCGTTCTCTGTCAGTGAAACGTGCCTGGAGTTCGGTCCGGGCTATTCTCACGTGATCCTGAGACCCCCGACCGGGCTATGTGCCCAAGGTTCCCACCACTCCTTTTAGAGACCAGGTGGTGAACCTGCAAACGCTGCCCCAGGAGGAGGCAGACCCAGCCCTGGCGTTGCTGTGTCCGGTGCGCGCTTTGCGCATCTATTTGGATCGCACGCAGAGCTTTAGACTCTCTGAGCAGCTCTTTGCCTGCTTCGGTGCACAGCGGAAAGGAAGCGCTGTCTCCAAGCAGAGGATCGCCCACTGGCTCATTGACGCCATAACTATGGCATGTCTCGCCCAAAACATGCCACCCCTGGTAGGGCTACGAGCCCATTCTACTCGTGGTGTAGCGGCTTCTTGGGCCCTGGCCAGAGGTGCCTCTCTAACAGACATTGCAGAGCAGCGGGCTGGGCAACACCCAACACCTTTGCAAGGTTCTACAACCTCCGGGTGGAACCGGTTTCGTCCCAGGTAGTGGCACGCAACACAAGCGGATAAGCCCGGGATAGCCGGCCGGGTGTATCACTTGCACATAGCGCCTTCCACCTCCTTTTGAGCTGAAGACGTGCGCTGTTAATTCCCAGTAGTGTTCACAAAGGTTGTTCCCTGGTTGACTTCCTCCGAGCCCTGTGGCAGTCGAGTTTTCGGAGAGACTCGCTGCCGGCCCAGTACACGCGCTAACTAAGAGCCCGGTTCTGGGGCTCCGCTTCCGGTAGGTGCTCCGCATGTGGCAGTTCCCTGTAAGGCTAACCCCATGCGATCTATATCTTCCGCTAGTTCGTTTCCCTACTGGCAAACTGCGTCTTCCTTGGGCAGAGCCCCTCAGTCTCCATGTTGTAGTAACTCCTCCCCCATTGGGTAGGATCTACCTTGAAGGCTCTCCACATGGTTGGAAAGACCATGTGATGTATTCTTCCACTTAAATATCCCCCCCCTCTCTTGGGGCGAGGTGTGGTCTCCGCGGTGTCCTCCCCTTGGGAGGGACACCCCCCGACTAGACCTGGCGGCCCAGTCGGATAATCCCCCTTCTTTTTTAGGGAGTGGAAAAAGAGAAGGGGAAAGAGGCCATGACTGGGTTAAGCCTGTCTCTATCTCTGGGTAGTCGACTTGTCCCCAAAAAGGGCCGTTCGACACTCATAACTGTGTTGGGGGAGGTTACGTGTCGACCTGGTGTGCTGGCTATGAGGCACACAGCAAGTCTGCCCACCACACACCGCCAGTTCACGTAACACAGTTCAGCCTTGTGGCGTTTTGTATAGGGACCCCTAGTGTCACTACATCGACACCAACGTCGAGTGAGTGACAGATAGGGAACGTCATGGTTACTGGTGTAACCTCCGTTCCCTGATGGAGGGAACGAGACGTTGGTCCCTCCTGCCACAACGCTGAACTACCCGCTGAAATGGCCGGACCTTATATCGGCTCCTCAGCGTAAAACCTGAATGAGTGGTTGCATACCAGCTCCTTTTATACCCGTATGTTCGGGGGAGTGGCATGCAAATACCACTCGCCAATTTTCATTGGCCTTTTATCAAAGACCAGAGGTGTCTCGGGCTCCCAAGAGTGACCCCTAGTGTCACTACATCGACACCAACGTCTCGTTCCCTCCATCAGGGAACGGAGGTTACACCAGTAACCATGACGTTTTATGTTGCTTTATTAACAACTTTGTTGTTTAAGCCAATATTAAAGTGGATAAGGAATAGAGTTATGTATCAGTTCAGCTCTGCTGTCATTCGCAGCTTGTGTCTGTGAAAAGAGTTTGAGGTGGTAATTGTTACAAATGCAAGTGTAAATGGCCTAATTACCTCTGATCTGACATGTTAAATGTTCTTAGTTGCAGTCCCTAACGATGTGTTGGCACCCGCTTACGTGTGGAAAGGCTCGTTTGAATACAAAGGAGTAAAACAGCCGATGACTTTGACAATCACTAGTTTTAACACGAGCACGGGGAAAGTCAATGTGACTTTAACTAACAGGGACTCAGAACTGCTGTTGTCAGGTAAGAAACCATCAGTTGTCAGAAAAATGTAATTTACCCTTTGAAAAAGACTGACTTTAGAGTTTTTTCTAAAGGGTCTAATAGCCAGTATATTCCAACATAGTTTCATAGAATAAATGTTACCATAGCAAAATGTTTGCCAACTGACTTTTACGTGCCCCATTCCACGTTTTGACGCAGTTTCCTGGTGACGTTAACACTAGAGGCGCTACAACAACTGCGTTTCATTCACTTTCATAAAAATCACAGCTACTACGGCAGATTATGACTTTATAAACACTTATTTTTCAAACTATTTCTCACACACTGCTATGTTATGATATTGAAACATTTTTGCTGTAACGCGTCATTTGAAAAATGATACATTTTAGCGGTTGCATTACAGACCATTGTGATTAGCTTCCGCGGTAGCTCACCTGGTAGAGTGTTGGACTTTGGACTTGGAAGACTGTGGTTGTTCAAGTCTAGCCAAGCATGCAAGTTGACACGTGAGATGAAAATGTCATAGAAGCGACACGAAATTACATGGTTGCATTAGAATATGATTTTCATGTCACATTTGCTTTTTCCACACTATCGGTTAGGTTTAGGTGTTGATTTAGAATAAGGATGTATGTTTTGTTTACCTTTCATTTGCATTTAGAACACTATTGGTTAGGTTTAGGTTAAAGTTTTAGGTGTGGGAGGTACATTAACCTCCATTTAATATTCACCTTAAAAACCTTGTCCGATTATGACACCATTTCACTCCCTTTTGGCGCCCCCTGCTGGACCTTTCACTAGGAAACTGCAGTGAAACGTGTAAAGAAGCACGTAGTTTTTGCAAAATTTTTGCAAAAATGTTGCCACAGTCACATAATTATCATTATATCAGGCTGCTATATTCACAAGTACTAATGTGTAAATGTGTTTTATTGCAATGACAATCAAACATAAGGGTGGGTGGAATGACCAAAATATCATGGTTTAACCTTTATATTGTGCTCCGGTCAAAACTGACTGATTAACCTTTTTTAAAAGGTTAAAATTTTTGAAAAGGGTAGTTTATTTCATCCAGTTGGAGTATAATACCCTGACTTTGTTCACTTTTTCTTTTTTTTCTTTTTCTTTTTATAAAATTTTATTGGTTTTATTAGACACTCCTGTTTATTATATTTATGTGTGTCAGTGGGAATTTCATACACTAATACTCACTGCAGTTTGGAATCTGAGTGAAACAAATTTGCTCATTGCATCTGACTAACTGAGACCTTTCCAACGTTATATAACACATGGCTATCTCGTCTTTTTTTATGTTTTTACCAACTCTGAAGACACCGCCTGGCCAAAAAAAAAAAAAAAAAAAAAAAGGCACGGTTTTGATTTAAATAAGCAGATACTTAAGAGCCTATGATTGGATCATTATTGCAGTGATTAATATGTTTCAGCTGGCAACAATCCTTTTAACCCTAACTGATGCAGTGAGTAGCTTCTCATTTCATGGAAAAGATGTTACTGTGTTTCAGAAGGGGAAAATTATTAGAAGGATTGTGGTGAACCGTCAGCTTCACAGAAGAAATGTGGTAGGAAAAAAATCTTGAATGATCATTATCAGAGATCATTAAAATGCTTTGTGAAGTCACATCGTAAAAAATCGACAGTAGAACTCACGGCTGTGTTTAATAGTGAAAGTAAGAGCATTTCCACATGCACAATGCGACAAAAACTTACAGGATTGGGACTAAACAGCTGTGTGGCCACAAGAAAGCCACTTGTTAGTGAGGCTAATTGGAAAAAACTACTTCAATTTGCTAGGGAGCATAAAGATTGGACTGTGGAGCAATGGAATAAGGTCACATGGTCTAATGAGTCCAGATTTACCATATTCGCACTGTAATTAAAGCAAGAGGTGGTCCAACGAAATATTAGAGTATGCAACTTTTTTTTGGCCAGGAAGTGTATAAGTGTTGTGAAATCAAATATGCTACTTATGAGAGCAAAACAGTTCTAATTTGTCAGGAAATTAAAAAGTATTATTAAAGAATTGGTAGGATCAGCTGCATTGTAAAGTCCAGATTCTAAGCTTTAAAATGACACCTATTTTGTTCAGATCAAGCAGGTGGTTATTAATTTATTATGTAATTATGATATATGTATATATATATTTTATTTAATTTTTTTCTGCAGGGAGTGCCCCCACTAGCCCGGTATAAGCTCAGATCAATGAATCCTTCTATCAATATACATATAAAGTTTATATATATTATTATTTTATTTTTTTTTTATGTTAAAAAAAGAAGTACAGAACCTGTAATAATTACAAAAACAATGATGGCAAAAAGATCTAATGCAATATCTTGGGATAATATATGCAACATGAAAGATTTATTAACAATCTTAGTGGGCCAGTCATTTTTGAGTTCAGTAATTTTATATCATGTTAACAGTATGTTACATTTTTTTTTTCTCCTCAAATTTAATGACAAAATGGTTTATATATTTCTATATATGTGGTAATGCCTGTTTTTGGATAACCTATTGATTAAAAACCTATACTCAAAAAAATACATTACACAATTGGTATTTACAACATAGTTTCATTAAAACTCATAATAATTTGTACGAAATGATGAAATCATAAGATATCATGTGACTTGGCTCGTACAAAATGTATGACTTTTATTCCCACAGAGACCAACCAATCAACAAACAGAATTTCAAATCGATACAATACAGGCATCAAATTTGAGCTAATCTCCTATCCAGCACTTTATTGAAAACGTCAGTAAACAAATTTAGTTACTCATTCCATATTTATTTATTTATGCAATACAAATGATTGATGTATATCAATAACCTGTTATACGCTTCCCTCGTCTTGTTCCAAAAACAATGTTTTTTTTCTTCCATGTCGCGCAACAGATATTTACCTGTTCAAAACATGGTTAGGTTTAGGGTTTGGGTCAGAGGTTACACTTTATGGTTAGGTTTGGGTAAGGAAAAAGTCTTAATGACATGTTTGTTGGTTTCTTTTAATTTTTCACTATGGGATTAAAAGTCATACTTTTTTGTACGTGCCAACTCATACGATTTCTTACAATTTTGCCATCTCGTACTATTAAGATGGTTGGGTATTTAGGGGTTTCATGTGTGCCCAGAAAGTTTTCCCAGGAAATGTTTTGTGATTGTAACACAGGTATTTATAAGAGCAGAGACGCTCGCCTGACGCTGCAGCTGTATCACATGAGAGCTTTGGTGAAGACCACGTACAGCAAGATCACGGAGGAGACCTTCATCATGGATGGCTTTGTGAGTGTACTAAATTTTTTTTACTCATCTAAAGTGCCGTGTAAATTGTGGTTTATTAAACAGATAGTTCCAACTCTAAATGCTGATCTAAGTCTTCACCTCACATGAGTGTACATCAGAGATTTGCCTATAAGTACTAGTCATTTATTTATGTTTAAAACCTTGTTTGTGTGGAAGTTAGCTGGAAACTCGAGGTCTCCATGGAGTAAGGCTACACAGATTTCTTTCAGCTTGCAGTACTGTGCTGATGTACTAACTCACAGCAGTATCTCACAACAGTAGCTCACAACAGCTAAAAAATAACATGTATTTTGAGAACAATAGACCTTTTTCACACTCCGGATTTTGGAACGTGGAAGTAAACGTTTGCAGGGTAAACTTCGACAGCGGTGAATGGGAGTGAATAGGAGATCTCAGAAAATATTATTTTCACTTACCCATTTGCTCCAAGATCAAAAGAAAAAATCCACTCTTACGTTTGAATGACTTTCCAGAAGAGGAAAAAAAATAGACAGCGGTGGATTAAGACGCTGGAGAAGATGCCAAATTTACTGTCACTCTCTCAGCAGCTGTAATAGAAACCCCCACACAGCTGTGGTAATTCATTTTTTAAAACTAATTCCAGGGTAATTTAACACAAAGCATAATGTTTTAAACTTACACTCAAAATTGTGAGATTTACGCTGCTAAATAAGGCGAAAACACATCATCACATTCTGTGAAAAGGGTCTAAGAGAACAATACTCTGTTATAAAACAGAACATAAGCTCTCAGTATTGTGAATTTGAGAGAACATGATGTTCTTCTCTGCCTCTAGGTCTCTGCTGACCATGAAGGAAACACATACTTGTTCCAAGGCTTCATACAAGATAGAGACTATGGACCATTTGGACTACAGAGACAAGGTGTGTTACATTTCAATAATGTGATGAATTATATTAATTCTGTGGTGCAAAACAGGGAATAATGATAAAAAATCAGAAATCTGTAAATCCATAAATGTAAAGACTGAATCTATACAATATCAGTCATAAATCGAAGTATATAAATCTACATATTTAGTAAATCCTGAATTTATATATACACTGGTGGCCAAAAGTTTGGAATAATGTACAGATTTTGCTGTTTTGGAAGGAAATTGTTTCTTTAATTCACCAAAGTGGCATTCAACTGATCACAAAGTATAGTCAGGACATTACTGATGTAAAAAACAGCACCATCACTATTTGAAAAAAGTCATTTTTGATAAAAATCCATCACACCAACACCTTATCCTTGAGTAATCATGCTAAATTGCTAATTTGGTACTAGAAAATCACTTGCCATTATATCAAACACAGCTGAAAGCTATTTGGTTCATTAAATGAAGCTTAATATTGTCTTTGGGTTTGTTTTTGAGTTGCCACAGTATGCAATAGACTGGCATGTCTTAAGGTCAATATTAGGTCAAAAATGGTAAAATAGAAACAGCTTTCTCTAGAAACTCATCAGTCAATCATTGTTTTGAGGAATGAAGGCTATACAATGCTTGAAATAGCCAAAAAACGGAAGATTTCATCCAAAGGTGTTCACTACAATCTTCAAAGACAAAGGACAACTGTCTCTAACAAGGACAGAAAGAGATGTGGAAGGCCAGATGTACAACTAAACAAGACGATAAGTACATCAGAGTCTCTAGTTTGAGAAATAGACGCCTCACATGTCCTCAGCTGACAGCTTCATTGAATTCTACCCGCTCAACACCAGTTTCATGTACAACAGTAAAGAGAAGACTCAGGGGTGCAGGCCTTATGGGAAGAATTGCAATAGTTTTTGAAACTATTTTTCAAATGTGCTGTTTTTTAACATCAGTAATGTCCTGACTATACTTTATGATCAATTGAATGCCATTTTGGTGAATTAAAGTACCAATTTTCTTCCGAAACAGCAAAATCTCTGCATTATTCCAAACTTTTGGTCGCCAGTGTGTATATATATATATATATATATATACACCTATATCCTGTCGGTAACAGTAAGTATGAATGCATGGCATCATTATAATATGTTAATATAACAAAGAATTACGTAATTTCATTCTAATCATACTCTTATTAGAGATGCCTAGCAACAATTGCCATCTGCTCTCATAATCACAAGGTCATTACCATTTAATTATAATAAAGAGATTAGATCTTTCATAACTCTCCCATAATATCTTGCATAACTAATTTAGGTTTTAATGAAGTATATCACAATTGCATGTATCTTTAGAGTAATCTCATGTCTTTGTCAAGTTTTATTTCAACAGTTATGCAATCTTATTGATGTGTGCATTTGTATCACTTGAATTAATATGTTAACATGATCAATATTTATTCAGGTCTGAACATAGTGGAGACCACCAAAAGCCCAGAGATCCCACCACGAACCAACAGCAGCTCGGTGGTCATCGCGATTCTTGTGCCTTTCTTTGCCCTGATTTTTGCAGGCTTTGGATTTTATCTCTATAAACAGAGGTATGTGTGTCAGATTACCCATATGATGTCTTCTTTAAGGATGTGTTCATAGTGGAATACTAACTTACTGCATACTGTGTGGTATACACTGAATCCTGCTTTCTATTTTTTAAATAATATGTGAAATAATGCATTATATGCAACAATATGCTGATTTTTTTTGTATGTAGTTACAAAAATGTAGTTATATCGTTAGACAGGTTTTTTTTTTAATCCAATTTTAAATTAAAATGTCTAAACTCTTGGCAGTCTGTTAAAATAATTAGTAAAAAGCAATTAATTTGATATTTCTTCCAATTAATTCATAATTTATTTGATTTTTTTTTTTTTTTTTTTTTGCATGTTTAAGGCAGCCTGTGACAATCAGTTATCATTTACTAAAACTACGTCCAAACTTTTATTATTCATTTTATTTTATTTTTTATTATTTGAATTATTGTTTTGCATTTTTAATAAAAAAATTAATAAAAATTATCATACTGTGAAATGCAATTACTGTATTAATGCAAAACTGGCATTTCCAGTATCACGAACAAAGATGGAATATTTTTTCTTAACTCATTTTATCGGACTGCCATGATTTAAGACATTTTAAATTGGATTCAATTTATTTATTATTATTTTAACTAATAGTCTGTATTTTTAATCAAATTTTTATAATGACATTTTTTAATCCAACTCAAAACATCTTAAATCTTGGCAGTCCGATAAAATGAGTTAAGTGGTAAGATAAAACGGTCACTAATATTTTATTTTCACATTGAGACCGTTGAATTGCACAGTACATTATCCCACGCTCTGTGCTCAGGTTATATACTGCACATTTTGAAAAATATAGTAGATTATATGGGTATTCCATGCATACAAAAATTTGCTGTATACTGTGGAAGTAGTAAGTGTAGTATACTAGTGTGCTATTCCACACATAGCCTAAGAAGCATGTTACCAGAAAGGCAATTATACATTTTGTATCTAATTAGCTGGGTTGGTTTTATTCAACTATAGTGGATATAATATAATTTGTGGTAGGTTTGGAATTCGATGTCTGATGATATGTTCGTTCTCATTTGTTCACAGGAAGTCTGATAAAGCAGAGTACAGCGGCTGCTCTGTGCATGAAAACAACAACGGTCAGGCTACATTCGAGAATCCAATGTACAACACCAATACCAAATCCATCGAGGGAAAGGTTGTCCGCTTCGATCCCAATCTCAATACTGTTTGCACAATGGTTTGAGGGTTTGACGCTCTTAGGATTGTCACTTTTCTGTTGCTATATTTCATATTCTTTTAAGTGACTTTCAAGCACAGCTTTGGGATGCCGTATTCACACAGTGGCTCAAAGCTTTGCGTGGATTTACAGGAAAACAACAGATTCTTCACCGTTTGAGTGGAGAAATATATATTATATACACCTCACTCTAAGAGTGCTGACTTTGTTTTTAAAAAGAAATAGAAATCTACCACCCCTGGAGTCGCGAGTTCGAATCTAGGGTGTGCTGAGTGACTCCAGCCAGGTCTCCTAAGCAACCAAATTGGCCCGGTTGCTAGGGAGGGTAGAGTCACATGGGGTAGCCTCCTCGTGGTTCTCGCTTTCAGTGGGGCACGTGGTAAGTTGTGCATGGATCGCAGAGAGTAGCATGTGCCTCCACATGCTGTGAGTCTCCGCAGTGTCATGCACAACGAGCCACGTGATAAGATGCACGGATTGATGGTCTCAGAAGCGGAGGCAACTGAGACTTGTCCTCCGCCACCCGGATTGAGGTGATTAACCGGGCCACCACAAGGACCTACTAAGTAGTGGGAACTGGGCATTCCAAATTAGGGAGAAAAGGGGGATAAAAAAAAAAAAAGAATAGAAATAAAAAAGGTATACATGTATATTCTTTTCAACATGAGGATATATTCACAAAATGGAGGGGATTCATTTAAGTCATTCAAAGTGTGTTTAATCGTGCACATTGAATCTTATTGTCATCACAGTGCGCTTAAACCTACTAACCTCTTACAATCCAAATTGCTTAAAGAACATGAGCTATTGGATGGTTCTCACCATCTAAATGTAAACTTTCTCATGGAATATGGACACTCGATCCTTAGTTATAAGAAACAAAGAAATGATTGCTTTTACAGCGAATTATTACCTTCATTTTTTTCTTGATGTATTAAAGGTGAAGTGTGTTATTTTTTCAATGTTAAAATACTTTTGTCTTATCTCAGTTTATTGTGCAACTATAAGTCATTCATTAGCTTGATTCCCATGAAAAGTGTAAACACTGTGGCTCTGTGGTACTTTCAAAACATTGCTCTGTTTGAGCGGCCTGACATGTCACATGTGTTTGGGGAAACCTTTTTGGAAACGACCATTATATTTGCAATTCCGTTTTGTACCACTAGTGGTGCAAAAATTACATGCTTCACTTTTAAATGAGGAAAAGTCAACATGAAAATAAAATTGTCCCTATTTACTTTCTTGGTTTTAAATCTTTCATCAAAATATAATAATTTTCTCCGCCGCTGAAACAATGTTGCTTTTTTGCTGATGTCAGACATTTTTTTCCCATTATAATTATTTTAGCTAATTTTAGGGTCACATCTGACTTAGGTACTAGCAAAACACCAAGATTCCCTGGTTCTAAAAGCTCTGTTTCATAACTCATAATAGTGCCTTGTAATATATTTCATTGATGTTTTGGGAGATTTTTTTTAATTTATTTATTAGTTTATTACGCTTACTAATGATTTTATTATTATTCTTTATGGAAAAAAAGTCACTTTTGCACATACCTGCCAAATATGATCAGATATAGCATCACTGCTGTGTTTGAATTCTTTGTGCCGCTTTCCATAATGTCTTTTCATCAACTACAGTATTTGTATATTTATAAAGTTTTTTTTTGGGGGGGGGGGGGGGGGAGTAAAAAACTGAAGCAGCGTTGTTGTGTTGTGTATTTGGCTCTCACTGGTCCTAGCAGTGACACGAAATATCAAACACTGTCAAAGATAAGGTTTGCTTTTAAACATTGGCTCATACAGATGGGTCCACCATGCTTGTAAATACATTCATATCAAATGTACAAATATTTAAACTTTTTGTAAAGATTTATATTTTTGTGAGAAATTTGTAAAATAAAAAGGTTATGTAAATATCCATTTGTAAATGCCATTTACAAATAAAAAGTAATTTGCTTTTTTACATTTTCTGGATTATTTCTTTAACTATTCACAGCTGTGTATAATTACTATAGTGAATTAAATGCAAGAAACCATGTTTTAAAATGGGAGACAAAGGTGTTAGCTACATATCTGAATTAAATAATCAAATAATTTTAATAAGAATATGTATGTGATTCTGTACATTTTCCTGTAGCTCAACTGATACTAGCGATGCCAAGGTCATGGGTTCAATTCCCAGAGAACATATAGTGATAAAATATTTTAAAAGTGTCAAATTACTAAATGTAATGTGTAAATGTGGACACAATTTAACAGAAAAATATATATATATAAATATTTTTTAATATATTTTAAAATACATCAAAAATATATTTTTTGCTGTATGGGTGACCTCATTTTTGTCACCATCTTTCTACATAGAAAAAAATGAAATAGCAGGACAAAAAAAGTTGAAGTCCGTCAAACTTTTCCTGCTTCATTGCACAAGGGCTTGTGTGTAATATTAGCCCAATATCAGTATGCACTGATGCATACTAAGAAAATCCACTAGAAGTAGTACACTATTCGTGCACCTTTCTTCAATATACTATGATGATTTTGGCCATTAACAAACAATCTTAAGTCTTAATAGCTTATGCAATTAAATGTCTCTTATTTTAAAGATGTTTAGGTAGTTTTACTTGAAAACAAGGAAAAAATTAAGATTAAGTATCACTTTTTTAGTGATGTTTATCCAACGTGATTAGTTTGCTTATTAATGTACAGGTGCATCTCAATAAATTAGAATGTCGTGGAAAAGTTCATTTATTTCAGTAATTCAACTCAAATTGTGAAACTCGTGTATTAAATAAATTCAATGCACACAGACTGAAGTAGTTTAAGTCTTTGGTTCTTTTAATTGTGATGATTTTGGCTCACATTTAACAAAAACCCACCAATTCACTATCTCAAAAAATTAGAATATGGTGACATGCCAATCAGCTAATCAACTCAAAACAACTGCAAAGGTTTCCTGAGCCTTCAAAATGGTCTCTCAGTTTGGTTCACTAGGCTACACAATCATGGGGAAGACTGCTGATCTGACAGTTGTCCAGAAGACAATCATTGACACCCTTCACAAGGAGGGTAAGCCACAAACATTCATTGCCAAAGAAGCTGGCTGTTCACAGAGTGCTGTATCCAAGCATGTTAACAGAAAGTTGAGTGGAAGGAAAAAGTGTGGAAGAAAAAGATGCACAACCAACCGAGAGAACCGCAGCCTTATGATTGTCAAGCAAAATCGATTCAAGAATTTGGGTGAACTTCACAAGGAATGGACTGAGGCTGGGGTCAAGGCATCAAGACACAGACATGTCAAGGAATTTGGCTACAGTTGTCGTATTCCTCTTGTTAAGCCACTCCTGAACCACAGACAACATCAGAGGCGTCTTACCTGGGCTAAGGAGAAGAAGAACTGGACTGTTGCCCAGTGGTCCAAAGTCCTCTTTTCAGATGAGAGCAAGTTTTGTATTTCATTTGGAAACCAAGGTCCTAGAGTCTGGAGGAAGGGTGGAGAAGCTCATAGCCCAAGTTGTTTGAAGTCCAGTGTTAATTTTCCACAGTCTGTGATGATTTGGGGTGCAATGTCATCTGCTGGTGTTGGTCCATTGTGTTTTTTGAAAACCAAAGTCACTGCACCCATTTACCAAGAAATTTTGGAGCACTTCTGCTTCCTTCTGCTGACCAGCTTTTTAAAGATGCTGATTTCATTTTCCAGCAGGATTTGGCACCTGCCCACACTGCCAAAAGCACCAAAAGTTGGTTAAATGACCATGGTGTTGGTGTGCTTGACTGGCCAGCAAACTCACCAGACCTGAACCCCATAGAGAATCTATGGGGTATTGTCAAGAGGAAAATATGAAACAAGAGACCAAAAAATGCAGATGAGCTGAAGGCCACTGTCAAAGAAACCTGGGCTTCCATACCACCTCAGCAGTGCCACAAACTGATCACCTCCATGCCACGCCGAATTGAGGCAGTAATTAAAGCAAAAGGAGCCCCTACCAAGTATTGAGTACATATACAGTAAATGAACATACTTTCTAGAAGGCTAACAATTCACTAAAAATGTTTTTTTTTATTGGTCTTATGATGTATTCTAATTTTTTGAGATAGTGAATTGGTGGGTTTTTGTTAAATGTGAGCCAAAATCATCACAATTAAAAGAACCAGAGACTTAAACTACTTCAGTCTGTGTGCACTGAATTTATTTAATACACGAGTTTCACAATTTGAGTTGAATTACTGAAATAAATGAACTTTTCCACGACATTCTAATTTATTGAGATGCACCTGTATGTGTTGACAATCTAACATCTGCAAAGCTTACGCTAGATTTGACATTTTGGGTGGGCAATAGAACGTCTTTATGGTCGGAAGTCTGATATGTCAAGTAGGAATATCCAGACCTTGATTGGAACGCAGCATAATTTCAGTCTGATTCAACTTGATGAATAAGATGAACGTGTTTTCAAGCAGACTCACATCGAACTGAACACTAGACATACTTGAAAGCTACATGCAACATAAAAGTGGATGATCAAACAGATTGTGGAACTTCTACACTGTGAAGCTTCAAACTGGATGTTGCTAGTTCAGAGGAATCCTTCCTTGAATCGAGATGTGATCATTTATTAATGAGAAATGGAAATGGAGTGAGCGAGACAGGTTTACACTCAGTGACGGGCATATAAACAAAGCTGAAGTTGATCAATTGAAACATGATACAATTTGTCCAGTCCCTTGTAGATAAAACTGAATTAAAGTGGAATGAGTGCAAATTGAGTTAGAGAGCAGCTGGCATGTGATGGATAAATAAAATATACGTTCTAAAAGAGGACATTAGACAAGGATTACGGATATTAGACGGTCAGTTAAATGGAATAAATTGCCCAGGAGTGAGACAAGAATGCAATGCCTTTGGTTTCAATCTGCGATCGACAAACCAGTGCTCAGTTACAAATCCTAGTGAGCTGCCTATATAGGCAGCATTTTAAGGAATCATTGGGGTGCTCTCAATGCAAAGGCTGTTTAAAAACACCTTCTTTAGAACAAATTCTAATGCTGAGTTCACCTCATGTCGAAATTATCATAATTATGAGCTTCCAACTTGTAAAAACTGTTCACTTCTTCACAGAACTCAGAATTACATGTTGAAAACTATTAATTTTATGTCAGCTCTGACTTCTCTTAATTTCAGGTTGTGACATCATATAAAAAAAAAAAAATGAAAAAAAAAGGCAAAATGGCATTAAGGATTTTGCTTTCATGTTTTGCATGCATAGGTTAATTTTGACGTCATGAGCGCTGCCATAGAAACATAATTTCCCAACAGCTCAAAGGAGCTTTGCATATATAATTTCATAGAGAAACAGATTTCTTCCCTCCAAAATGCATTGTGATAAACAAAACATTCAAAATGCTGGATGAAGCAAGAGAAATGTTGATTATAAATATACTTAGAATTCCTTTGATACTTAAAGCTATTGATAAAAAATATTTAAATGTAGCCTAATTACATACAATTTTACTCAATATTTGTATGTGCAATGTATTTTTATGATTATTAAATAATCACGTTACTAGCTATTTGTATGACCAAGGACAGATTAAGAACTGAGAGGCCCATGGCTCGGTACACCATGGAGCCAGCCTCTTCTGTAGCGTTCGTTGCCTCATGGAAAGTGAACCTGCCCGGGCAGAATTACTCATTTTCCATTGGTTAAGAATAGGCCTACTATGTTGCAGACAGTGACAGAGATTAATTTTGTTTTACTTTAATGTGATTTTATCATTTGAAGGTCTATGTATTGTGCTATTTAGGCTCATAGCTCACTGGGCACTTTATTCCCTGCTATCTGAGATTGTGTTTGACGCATCCATGTCAATATACATTCTTTATTCCCGAGTCCCGACAAATAACACAATAACCTTTTGTGAACTATCGCGGTTAACCAAATATACAAAAGGTTACTGTGCACATATTAAGGGTATTAAGGCACCTTTCTCTTTATCATTAAACATTAAATGCATGCAGGACTTAAACATTTTAAGTCCTCCATACTGTTGAACAAATTCTGTCGCTTAAGCCTATATGAATTTAAACAGTGAATTTTTCAGTGAAGGAAAATGTCGTTCCAGTGTGGATGAAAGGAATATAACAAAATCAATGTGTTTTCAACCAAAAGCGCATTAGCCCATATACAAATTAATCAGTTTTCATTTGAAAACACAGTTTTCAGTTCGCTAATGTCATCATTTTCCAAAGTATGCGGTCATGAGAGCGTTTTTGAAACACTCATTTCCTTGTGGTGGAAAATGCTGATCTAGTTTGGATGAGAGGCATAAACGTAGCAAAATCATAAGTGTCTTAGGCCATATCCACATTCAGTGCTGGGCAGATTACTTGTGAACTGTTATCAGGTACTGATTAACTGCAAGTTCATTTTAAGTGCATAAAATAATAGCAGCATTACAAATATTAACAACCATAAAATTAACATAAAATGATCATACACTGAACGAAAATTAATGACCATAAAATCAACAGCAACGGTGTTGCCTAAGTCAAAGCTTCCATCCAAAAGCACTGAAACATGTTTAACGCTTACTGCTTACTGATAGTCCATTGCCTATTCCAAAGCTGAGGTGCAAGATATTATCTTTTGAACAGCAAGAATATTCTAAAAGAGCAGAATATTTTAAAACGACAGAGTTCCAATGAGTAACACAAGGAACAATTGTGTCAGGTTTTATGTCAAGTTTCATACAGTGGACTTCACTGCATAAGCAGCAACAGTAGAGTGATGGGCTTTGTTCCATATTGCTGCACATTTTGCAGTTGAATATTGTGTACCCTGCGGGCAGAACCCTTACAGTGCCTTAGAGATGTCATCCATTAGATCCTTTGAAGCAATTAAGTTCAATGTGTGAGCAGCACACCATTGGTGAGGTAGTAAGAAATACATTTTTTTTTTTTTTTTTAAACATATCTAGTTTATTTTAAGTGCATAAAACAATAGAAACATTACATGAGCAAACAGTAATGAACCTGAAATCGACAGCAATGACATTGCTAGGTCAAAGCTAATGGCTCAAAACTCTGACACATTTAATTTTAAGCCTTACTGCTTACTGATAGTCCATTGCCTATTCCTTAACTGAGGTGCATATCTTACTGTTGTAACGTAAAAGGAGCACATGCTCAAAATGTTAATCTGTGAGACTATTGTGCTTCAGGGTATGAATATAATGATATTGATATGAAAATGATCAATACATTGTTAACAATTTACTGCCGTTAGTATGTACTTATGTAATCTATAAAAAAGTAACTGTAGTCCGATGAAGAGTTGTAATTTAATCCAATTTTGTAATCTGATTACATAATCCAGATTACATGTAATCTGTTACTACCTAGCACTGTCCACATGACCCTAACGTTATCGTTTTACCAAAGTAAGTGGTAATGAGAGCGGTTTTTTTAAACACTTATTTCCTAGTGGTGGAAAACGGTGATCTAGTTTGGACGAGAGGCATAAACGTAACAAAAGTGATGCATTTTCAACCAATAGTGTATTAGGCCGTATCCACATTAATCCGTTTTCATTTGAAAACACTGTTATGGGAATTTATGTTCATTCAACATGTCTTATAATTTTACAGTTTATTCTTCTGTGTTACTTGTTGCTTTTAATGCTGTCCTCTGTTGAACTATGCTGTCCTCTATTTGAACTAATGTTCTGTGTGTTGAAGATGTTTTTTTTTTTTAACTCTAGTGTGGGTGTTAAGATAACAGCAAGGTTAACAACTTGAAACAATTAACAGCCGAAACTCTCAGAGATGAAAGCAGGAGCAGCTATGTGATGGAGTTTGCGAAGGTGGGGGCTGCACTCCACAGATACTGATAAATAACCAATTAAAAGAAGGTTCTGTGTTTACTCATCGTGAGGAAGTTTTGGCATTCCAAATGGTGACTGTGAAACATTTCTTGCAAGAAATTAAACTTACAGAAAGACAGTCCTTTGCTTCTGAGTCTATTATTTCAGAATTTCCATGACAAGTCCTTTTTCAGTTCCCTTACGTCATCGTTTTACCAAAGTATGCGGTAATGGGAGCGTTTTTGAAACACTCGTTTCCTGGTGGTGGAAAACAGTAATCTAGTTTGGACGAGAGGCATAAACATAGCAAAATTGATGCATTTTTAACCAAAATTATAATAAGCAACATTCACACTAATCCATTTTCAGTTTCCGAATGTCATCGCATTCCAAAGTATGCGGTAATGAGAGCGTTTTTGAAACACTCGGTTTTCGGTAGAGGAAAGCGCCGTTCTAGTGTAGATGAGAGGGCGTAAACATTTTAAATGTCAACATTAGGATCAACCACATTATGCTGACTCAGGGAGGTGCTGTCCATAAAAGCAAGGTAAGCAGTGCTTACCTAAAAGAAGGGTGAAAAGATATAATTGTTAATATAAACTACTGTTTTCATTCAAATTCATCATCTCTCATCTCAGTTGAGCAGCACAGACAGTTATTCATCTATTCGCTTTGGCAGCACCCTCTGGTATATGCACTTTATGTTATGCTTTCTCTGATTCAAAGCATTGTTTACCTCCCTTTCATTCAACACTGTACGTTCATTCAAATTGAATTACGCCCGCTACTACAAATGGTCAAGGTAAGCGGGCTTACCAAAATGAGTAAGCCAATCAGAAGCTCCTTCCTTCAGTCACGCTATCTGATCGGCTAGATTTTAGTTTTGTGTCAACACGTTCAAGTTCACATATCTAATGTGTTATTAAGCGCAAAAATGGATATCTGCAGTGTAAGCATCGATGACCTACGTGGATTTGGCAAAGTTAATTTCAATAAAAAATCAAGAAGGAGAGGCTACCGAAACTTCAACAAGTGTGCGACTTTTACAACAAAGTGACGGAGATGTTCATTTGCAAGGAGAGGGCAGTGTTTCGGATTTCGGTAAACAAAGACCAATTTCAGAAAAGGGCAGTTTTCTAAACAGCATTTTTGCGCCACTGAAGGGCACTTCGGAAGGGAATGCCACTCGAAGGGTCATTCCAAACAAAAGTAAGAAAGAAAATTTTCTTCAAAAAGGGGCCTTTCACAAGACTTTTAGTGAAGGGTACATTCAAACTGTAATGCCATGCTCCCTTCAGGGCTCTGTCCTTTTTAGTTAGTAGGGCATAGGTATGATCACTTTCGATTACAATTCCCCCAAATAAAAGTCAACCTACTGTTTCCGATTTCACTTTGAGATCTGCCTGCGAAATGTATGCATTTTCATATGAAAACATGTTAGTGTGGACATAGCAAGAGTAAATCTTTCAAATCTGTCACTTATGAGGATCCATTTTATTTAAGATGCTGTCTAAGAAAGCAGCTGCCTATGTAGGTCGTAGACAAAAAGGGCAGCTGACCTGGTTCTTTGAACAGAACCCATGTTTATACTGATTCCAGCTACCACTGCACAAGACCTTCCAAGAAACTTTTGAGTTCTCTCACAGCCACCTTCTTTTGTCTGAAGATTTCTATATAAAGTGGCAGCATGTGAACCGTAACCTGGCGCAGGTGACTCTGTTGAGATGGCTGTTTCATTAGACCGGAGGCAATGAGATACTGAGCATGAGCAAATGGAAAAGCCATCAGATATCATAACCTTTCAAAGTCGTCATCTCTGCCCTCAGAAATGTCTAAGTCTGGCAAACTTCCTGGATTGGCAACGTAATAGAACGCCTCACCAAACTGGCAGGGCATGCAGAAAACTAAGGGACTATTCACACAGAATGCGTTCATGTACTTAAAGTACTTAAAAAGTACTTTTAAAGGAACAGTTCACCCAAAAATGGAAATCTATCACATTTTGAAGAATCTTTATGCAGCTCTTGCCATAAAATGACAGTTTTGACAAGTCCATTTGACTTGTACACTATAATTCCAAGTCTTTAGAAGCCATACAATAGCTTTGTGATAAATAAAATATATATATATATATATTTAATTTGCAGTGCTGATGTGGTCTAAGTGCAAGTTCTCTGTGAATCGCTATATGGCAAGATCTGGGTACTTATTAATAAAATTTATACTAGCCTATTTCTGTGTTCTACAGGTTTCAGACAACATAAGGGTGAGTAAATAAAGACTGAATTTAAATTTTTTGGTTAACCATTTCTTTAAAAACATGTCTTGAAATGCTGTTTTTGAACACATCCTGTGTGAACGGCCCCTAATGTGTTTGTCATCATGCGAGGCAAAAGTGCCGTTTATATGATTTCCTTTTTTAAATAGCGCTCTTTAAAATGTTACACACGGATCTGTCATCATGAAAGTAAACATTAGACAGCAGCTATGGAAACAACAACAAAAGAGACAAGGCGCCAAGCAAAAACAGTAATTTCCCAAGCAACCTATTGCATAAAAACCTATTGTGTCGCCGCTCTGCAATTACCAATGGGTAATTACTCAAAAGAGCTTTGTCTTAGAGAGTAGAATATATTTATCTGATGATGGCTGGTTTTGATGAGCCGTGTAATTACATTCTTTCGCAATATATTTGAGATTTTCCAGAACTTCGAATTGAAAAGTGCCAACTTGAGCTCTTTGTTCCTGGTATGTAAAAGTTCCAATTTCAGCCTAGTGAGCAAATCAAATAGCTTTTACAATAATCCTTTTGTGCAAGTCTCTGTGTTATTGAAATGATATGACAAGCTTTAAGAAGTGTCCTCGAATTTCAAAGCAACAAATGCCAGGAAGAAGTTTTTCGAAATTTTCCAATACCAGACGGAGGTCTGATCCGGTCTTCTGTTTGCCATCTGTATCATACTCACCACTGCAGTAATTATCAAGGTAATGGTGCTTATCATGCATGAAATATGAATACACTTTACATAAATTGTCCTTGATAGACCAAAGATCCTCAACAAAATCCTCTCACTGAGTTGAGATACTTAAATATTTTAGGATTTTCTGAGCTAGAGGGAAAGACAGTTGGTGTTATGAATCTAAAGTTCACATTTTCTCCTGACACTAAATGTTACAGCATAACAGACATGCAACAGCTCTGCAGTCTATCTTCGCATACTTGACATTTTGGCAGGGGACAAATCTTCAGATTATAGTGTGAGCTACTTGGATAAAATACCTGACTGCAGCAAAAAATTGATTGGTGTCAATGTATAAACCAATGCACTATTCTGAGGAAGCAACCCCTCTGTCCCAAATGCAGGCTCTCTTTAGATGAAGCCGTACCTTAGAGACTAATACAGCACACATTGTACTCCCATTCCAATAACTGAGTCTGCAAAGCTCATATAAATCCCACAATACACTTACTAACTCAAATAGTGATGTTGCCAAGCCATGCAAACACAAACTTTTCCAAAACTATTCTCTTTTTTGACAAATTCTCAAGGTGAATTGGTTAAAGGTGCACTCAGTAATTTTTTCCTCATTAAAAAAGTTTAACTCCTAAAGACATGAACTGTAATTTTGCAATATATGTAGGAAATCATTACTACTCACATTAAAATGAAGACTCCAGTCATATCAGTAACCTTTTAAAAGCTGTTTTATTCTACATGGAGAGGGTCCGCACATGGGGGCTGCCATGTTAGAATCACGTGACCAGCCAAATACTACTCGCTTAATCTTAGTAACCGTCATGTTATTTGACACTTTCACTCATTGATCAAAGTAATCACGGCTGACTGTGAATACTACATTTCTACAATGGCATCTGAAACTGAAAGCTAGTGATTTTAAATGATGCTGCATCCAAGCCACTAGGTGTCAGTGTCCAAGTCCAAGATGACACAAAGACAAAAGTTACTTAGTGCACCTTTAATGGTTATAGTTCACCCAAAAATAAAGGAGATATTTAAGGATGTAAAGCTCCAAAAAGTATTTAAAAAAAGCTCAAATCTCATTTGTATATTCTCATATTCAAATGTGCCATGTTTAATGTCAGTTATACCAAACGGTTCTGGTGCATGTCATAACCAATCACAACGCAACACAGTTGAACACATGCAGAAGTGTAAGTGAGATTTTAGAGCTGTGGTGGCTGGCTGTAGTTATTTTCAGCCATTACTTTTGATTTTCCTCACACAAAGCTATCATATTGCTTTAGAAGTCATATGTCATATAAATAACTCCTTTTTTAAGCTTGACAGACATGGTTACTAAAAATTGATGTCATACTGCAAAGAGCTGCATTTAGATTCTTCCAAAATTCTCTGTGACGAGGAGGAGGGTGGGGCTGGGCCATGAGTGATCACGCCCGGCCCCCAATCGGGCTAATCAGCCGAGGAGTGGGATAAAGATGAGCTGGATGCAGCAGTTCAAGACAGAGAGAGCCACACGCAGCTGCCGTGTGTGTGTGTGTTTATTTTTTTGTCTTTTGTTTAAATTAAATATTACTTTGATGGTTCGTCCATTTCCCGCCTCCTCCTTTCCCATTTTAACCCCCCTGTTACATTCTTCTTTTGTGTTCCATAGAAAAAAAGAAAGTCATAAGGGTTTGGAATGACATGCAGACTGATTTCACTGTGAATTCGTCAACAGTAGTTTGAAAGTTCTTCAGCTGAAATTGGTCTGTGATTACCGAAATTCAAACCACTGCTCGAAGCTGTAAGTGTTGTTGAACACTTGGGCACGTGTGAGCTCCAGTTTATGAGCAACATGTCCACAGAGTGGCCCCAAAAGCTAGTTGTATTTTTAGTTGTAAATTATGTAACACAGTCAACAGGAATGCATACTTTATTAACCATAGTCCCTAACCCAAACCCCAACCCTAAACCTAACCGTTAGTGGAGTAAAAATGTAATTTAAGAAGGAAAATGCAACCTCCGAATGTGGCTAACTACTTGGTTTCTACGGGACCAGAACCTGTGTCTCCGAGGTTGCTCGTGCAACATGAAAAGGGAAACAGGTTTGAATTTGAAATGTCTGATGGCACATAGCACTTGTCTGTAACTCGGCAGAATGGGGTTGATTTCAGGGTATCAGAACATTCTGAAGCGACATGTTGTGACATAAGAGTGAGTAAATGAAGACAGAATTTTAATTCAGGGGCAAACTACAGGTTATCAAATAAATCATATAAATATTGTCATTCATGTGAGAGATTGTGTGCTTTTTGAATGGCTTCGAGAATTGACTGTGTGCTGACTAACGGATGCTGCTGTATTAGGACGACATTCTGCGGTTTGCTCACGGTGACAGAAGTCTGTTTGAGATACTGAGGATCTGTGTCTCTCTCTTAGCTGTCTGTCATGGGGGAATGATTTTTCCATCTGCTCGCTGAATCTAAGGGGTGAAAAGCCAAAGTCAAAATTGGCTGCCTTTGATGACAATGTGACACACGTAATGGTTTCTTTTGTAGGACACTTGGGCATCTAACAAAGCGAGTTTCCACCATGGTTTCCTCCGGCCCACCCTCCTTTGACTGTTAAACTCATGTGGCGTTCAGGTAAAACTGCTGGTTTTAAACCTTGAATATACAGGCCTGAGGCTGTGTTTTACATCTCTGCATAAATATTAATGAATTTCTCAGATAAGATAATGTTAATATTAAAAATATTATACAACACCATGAAAGCCTGTACATGCTTATAGCCTAATTTATACAATGGACAAAGCCAAACTTTTTTCTTCTAAACGAACTAAAAGCACCCTAGGCAACTAAATCCTGCTTTCATAATAAGTACAACATTATTTTAAAATGAGTTAGTTGAGGGTAACATCGTGGCAGGTTGTTTAATCGCGGGTGGATGACACATCACTTGGTAAGCCAGTCATCAAAGCTCTTTGACTAGACAAGTTCCATGTATTTGACATGTGCCATGGTAATACCATGTTTTCTGGACATGTACCATATTAATACCATGACATGAACAATAGTTATACCATGTTTTTCTTCTGGACTACTTCCATGGTAATTCCATATTTTCTTGGACATGCACCAAAGTAAGATCATGTTTTCTAAACATTTACTAAAGTCATACCATGTTTTTCAGAATATTTACCATGGTCATACCATATTTTTCTGAACGTACCATGGTAATACCATGTTTTCTGAACATGTTCACCATTGGCAGTCAGCCGCTTATGGTAGATGCCATAACTACACCATTCTGGGTGCAATATGCATATTTCTCTATTGATGGCCATTCAAAAGTGGTCATGCATTCTGATGAAATAAAATTTGTTGCAAGCAACATATAAATCATAAAATTTGATTGTATTTTGTAGATGTTTAACCAGTGGCCGATTTTGTACTTCCTGGACTGCATATGCCAGCTAAGCAGCTGCCATGATGAATGATGAATGGGAATGTTAATGGATCACTTTCTCCAATATTACACCTCCTTGCCTGTTACCACACAGTCTATATTAATGTGCTAAGTTGCTACATTGCATGGCAACTGAAAACGTCCAGCGATTAGGTAAATTAACAATATAAATTGCCAGAAGAATTGTTTATTCTGATTTTTATTAATAATAAACGTAACTTTTAAATGTAGCATTGTTGTATTTTGTCATATTGCTGTTGCCGGCATTTTTTCAAACATTAAGCCACTTGAGGCTGTGCATTACAGTGATTTTACCATGGTAAAGGACTCTGCTTGGTTTTTACCATGGTTTAGACACTCTGCTTTATATCTGGCTTTGACCATGGTAAAATCAGTTCAAGTGGCATATTGTTTTATTTAACCACCATAATTCTCCTAAAAGTCCTGCAGCTATGAGTCGTAAGTAATTAAGATCATGTGGAGATTAATTTAAAGCTCTAGTTTATTTCGAGTCTGACTATTCATGGAGTAAGAGAGAGAGGAAAGGCCCTGAATATCAGTCCTTCTGTTTAAAAGTCTGTGTGCAGAGATCCACAGAACAATCAGCCGATCTGACAGCTGTACAGACTCCGCATGACACTGTTGCCCCCCAGTGTTTATACTGTGCTCAATTTCAATGTATTAATGGATAGAGATAATGCCTCCACTTACAAAAAAGCACCATGGTAAAACCGTGGGATTTTTGTATATGTAACCATCATAATACCATGTTTTTCTGGATATGTACCATATTAATCCCATGTTTTTCGGGCATGTACCATAGTAATACCATGTTTTACTGTATATTTACCATGGTAATGCCATGTTTTTGGGCAAGTATCATGGTAATACAATGTTTTTGGGACAAATACCATGCTAATACCATGTTTTTGGGCAAGTATCATGGTAATACCATGTTTTTGGACAAGTAACATGGTCATACCATGTTGTTGGGGCAAGTATCATGGTAATACCACATTTATGGACAAATGGTAATACAATGTTTTTGTTTTTTTAGGGCAAGTGCCACACTGATACCATGTTTTTGGTCAAGTATCATGGTAGTAGGGCTAGGCGATATGTAAAAAATATTTTAGTGTTAATCGCCTTAAAAAATATCCCGATATCCGATTACATCGTCAGCCCCCCTGCCGAGGGTCGATGACTTTTATTGCTTTAAAAATTTAATTCATTTATTGAAACACGAAAAACATAAAAGACATTTCTAAATTCAAACTGCACTTTAAACTAAATGAAAAAAGCAATAAAATAACGAAGTGATCAAAAAATCGTATTTAACCACCTCCCCAATTCCAAACATTTACCATCTCCAATGGCTCCATTAGTTATCATGCAAGCATCTGTCAATGACAACAGGTGGAAAAATTACTAAGAGCCTACAGATTAAGAACTAAAGACAATTATAAATATAAAGACAATAATAATAAAAATAGAAAAGCCTAATAAATTCCATTGTGTTCCCAAAATAATGCTGCCAAATATGTTTTTATCGAATTTGTAGTGCGTTTTGGTAATACAGTTAATGCTTCCTTAAGAAAAGAAAATAAAACTCAATTTTAGATTCAAGGTGAATGTGTCTTGTATTACTTTATGATTTAATCACTTTCATCTTTGTTTCTTTAATACAAATATACTGTATATATTACCGAACCTGCAGAGTTGCGTTCACAATGCATGCTACAGTATATCATGAATCATGGCAATACCATGTTTTTTGGCAAGTATCATGGTAATACCATGTTTTTAGGCAAGTATCATGGTAATAACATGTTCCCCTTCTGTCACTCACTCGACGTTGTGTCGATATAGTGACACTAGGGGTCGCCCTTGAGAGCCCCAAACACCTCAGATCTTTGAGAAAAGGCCAATGAGAATTGGTGAGTGGAATTTGCATGCCACTCCCCTGGACATACGGGTATAAAAGGAGCTGGCTCGCAACCACTCATTCAGATTTTTTCTTCGGAGCCGAGCTGTTGTACTGTCAGTGAACTGAATACTACTGCTGTTCCATTCACCTCTTAAGAAGCGTATGCTGTTGAATATATGGCGCATTTCCAGCGGCTTTCTCTCCTTCTGCACGATGAGTGCAGATTTCACCCCTGGGTGCTTCGACAGCGCTAAAAGAGTGTATATTCCTGCTAAAGAGTATGTTTTCTCTATTAGAGCTCACACATTGACATTGAATGTCTTTTTAAAGATGCCTTTCCGTCTTTGTGTGATTCCTGGATGTGGTCACTATCTCTCTGCTTCCGACAGCCACGGGCGCTACCTCACGTGTCTGGGCAGCAATCACACAGAGGCAGCGTTCTTGGATGGTTCATGTTCTCATTGCGAGAATATGACCATGGCAATGTTGCAGTCGCGGCTTTCCTTCTTCCGGGGGAAAGCCACTCTGGTCGCCCCACCCACATGCCTCGCATTTTACCTCCGGGTACGAGGCCAGCCCGGCTGGCGCTGGAGGCGATTTGGGGACTTCAATGGCCACGGCTCCGCCGGGTAAATCTCCATGGACCTCCCGTTCCCCAGCACGCTCGTTTGCCCCCCGCGAGTTCCGAGAGGAGACCAGCTAGCCCCAGGGCCAGCTTAGTGTCCGTTTCAGAGCTCCGGAGCGGGATGAGTGCTCGATCACTGCATCGGAGAGCGTACTGGCGATTTCAGACGCCGATGACTCGACTGGGCTGCCACCTTCGGGTCGGCCCGCCCAGTCTGAGGCTGACAGCGAGATGACCGCCATGCTTGCCCAGGCCGCCGCGTGTGTCGGGTTGGAGGGGAACCTTCCACCTTCCCCTGAGCCCTCGCGGCTAGATGATTGGTCCAGGAGTTCGGGGCGCCGCTCACCCCCTCATGCTCCTCGCGACAGCCCCTCCCTGGCGAATTCCCCTGAGGAAGGACCTTCTTTCTCAGGGACGGGGCACCATCTGGCACCCGCGCCCAGACCTCTGGAACCTCCATGTCTGGCCCTTGGACGGGACGTGGAAGACCTAAGTGGCCTAACACCAGCAGTGGAGGATATGATCACTCAGGCCAGAGCTCCCTCCACGAGGCAAATTATACCCTAAAGTGGTGTCAGTCATAAATTGGTGTTCTTCCCGAGCTGAAGATCCTCAGAGATGCACAGTCGGGTCAGTGCTTTCCTTCCTGCAGGAGATGCTGGAGGAATGGCTGTCCCCCTCCACCTTGAAGGTGTATGTGGCCGCCATAGCAGCACACCACGATACAGTGGACGGTAAGTCCTTAGGGAAGCATGACCTGATCATCAGGTTCCTCAGAGGCGACCGGAGGCTGAATCAGGCCACGCCTGTTCCCCTCATGCAATCTCTCCATGGTCCTCCTGGGCCTTTGCGGAGCCCCCTTTGAGCCTCTAGAGTCAGTTAAGTTGAAAGCCGTCTTCATGAAGGTGGCCCTCCTGATTGCACTCACCTCCATCAAGAGGGTCGGGGACCTGCAAGCGTTCTCTGTCAGCGATACCTGCCTGGAGTTTGGTCCGGGTGTCAAGGTTCCCACAACCCCCTTCAGGGATCAGGTGGTGAACCTGCAAGCACTGCCCCAGGAGGAGGCAGACCCAACCCTGTCGTTGCTGTGTCCGGTGCGTACTTTGTGCATCTACTTGGATCACACGCAGAGCTTTAGACGCTCTGAGCAGCTCTTTGTTTGCTTTGGCGGACAGTGGAAAGGGAACGCTGTCTCCAAACAGAGGCTTGCCCACTGGATCATGGATGCTATCGCTATGGCATACCAGGGCAAGCACACTCCACAAGGAGTCTGGCATCCTCGTGGGCACTGGCCCATGGCACCTCTCTAGCAGACATCTGCAGGGCAGCGGGCTGGGCGACATCCAATACCTTCGTGAGATTTCACAATCTCCTGGTTGAGCCGGTTCCGTCCAGTTTTCTGTCAGGTACGAACAGGTAAGTTTGGGGAATACGGACAGCTGGCCGTGTGTATCGCTTGCGTATAGCGCCTTTCCCCTCCAAAGAGGCGAAGATGTGTGCTTCTTTTCCCATGCGAGTTCATGAACCCGTAAACCCTGGATGTCCTTCCTCCCTAGCCCTGTGGCTCGCTAAGTCAGCGGAGGAATTCACAGCCGGAACCAGTACGTGTGCTAATATGCCCTTACTGAGGTAGGTGCTCCACAGGTGCCGGTTACACCAGTAACCCCCTGTGATGTATTTTCCACAGTACGGTCTCCCTGTTGGCAGACCTGCGTCTCCCTTCGACAGAGCCCTCTCTGTCCCGGTTGCCGTGTTTGTAGAGCTCCTCTCCTTTCAGGCAGGACCTACCACCGCGCCTCTTCCATGTGCGGCTCTGAGCCCACATGACGTGCTTGCCACATGTTACCTCCCCTCCGGGCAGGATGTGGTCTCCATGGAGTCTTTTCCCCCTGAAAGAATAAGATGAACACCTTCCCCGGCGCATATATTGAGCATTAAAATGGCCTCAACCGAATAACTGAATACTATTACCATGTAACATGGTAATAACATGTTTTTGGGCAAGTATCATAGTAATATCATGCTTTTAGTGCAATAATCATGGCAATATCATGTTTTTTGGACAAGTAACATGGTAATACCATGCTTTTAGGCAAGTATCATGGTAATACTGTGTTTTTGGACAGGTAACATGGCAATACCATGTTTTTGGGCAAGTATCATAGTAACACCATGTTTTATTTTGGGCAAGAATCATGGCAATACTATATCTTTTGAACAAGCAACATGGTAATTTCATGTTTTTGAGGCAAGTATCATGGTAATGACATTTTTTCTGGACAAGTAACATGGTAATACCATGTTTTTGGGCAAGTATCATAGTAATACCATGCTTCTGGGCAAGAATCATGGCAATACCATGTTTTTGGACAAGAATCATGGCAATACCATGTTTTTGGACAAGTAACATGGTAATAACATGTTTTTGGGCAAGTATCATGGTAATACCATGTTTTATTTTGGAAAAGTAAAACGGTAATACCATGTTGTTGGGGCAAGTATCATGGTAATAGCATGTTTTTGGTCAAGTATCATAGTAATGACATGTTTAATGGGCAAGTATCATTTTAATACAATGCATTTTGGGCATGAATTACGCAATACCATGTTTTTTGGACAAGAAGCATTGTAATACCATGTTTTTAGGCAAGTATCATGGTAATATGTTTTTGGGCAAGTATCATGGTAATGACATGTTTTATTTTGGACAAGTAACATGGTAATACCATGTTTTTGGGCAAGTTACATGAATAATAATATCATGTTTTTGGGAGAGTATAGTTGTAATGCCATGCTTTTTGGGCAAGAATCATGTAATACCATGTTTTTTGGACAAGCAACATGGTAATAGCATATTTTTGGTCAAGTATCATTTAATGACATGTTTTCTGGACAAGTAACATGGTAATACAATGTTTTAGGGCAAGAATCATGGTAATACCATGTTTTTGGGCAAGTATCATGGTAATACCATGTTTTATTTTGGACGAGTAACATGGTAATATCTTGTTGTTGGGCAAGTATCATAGTAATATCATGCTTTTGGGCAAGAATCATGGCAATACCATGTTTTTTGGGCAAGAATCATGGTAATACCATGTTTTTGGGCAAGTGTTATTGTAATAGCATGTTTTTCGTGGCCTACCATGGTAATACCATGAACACTGTGTTTTGTTTTTTGTTTTTGTACATGCTCTCTATGTTTTTTTACATGCACCATAGTAATACCATGTTTTTGGACATGGAAATACCATGTATGTTTTGTTTTTGTTTTTCTGTTTTTGTTTGTTTTTGGGGACATGTACCATGACAATTCCATGGTATTCTTCACAGTACCTTGGAGTAAAATGTAAATGCCATAGCACAGGAATGTAATTAATTAGTGTGATGGTCTTTTTTTTTTTTTTTTTTTTTTTTTAAATACCATGGTATTACTATCTGATATTATTAATGTACCAATGTACTGTCAAAGTAGTAGTTTTGTTAGTGTATGTTTGTCTCTCTATAGAATGATGCGAAAAATGCAGACATCAAGATTTCTTCCCTTTCAGCATCTCTATTAGGGCATGTCATTGTCAGTTAAGTTAGTAACCATAGGGACGCATATCACTTCACCTCCATCTGTATTCAGTGCATCCAGTGACCTGTGCAGATGGATGGGAGACATTGTTCCACGTGAAAGTGATGTATGGTGCACAGTGGTGTGCTGTCATAACACACAAATAATCTGTCTATGAATATACTGAACATTATTCAACATACTTTAGTTTCTTAGTTTAGCCGAGATTCACAAGGCCACATTGCCATCTGCAGTACAATCACGAAATAGGTGTTATGGTGACCCTTAAGAGCTCTTAAAGGAATAGTTCTCCCAAATATGAAAATTCTGTCAACATTTAACAACCTCATGTTGTTTTAAACCAGTATGCCTTTAAATCTTCCTTATGCAAAACAAAAAGAGATGTTAGGCACAATGTGAGACTCAGTCACCATTCACATTCATTATATATATTTTTTTCCATTAAATGAAAGTGAAAGGTAACTGAGGCTGTCATTCTCACAAACATCTTTTGTATTCCACGGAAGAAAGTCATACAGGTTTGGAACAACATGAGGGTGAGTGAATGATGACAGATTTTTTTGCCTGTAAACTATCACTTGAAAGTCAGCATGAAAAATCGTTTCAGAGTAAAACAGGATATTCATCGTTGATTACAGGGAGCCTGATATAATTAGATGTATTAACTGTACTTCTGTCTAATTTCTCCCTACTGTATATCTAGAGAAATGTCCCTACTGACAGCCTGCCAGAACCTTTGGGACTTTTGTAAGTAAACCAAACACAAATGAACAATGAACCTTAGAAAATATTACAGGAAGCACAGTGTACTGCAGAAACTGGCTAGTCGCAGAGCAGAACGTTTACTTTACGACAGAAAGCAGTTTAAATCCATGATTTGAGAAATACAAAACTGTTCATATTTACAGTGCCTCGACAGATCTCGATGAATAGAAGCTGTGATGTAAGGAGAAAGAGCTCATTCAGGCTGAGATGAAGACCTCCAGCGCAGAGAAACAGAGCTCTGTACAGTACCCAAACAGATCTTGTTCCTCTCCCAGCCTTGGGATATTGCCAGGGGCTGCCGCTCAGGAATAATGAGCAGAGATGGAAATATTGAATGAGGGACTTGTTTCAGATTTGAGAAGTGAAATGGAAATCTAATTTTCTAACATTTAAGTTTGCCAATATATGCAGCATGAGTTCAAGGTTACATGCTTAAAGTTTGACATGATTACGAAATCTATCAAAAAGTCTGGCTTCAGAAGTCTTGGAATATAGCACACAATTTGTAAGGACTATTTTTCAACCTGGTCTCATAGAATCATGTTATTATACCTACATTTTTTGCAAAATGATTTTACGTGTTTTGTTGAACGTATCACCAAAGTTTCCTGGTGAAATGAACACTAGAGGCTCTACAACAACAATGACTTTTTTTGGCTGTGCGTTGTTGTCTTTTGGAGGATTCTGTCTGATCGGTGGGGGGGTCTCTGTGTCCTGCCAGACACAGGTGGAACGTTGTTATGGACCATGCGCGACACAGACGGGTTAAGCCGTTGCGCACCATCTCCAGGACGCGAGCGGGGTCTGAGATGGGGTGGCAAGTGGGGTGGCAAAGCTCTGCCACCCTTCTGGCCCCGCCACTGGATGTAAAGGACCGTTGTATGAGTCCTGAAGAGCACGCGAGTCGACACGTGAGCCGAGAGCGTCATTGAAACACCACAAAATGACGTGGTTGCTTCAGCAATTGTGTTTTCCATCTCATATTTGCTTTTTTATGCCACAGTCGGTGAGGTTTAGGTACAAGGTTTAGGGTAGGGAGGTCAGTTTTCTTTTTTTTTTTTTAAACTGGATAGAGCATTAAACTTAAATCCTTAAAAATCAGTTTGGGAGAAAATTTAACTCGCTTTTAGCATCACACAGTGGACATTTCACTTCAGAACTGTTGCGATATGTGTAAGGAAGAATGACATATCATTTTGCAAAAATGTCGCCATAAGATAATTTCCATAAGACTATTTTTATGATTTTTTGATCATTTTTGGATTGGAAAAGAGCAGTGTAAACATTCTGCTAAACATCTTCTTTTAAGTTACAGAGGTTTGGAATGACATGATGGTGATTAAATGATTTGGCCTATTAACACCTTATTTTCCACAACAAAAAAAAATTTTTTTTTTACATTTTTTAACTGCTACCAAAAATCTCTCTCTTACAACAACACCTAAAACAGGGCTGCTTTACTTCAAAATGTACATTGCAGCAGAGAAAAAGACTTTAAGCAGTAGAGGTCATCTCACCTGTGCAAAACATTAATAGGGCCTGTCATAGAAAGCACTGATGAAACATTCAGAAATATTGATTCTCGTTTAATGTCACATTATAGCCTATAATACTCTGATTCTACATGTGGAAGAACTTTCACCAGTGGTCTGGGAATAATTGGTCCCTGGAGAGGATACATCCGCCCTCTCTCTCACTCTCTCTCATTCCTGTCAAACAAACGGCAGCTGTAGTCCTCTCTGACCGCTCACTTCAAATATGGGGCAGCTCAAGACACGAGTATTGATCATCTCCTGCTTATTATTTGTTTGCTATGGAGCAGAAAAATTACAAAATAGAGGTCTGCGCCAGAAGGATGTCGATTACGTGGAGAAAGTAAGACAGTATTTATTGCATTATTTATTTCATTTATTTGCTTTAAAATATTAACCTTTAAGGGCAAGATAAATTGCATGCAATTTTGAGTGTATTAGTGTACCTAAACAATTTATAGCCAGAGTAAAGTTTTATTGCTTTGTGATTGCTCTTTCATAGCTTAGAAAGAATTTGGTGAGAAAAGTTTTACTTGAGCAAAAGTCTCTTTTTTTATTTTTCTTTTTTTTTTTTTTTTTTGTCTATAAGAAACAATTAAGACATTAAAGAGATCTCTGTTATTTTTCATATAAGTGTCAAGTTTGTCTCAAATGTTTGCCCTTAAATTCCTCTTGAGAAATAAAATAGAAACAAATTAGACAATTGTTGAGAGTATATAGAGTGTCTGATTACTGGGGCCTTTTTCTCAGGAAACAACTGAGAAGCAGGAGATTTAATCTCATTGCTGTCTTGGTGTAATAAGTAAGAGTTATTAAAGAAATGGAAAGGAAGTTATCCATCATGCAAAAGTTCTAGAAGCTCTTGGTTTTATTAACCAGATGTTATTTTGAGCAGTATGAAAGAGGTTGTTAAATCTTTATATATTTCAGTTTCAAAAAGTATATTCGTGAGTGAAAATAATTGCCTGATTCAGACATGGTGTTTGATTCTGTCAATTTTAATAATCAATATTCTAACTGAATTCTCGCAGACAGAGCAAGTTTTCTTAGTGACTAAAGTCTTTGCCAGTACTGAATAATGCCAGTTTAATTTTTGCACATGCGATAAATATACAGTCACAGAGTCCTGGTAACAAGAGTTTGATTCTTAAAAAGGATGTGATAAAAATATTCAAAGCCCACTAAGACTTTGTGCAGAAAGCTAACTTGAATGACATACTGTATTGGTATTGCTGTAAGCCACTAATAAAGGTTAGTCTATATTTTGACCAGGCTATGTGTGGAATAGCATACTGTCATACTACTCATACTATTGCTGCATACCGGGCATTTTCCCAGTGGGCCGAAGCACTTTGGGGCCGATCAGGGGTGGACTGGCATCGGGAGAACCGGGCGGGCTGGTGGGCCGGCCGTGAAACGGGCTGAATGGGCCGCGATAAGCTGAAATGAGAAAAGGACAGCGACCCCCCCCCCCATTTCTATGTAAAATCCCGGGCCGATTTCTCTTCCCAGTCCACCCCTGGCTGCAGTATACACAATAATGTATAGAATGCACAGTGTTTCCACATTGTTTGTATGCATAGAGTTAGCCAAAATTTGCTGTATACAATCAGAGCGTACTGTGTGTCTTACTGTATGTCACAATGTCTTTCATTTCGACTTGACCTACAATTTCAAGTGTCATGAATAACCAATAATATCAATGAAGAGTATAATGATTATTTCTTGACTTAATAATATTTGATCGGACTGCCTAGAGTGAAGAAATTGGCAAAAAAAAAAAAAAAAAAAAATGCAAAACTCCAGTACTTCCAGTAACTGGATGCCACTTGCTTATGGTGTGTTCAAGTCATGTAGGAGAGATCGTATTTGGATTTTCTTCCAGACCTGACGATCTAACTCCTATTATGCTTGATAAATTGACAACGTGCAAGCCCAATCGACACAGGTAGATTTCTGCCCATTACCCCGGTACTGCCTTGCATGTAAATATCTTTATCGCCGTACTTAGCGGCTTACCCAATGTGCGCAAGTGTGTGGTGCACATGTCTGTTGAAGTTTTGATGTCAAAAGCTGAGAGTAGATTTCAAATCTCGTAAACGTGGTTTTCTTGCATTGTCTGATATTTTTAATAAGCTGTTTTTAGGTAGTTATCAGCATATTGGTGTGCATTTAAAATGCCTATTAGGGCATGCTTCTGTTATCACAGCATAATTTTTTTTAAAGATAGAATATACAGTGTATACTCTGCAATCTGCAGTAAGAATTAGGCTTTCCTGTATTAGTCATCAAAGTAAATTGAATTTACAGCTGTTAGCTGTTAAAAAATTCCACAGCTCATTTCATGCCTTGATTGCTTTAAACTCTCCTGAGGTCCGTTCAAAGACAAATTTGATATTCATCTTTTGCATAATTTTATTCAACAATCTCGCCAGTGGAACCATCTACATTTTTATTAGCAAGTAACAAAGTTTAACTTTGAATAGTCCAGACAGACATAATCAGCAAACCATGTCTATGCCAACCCTCTAGCTAAAACAAAACATTACAAGACTCGGTGGACCAAAAGTAATTTGTTCTACGAGGTGGATATTGTTGATATTGTGGACCCGAAGCATACTTCACGCAAGTATGTGAGCACAAATGCTTCTAGCTGCAAACCCGATTTTGTGCATAGTTGCATTTGCGAAATATGTCAGACTGTATGCATTGCTTTCACAGCATTGCCACAAGTGGTGCTATTGTGGGCATTAGTGTAAACTGTCTTTTTCTACAGTCAGTTTTTTCTATCACGCCAACTACTATCATTACTGAGCAATAATTTGAAGAGAATCTTGCATGGTAGTTAATATCAACTAGGGCTGTCGACTTTATGTGTTAATGTAGTGTCATTAATTATAACATGAATATTAACGCTGTTAATCATGCCCTCTGAGAGTCAGTCACACAGGATGTGTTCTTGACAGCTGGGTGAAGCACAACAGAATGCATAGGTGTCGAGATGCTATTTTTTCAAAGTTTCAAACTACTTTCAGCTTGATACATCATCTTAAAAACATGCCATTTATGATGCTGAAAACCAGTGAGGTGCTCCAAAAGCATTAAAAGTAACAACAATTAAAAGAAGCGCAATGGAATCCAAGAATATTGACCTCAAAAGCCACTTTTTGTATTGTCTAATCATTGCTTTATTTGTCTATCACAATAATGCTATATATTTAAATCTGAATCATCTTTATTTGAGGGCCTTTCTCAGCAAATATTGATTTATATGATTTATAGCGAATTGACATGTCATGTAATTAATTTGATTAAAAATGTTAATCGATTGACAGCCCTAATGACAACAATTACAACGGGTTTAATATTAAAGATCTACACTCTGGAGAAAGCTCTGACAGAACATTTGATGGATATTAATTGTGTTGTAAGGGTGTTGAAAGAGCCGTGTCTTGCCATGTCCACGCCAATATGGTTTCGTCTAAAAACACATTGATTTTGCTACGTTTATGCCTCTCATCCAAACTGGGATGGTGTTTTCCTCTTCCGAAAACAAAGAGTTTCGAAAATTGTTCTCCATTACCGCATACTTCGGAAAGCAATGACGTTTTGAAACTGAAAATGGAGTTTTCAAACTTAGCGTGAATTAGTGTGGATGCAGCCTCAGTTTGAAATCTACCGCAAATTGTATTGCCGAAAACTGGACCCGCCTCTCTGAAAATGAAATAATAGGTTGACAGATGCCTACACTCACTGAGCACTTTATCAGGTCAACATTACCTGGAGCTCCTGACCCGTATCTGAATGATTTTTTACATTGCACTGCTGCCACACTATTGGCTGATTAGATAATCGCATGAATAAGTAGGTGTACAGGTGTACCTAATAAAGTGCTCAGTGAGTGTTTATTTAAGCAATAAGGTACGAGAGGCCATGCTATATTGTGAATTTTGTCACTATGTCATTGTGGTATATTCACAATGTGGCACAGCCTTGAATTCCTTATTGCTTTTATAAAACTGTTACCACATTATAAAAAATATTACGGACACAAATGTTCATTAAAACGTATTTAAAAAATTTTTTTAAATCATTAAATACCATCCTTCTGCTAGAAGAAACACTCCCTGACAGTGAACAGTAAACAGAATGTCGCTTGGCAACAAGCATAACTGTCAGCTATGGGTGCAGCAGAGTGATACAAATAGAAGTTCCATAAAGAATGTATCATGAATAAAGCACGGCTGTTGACCAATCAGCATCCAGCATCGGAACTATCCATTTTATAATGACATTTAAAGCCCCTTTTTGTATTGTCTAATCAACGCTTTATTTGGCTGCCACAATAATGCAATATATTTCAATCTTAATTATTTTTTTTGGGGGCCTTTCTCAGGAAACATTTATATATGTGATTAATTTGATTAATTAATCAACAAAAATGTTAAAAGATTGACAGCCCTAATGTCAACATGTTTATCGCTAGCTACCTAAATTACAACACATTTGGTTTAATAGCACAGACCTACGCACTAGCAAAAGCTCTGACAGAACATTTGATGGATATGTTTTTTTTGTAATTTTTTTTTGTAATTTTTAATTTTCTCCCCAATTTGGAATGCCCAATTCCCAATGTGCTCTAAGTCCTCGTGGTGGCGTAGTGACTCACCTCAATCCAGGTGCGGAGGATGAATCTCAGTTGCCTCCACGTCTGAAACCGTCAATCCGAGCATTTTATCACGTGGCTTGTTGAGCGCATTACCGTGGAGACGTAGCGCATTTGGAGGCTTAACGCTATTCTCCGCGGCATCCATGCACAACTCACCATTCGCCCCACCGAGAGTGAGAACCACACATTATAGTGACCACGAGGAGGTTACCCCATGTGACTCTACCCTCCCTAGCAACCGGGCCAATTTGGTTGCTAAGGAGACCTGGCTGGAGTCACTCAGCATGCCCTGGATTCGAACGCACGACTCCAGAGGTGGTAGTCAGCGTCAATACTCGCTGAGCTACCCAGGCCCCCCGATGGATATGAATATCAACTAGCTTTGAAGGTGTTGAAAGAGCCGTGTCAGGCCACGTCCATACTAATACTGTTTCATCTGTAAACGCATTGTTTTTCTACATTTATTCCTTTTATCCACACTGGAACAGAGTAAAAACACTCTTCATTAACACATAGCCTACTTTGGAAATCGATGACGTTATGAAACTGAAAACGGATTACAGTGGACATTGTCTCAGTTTGACACCAACCGCAATTTGGATTTCCAAAAGCTGGACCCGCTTCTCTGAAAATATAATTGGTCAACAGATGCCTACATCAGAAGATGTTGCAGCAAAATAAAAATAAATAATTCTTAACCCTTGGTCTCATGACGATGCGTTTACTTTCGCAAATCCTTTCGCAAATCCACTATCCCCATTGAAATCAATTGATTTGCAGCATTCTCTGATACAGCACACACTCTTTGCACTCTAATGCCCCCTTGAGTACTGAGGTAGTACCGCTTTATTTCGCAGGCTACCACATAGTAGTTAAGCCAGTTTATCACAAACTGTAATCAGTACAATAAGCTAAATCAAGCATCAACTGATCATAGACTGCGGAAAAGGCCTTTGTTCCTGGATGAGAGATGCTTTTTCGCCAGAAAGTGTTTTATTGTAAATGATTGTATCAGCTAAACATCCCGCTAAATTTATCACTTTAATGAAAAAGGGAGTGGTAATCCTTTTCAATTTTGCTCACAGTGGGTTTAGATTATAGATTACATGGAGGGTACACTTGACTAATGAAACTGGCATGAATAGCCACAGAAGAATGTTCTGTGCATAAGAATGCTTTGTTTGCAATGCAGACATGGTCTAAAATTAACACTTGGCAAGTACAAAATGCTATTAAGAATTGGCTTTAGTGTGTAACAATAAAACAAAGATTTACGCCAGTTACTGGTAATTTAATCATTAGCTGCGACATTACATGGATCAAGTCGAACTGTAAGAATGTTAATTTGACCCACACTGATATAAGTGGTATACAAACTACTACATACAAAATACTAAAGAAAAATCTGTTGGCTTTCATGCTTCATCTAATAACTTTTATCTCAGTGAAAACTTTACCACCAGATGTTTATCTATGATGTCTAACGGTGTTTTTTGTTTGTTTGTTTTTTTCACAGAACTCTATGTGGTGACATACATGGGAATTTTCTCTCATTAAGCCACCAAAACATAGGACATTTGAAGGACAAAATCAATATTTCTCCTGACAAAAACTACTTTAATCAGCCTAAGCTGTTTTTGCTGGTTTAAGCAGGTTTCCCAGCCTAGCCAAGCTAGTGTTTTGCTGGTTTTGCTGGCTGGCCAGCTGATATCCCAGCCTGACTAGCTAAAAAGTGCCTAAGCCCCTTTAAAACCAGACAACAGTTATAGGTCAGCAGACCAGCCCCATATAGCAAAAAAAACATGTATAAAAGTATTTTATTATATATTTTAGCAATATATTTTTGGCCATTTTTTAAATATTTCAAAATCCAAATGTATAAATATTGTCCAATATATATATATATATATATATATATATATATATATATATATATATATATACATATAAATTGGACAATATTTATATATAAACATTTTGCCCCATATATAGACAGACACATGATACATCAGGTGTGTTCTCTCAATAAAAAGCACATTGAAGTGCACTGAAGGCTGTGAGCAGTGCCACACAGCACTGCGAGCTTATAAATATGAATACATTTTACTTCCTGGCTTGCCTCTGGCCTGTATCGGGAAGATTTATTACCTATTTAAGGGCCCTTATTTCCACAGCTCTTTGCTCGCAGGCATGCTGATTAGAGTCTGCATTACTCTTGCAGAAGAGACTTGGGTGACAGCGGTGCTACTTAATGCTAAAACCAGATCTCCTGAGCTCTGTGCCTTGTATTGTTCGCACAGACAAGGTTGGGTTACCACAATGGCATTGCTTAATATTCAACCCTTGACATTTGGAAGCATTTGGATATTGAGATACGAATGTTTAGTGCATCATTGCCTCACTTATGTGCACACATTTGCACAAAACTCTCTAAATAGCTTATTAGGCGTGCATATTTTCTACATGATCGGAGAGGCCACTGGTTGTTCCACCTGGCATTTTGGCTCAGTTTCCTAACTTTTGGTGCACTGGTATTACTCTGCACATACTGAGTGAGTGTGCGTTAAAATGCATTTTTTATCAAACTGCCTGCAGGATTATTGAGCTGTTTTTTTAGTCATGCCATGCACTATCAACATATCCCAGACTGTCTACATATTTGGATGTTTTATTAGCGGTGCTTGCTAAGCCATTTTTATTATTATTATTATTATTATTATTATTATTATTATTTTTAAATCCATAGGCTTACAGTGAAGGAGTGACCCAAACCATATCTAGAGACCAGAATGTCATAAGCCTCTTTTATACCATCAAGCTAAACAGTTATCATACCAATCAAGTCTTGCTGGCACGGTTATTGTTATTTTTCCATTGTGGTGAAATCTGGATTAATGGACTGACTGAGCAAGTGCCCAATCGTATAATATAATCGTGTTTGTAATCATACCGTAAATGAAAATGATCTCATCATTTACTCACCCTCATGCCATCCAAGATGTGTATGACTTTCTTTCTTCTGCAGAACACAAATGAAGATTTTTAGAAGAATATCTCAGCTCTGTAGGTCCACAGTGCAAGTGAATGGTGATCAGACCTTTGAAGCTCCAAAAAAAAAAATCACATAAAGGCAGCATAAAAGTAATCCATAAAACTCCAGTGGTTTAAAGCATGTCTTCAGAAGCAATATGATAGATGTGGGTGAGAAATTGATAAATATTTAAATTCTTTTTTACTGTAAATCTTCACTTTCACTTTCACTTTCAAAATGTAAAAGACTGTGAAATTGGAGATTTATAGTAAAACATTACTTAAATATTGATCCGTTTCTCACCCACACCTATCATATTGCTTCTGAAGACATGGATTTAACCACTGGAGTCTTATGTATTACTTTTATGTGGCCTTATGTGATTTTTGGAGCTTCAAGTTACGGAAGTAAAATGGATTGCAGACAATGTTTCATGCTAACTTCAAAGTTAAAAGCTGAGTTATACTGTTAAGCAATGTAAAAGAAGAGATTTTAGAACAGGTTTCATGCTAGAACACTTTATCATGTATTTACACTGTATTAACACTGTTCTGTTACAGATTTACTGGTAGCAGTTTATAATAAGGTTACATTTGTTAATATTAGTAAATGCATTAGGGAACATTAACAATATTTTTTTTTTACAGCATTTATTAATCTTTGTTACAATTGTTCATTGTTAGTTCATAGTGCATTAACCAATGTTAACATATAGGCTACAACTTTTGATTTGAAAAATGTGTAAGTATATGTTGAAATTAACATTAATCAACATTAATAATTGCTGTAAAAGTATTGTTCATTGTTATTTCATGTTAATTGTTATTAACTAATGTTAACAAATGTAACCTTATTTTAAAGTGTTACCGAATTACTTGTAGCGTCTATGTAACAATGGTCCAAATCATAGATATTTAAAGTGTATAGCTTGTGTTAATTTACTATACTGAGTCGGTAGTGTTATTGAATGCCCTTTCCTCATTTAAGTCATATATCTAGTTTGAAGTACATAATAAATCACATTAATATTGACCAATAGTGGCTCAGTCTCAATCCAGTGAGCCATAATGGGACTGTGCCCAAGAATGGGCTATTTTTCCTTGTACATTAGTAATATAATGAATAAATGGCTTGAACTGTACAAGTTAGCCATATAATGGTTTTTACATTAGTAACCAAAGAACACACTGTATAGCCTATTCCAGAAGTATTACACTTACTTTCTAGAGTTGGATGATATTTTTAGTATGCCTCTTACAAGACAAAAAAAATAAAAAAATCTGCTCCTTTAAAGCCACACCTGTTGAATCCTGTACGTTTGCCAGTATTCCAGCTGCCTCCAGGGTCCTGCAGGCACTCCGGGAAGAGACGGAAATCCAGGTGTGAATGGAATTCCGGGCACTCCGGGTGTCCCAGGTCGGGATGGTGTGAAAGGGCAGAAGGGTGACTGTGTGTCAGAGAGGTTTGAAGAGCCATGGAAACCCAATTACAAGCAGTGTGCCTGGAACTCCCTTAACTATGGCATCGACCTGGGGAAAATTACAGTAAGAGGCCACATTGTTGTGATTTCTGTCCCTCCTATCACTAAAGTACCAGAAAGTACCATGATTCTTCTTTAGTACCATAGTAATAACATGTTTTGGATATATACTGTATTATGGTAATACCATGGCGGGATTTGAAGTACTTTGACTACCTTGTAAATTCCAAGGTTGTGCAACTTGTATGACAATTTGTTTGCTATATGTTTTTCTCATTTGTAAGTCGCTTAAATGTAAATGTGCAAAATTCAGAATATACGAATTGCTTTCTTTGAATTTAGTTGAAGTTTGAATTGAATTGTCCATGCCAAATTGGAAGTTGAGTTGGAATGACAGGAAGAGGAATTTACTTAACTGCAATTAAAAGAAATTTAACACAGTCACACATCAATTTTGACAAAACATAAATAATGACTACATAAATCTTGACTAATTTGGCCTCTTTGTTCCCTTATATGTAGATTTGTTTCCCCGCAAATGATCTGATATATTTCCAGCTGAATATGTTCAAAACAATTAACACAGCCATCTAAACAGATCTGAGTTAATATAATCTCATTCCATCACTAAGTACTCCATTTAGGCTTTTATAAGTGTATATAATTGTTTTATTCTTCTTTAGATGAGCTGTAGTGTAAACAAGGCATCAAATTCATCAGCTTGTGTTGTGTTACTGTCCTCAGGAGTGTACATTCACTAAGCAGCATGCAGACAGTTCTCTACGAGTGTTGTTTAGTGGGTCTCTCAGGCTGAAGTGTAAGACAGCTTGTTGCCAGCGCTGGTACTTCACTTTTAATGGGGCAGAATGCTCTGCTCCACTGCCAATAGAGTCCATCATATACCTGGACCAGGGCAGTCCAGAACTCAACTCCACCATCAACATACACAGAACCACATCAGGTAAGGAACAGCTCATTTACTCTGGATAAGTGACGTCTGATCTGTAAGTCTGTCAAGACTAGCAATAGCCTACTTCAGTTTTCCATAGCATACAGTACATCAGTCCTGTTATTGGAGTCACAGAAGCCATTTTGTCAGGTTCAAACTAGGGAATACTGTAAATACACCTCCAGTTAATACATGCACTGGTCCATTTAATTAAATTCCATTTGAAAAGATCATTTTTATGGTGAATTCTGTATGTATTTTTTTTATATATTCTTTTTAGACTAAGAAGTTTTTCAGTTAATAATGTAATACTGTTGGGATCCTGGGTAGCTCAGCGAGTAAAGACGCTGACTACCACCTCTGGAGTCACGAGTTCGAATCCAGGGCGTGCTGAGTGACTCCAGCCAGGTCTTCTAAGCAACCAAACTGGCCCGGTTGCTAGGGAGGTTAGAGTCACATGGGGTAACCTCCTCATGGTCGCTATAATGTGTTTCTCGCTCTCGGTGGGGCGCATGGTGAGTTGTGCATGATTGCCGCTGAGAATAGCATGAAGCCTCCACACGGGCTATGTCTCCACGGTAACGCGCTCAACAATCCACGTAATAAGATGCGTGGATTGATGGTCTCATACGTGGAGGCAACTGAGATTCATCCTCCACCACCCGGATTGAGGTGAGTCACTACGCCACCACGAGGACTTAGAGCGCATTGGGAATTGGGCATTCCAAATTGGGGAGAAAAGGGGAGTAAATCAAAAATATTCATATATAATAAATAAATAAAAATAATGTAATACTGTAAGGGGGCCAGGGTAGCTCAGCGAGTATTGATGCTGACTACCACCCCTGGAGTCACGAGTTTGAATCCAGGGTGTGCTGAGTGACTCCAGCCAGGTCTCCTAAGCAACCAAATTGGCCCGGTTTCAAGGGAGGGTAGAGTCACATCGGGTAACCTCCTCGTGGTCGCCATTAATGGTTCTCGCTCTCAATGGAGCACATGATAAGTTGTGCGTGGATTGCGGAGAGTAGCATGAGGCTCCACATGCTGTGAGTCTCCACGGTGTCATGCACAGCAAGCCACGTGATAAGATGCGTGGATTGATGGTCTCAGAAGCGG